>NC_143398.1:11286394-11615394 GCF_052110815.1 Crocodylus siamensis | reverse complement strand
TGAGGATTAACCACTAGGAAGTGCTCTCTCCCTGTAATTCACTCTGACTGGGCTGGCTTGTATTCTTGCCTCCTCAAGACTGAAATCACTTGGTTCATAATAGACTGAAATCTCTCTGATCCTAGGGGCTGCACTCAATTTTCCTATCTGCGCATCCCACTCTTAATTGTACAGCACTCCGAACTGCCACTCTGCTTCTGCTGCCGTTAATTACTGTATTCCAACCTGGTATTATGCATGCATCTGCTCTGAAAAGTGCCCTTTTCTTTCCATTGGAATTTGTCTTAACAATTTCTTCTATATTAGATTAGATTAGATTACCCATTGCATCCTCTTCCATCTCTCTGACAGCGACACTTAAATTTCTCACTTCCCCTCCTCTATTAAGCCGCCCACAATCCCGTCTCTCATGACTTCCATGTACTCCTAATTTTGCCCCTCTTATTTTTCTTCTTAATATCTCACTGCTGTCTCATTCCTACTGCTTCCAATATCAACTAGCTATGGTTTCTCCATTTCAAAAGACAAAGACAAACCGTTGCATGTCCCTTTGCTGCCTCCCTGTCTTCCTTTTGTCGTTCATCTTTTTATCGTTGGCCATGCTGTTTGTAAGCATAGCCTCAGGTTTCCCCACACCCCCTGCCACAACTCGATCCACTCCAACCTGACTTCTGTGTTTTCCACTCCCTAGAAACTGCTTATGCCAAAGCATCTTCCCAAGCAACGCAGCGGCAGAAAGAGATCTCGGAGTCATAGTCGACTCCAAGATGAACATGTGTGATGAAGTGATCAGTAAAGCTAACCGCACTTTATTGTGCATTAGCAGGTGCATCACGAATGGATCCAGGGAGGTGATACTTCCCCTCTATGCAGCTCTGGTCAGGCCGCAGCTGGAGTACTGCGTCCAGTTTTGAGCACCATGCTGCAAGAGGGATGTGGATAACCTTGAAAGGGTCCAGAGAAGGGCTACTCAGATGGTTAGGGGTGTGCAGGATAGATAGGTCCTACGAGGAGAGATTGAGGGACCTGGATCTCTTCACCCTCTGCAAGAGAAGGCTGAGAGGGGGTCTTGTGGCCGCCTACAAATACATCGGGGGAAGCCCTGGTAAAAAGAGCATCTCCTACCCCTTGCTCTTTTTACCAGGGCACCCCATGGAGTAACTAGGAACAATGGCCACAAACTGATGGAGAGCAGATTTGGGTTAGACATCAGGAAGAACTTCTCTACGGTCAGGGTTGCCAGCATCCGGAATGGGCTCCCAAGGGAGGTGGTGCTCGCCCCCACCCTGGGGGGTCTTCAAGAGGAGGATGGGCAAGCACCTGGCTGGGGTCATCTGACCCCAGGGCTCTTTCCTGCCACGGCCTTGATGATCTACTAAGGTCCCTTCCGACCCTAAAAATCTATGAAATGTGTCACACTCTTCTTAGCTAAACCTCAGCACCTCCCCTCTAGCTGTACTCTCCCTGACTACTTCTGAGGTGGTTTGACATACACTCCTTAAAATGTTGTCCTCAGTTTTCATTCTGTCCTTTTCTTGTCCTTGTTGTGCGATCACTTTGTTAGCCTCTCATAGTGCCTCCTCCCCACAGGTCTCCATCTTCCCTCTCCCTTTCTCCTCCCTCTTCATCCTTGCTGTAGATCTTTCTGCCCATATGGGTTCCAACTATCAGCTTTCTGCTCACAAATTTACTCCTCTGCTCTTCACTTGGGTATTTATATCTACTCATATTGCTTCGACTATTTCTCTGCTATCTCATCAGAAGCTCTGTTAGCACTTTAAAGTTGAAGAAGGTCAAAACTGAGCTCCTCTTCTGTCCAAAACCTTCTTCCCTCCTATCTTTATCACTGTGGACAAAATCGCTACCTTTCCACAGCCCTCAAGCCCATGACCTGGGTGGGGCCGTATAGAGAGCTGACATTAACTGTTCTAGTGGTTAATGAGAAGGTTGATAGTCAAACCTGCTCCATCCTTGGAGCATCTCTTGAGGTAGACATAGCTATTAGTGCAAATGGTTTCTGATAAGGAGTGGAATATTTCTTTTGGGGGCAGGGTTGAATATAAATTATTGCACTGCTTTTACTTTGTTGAGCTGTCATTGCAAGTACCATGCTGTTGATTCACATGGCTTGATTTGACCTGGTGTCATGATTCCCAAAGGGTTTGGTCAAAATTATTTTGCTACCCTCACGCTGCTTGAATAGATCAAATGCGTCTGAAGATCAACATTTTTATTTCCATTAGTTGGGCTATTTCCATTTTTACTATAGCCACGAAAGTGGACATTTTCATAAATCTCATGTTCTTTGTCCCTGATATTTTTATTATATTTAATTTATGATATTTAATTTTTATGAAGCTTGAACAGGACACCTCAACAAGGACCTTGAAACATGAAGGTCTGGGTGTGGAGTAACATAAAATAGTACTTTCTGGTCCTTCCAAAGCTAACTAACTAAGGACTTATCAATACTTGCATGTTAATGTGGGTTAATATAGGGTTTGAATTTAAAGCATGTAGCTATTTCTGAATAACGTCACGTGTCATCCTTCAGAGTAAGTGCCTTATTTCTGCTTAGATTAAACCAGTTTGAAAGGCTGTGGCTGTAAAGGACAACAAGCACTCGTGAAATACTCTTAGATGTATTTTACCAAAAATCACGATTTAAAAAGTACATCTAAGGCAAGCAAACAAACACATGGGCTATGGTTTATGGGACCCCTTTAGAAATAAGAAAAAAGATTGAGGATGATGAGATGTGAATGATACCATTGCCAGCGCACTGGATTTTTGGATCGGTTACCATCTGACAAAGAGCAGCTTTCCTCTTTGTCAGGGACAACTTTTATAGACTGGCGTTACTTGTAAACATGTTTTCATCACAGACGCTGATTAAGTGCTTTACTTCATGTAAGAACTATTAGCCTAATGCTGATGAGAAGTGGTTATTTACTTGCAGTTTGTGATAAAGTATATCAAAGCATTAGGCCAGTAAATTTACATTATCAAGGGACTGGCATGCATCTGATCAGCTCTTCCACATGGGTCTAAACATTGCCCAAACACTTGCTAGTCTCAACCTTGGCAGTCTAATTTCCTTGCAGGTCAAAGACTCTCTAGGAAACTTGACACCGATTCCTCTGCCCTAGCTTAGCAGCGCACTGCCTGATACAGTGCACCCTACTTGTACTTCTCGTAGCTGCATCAATAGTCAGCAATTATCTGTCAAGTGTTCAGTGCTACATCTGTGTAAATGATACAGACACTAATGGCAGCATCTTGCACTTAACCCAAAGGAAAGGATTTCCTGTAATGTAAAAGTAATGGGTTAAACACAGAGTTTTACAGAGATTCAGCTATACGAGAGAGGATAATTAAGTATCCATAATAAGGCAGCTTAATAGTATAGGGAATGACATTCCTCCACACAAGGTGTAATTAGTTGTGTATTCCTGACACATCCAATGTAGATGTTAGATTGGAAGATCTCCCCCCCACCCCCAGTGTAGTTTTTAATTTGAATTGGTTTATCTGCACTTTTTTTTTTCTCTCCCTACATTTGAGGATTCAAAGCCACTGCTTTGGGAATGAGGTTCCAGTTTGACATTTTTCACGTTGCCGTTAATTTTTCATTCCAACCGCTTCTCCGTCTACCGCGCATGGATTGATTAAAGTTTTGCATACCAAAGCACTTGCTCAGATTAGTCTGTTTGTCAATGAAGACTTTAGCAGAGATAACATTTCCGAAAGGCATGAACATCTGCAGAATGTCCTGGTCTCCAAACTCCTGGGGGAGATGGTAAATAAAGAGGTTTGCCCCTTCTGGACCTTTAGAGAAACAAGCACAGCATGAAAATGTTTATTAGGGGTTTTATATTTTATCCAGCTTTCTTGACAATATTTCTAAGGGGGCGATGGGCAAAAACATTTCAGTTGCAAACATTTTGAAGTAACAAACGGCATAAAGTAGTCAAAGTAGAGTTGAAAGGCAGGTCCTTTATAGAAGAGCTGCCCTTGTCTATGTTCCTTACTCAGTATTGCTGCCAAAGGAGAAGTCGAAGTGCAGTCTCCTTCTTAAATTTGCATAAGTGTCTTAAACGGGAGAAAAAAAGACCGCGTGAAAGTGGCAGCTTCTTCCAATATCTGCTCTCTTCAGCTCTTCAAGTTGTATAGCTGTGTTCTGTGCTGCCTCCCACATCCTCAACTATTGTGTCAGCTAAATTTTGTTTGTAGAGATTAATGTAAGAGCTACAAAGAGCTGGGTTTAGTTTCTGAAGATCTCAGGTTTAAGTCTGTAGCACAGGCTTCTGGGGGCTGGGGTCAGGGCACAAAGCGCCTTCTGATTTGCAAACTGATTTGCCATGGAAATTATTGAGAGACGATAAAAATAAGAACTCCTGAGAGTGAATATGTAGTTACTTCCCAGATACATGGATTCTTTTAACAAAAGCAAGAAAGCAAGAAAGAAGGGAAATGACAGTTGGAAAAACTCTCATCTCGAGGCAGGAAATGCTGTCAAATACATTTACAAAACCCTAAAAAACCCCTGAACCGTTCTTCTAACAAGCAACAACAAACGCGATTCTTGTGAAACTCAAATGTTTTGTGAAAACTCTGGGAATCTCAAAACATTTTCAATTTTTGAACAAAGGCATGCAAAGGAATATTTTTTTTTTGCTTTATTTTGAACAAAAATATTTCCCTTTCAACTGAATTTTGAGATTTGTGTGTTTGTGAACCACTTGAATTATTTTTTCCACAGCTCAGCCCTAAAAATAGGATCACTGATCCACTGTATCCATGGAAAACTAAGATGCTACTTGGTTCTGGTGCAGACAGACTCTGGAGTCGTCTATATGGATATTCTCTAGTTTGCTGGCCGGCAAACTAAATGTGATGTGCTTGGTTACTGCCTAGGGAAGAAGAAGAAAGTACAATCTCAATACTTCTGCAATACCTCCTGCAGCGGACTCATAGAGCCACACTGGTGTTCCCATTAGAGGAACTGGACTACCTGCCCTCCCACAGCCTGATCAAAAGGGGAGCGCACGTTGGAAAGGAAAAAGAGAAATAGGTAGAAAACAAAACAAAATGAAAAAAAAAATAACCCAAATGGCAGGAGGGAAGGAAGCCAGAAGAAGTTTCTTCTGACTAAAAATAAGGTGTCCTTTTAATGAACCAAGCTAAACAGACTGAACCTAGATCTAAAGAAATAGGCATAGGGACCTACCTAAAGCAGGGTGACTGATGTCTGATTTTGCCGTCTGAGTGTGGCGCCCGGTGCCATTTTTGGGGTGGGGTGTGGTGGACCCCTCCCTGCCATGACTCTGATTGGCTGAGGGGCCCCAGAAGTCTTGCCCCTCCTCAGAGATTGACAGATGGCCCCAAACTGGGACTTGCTAATGCATCAATTAATGGCTTACACGGGCTTAATCTCTTGACACATTATTAAGTGGTCTAGGATGAGGTTAATGGCTTGTGCGGGCTTGATGAAGCTGGTGGAAGCCATTAACTGCGTAATAGACTGCTTAATAATGCATCAATTAATGGCTTCCGTGGGCTTGATTAGGGGATTAAGCTTGTGGAAGCCATTAATTGATGCGTTAGCAAGTAGTCTGGGATGCGGTTAATGGTTTCCATGGACTTGATCACATGCCAGGAAAGGAGGCAGCTCCTCACATAGAGCTACTGAAACACATGGGTGCCCCGGTGGGCGGGCAGGCAGGCAACACCGGGCTGGGCATTTGCAATGCAATGCAATCCCCGCCAAAAAATCAAAGTGAAAAAAAGAAGGAGGAGGTCAGGCTTCTTTGCAAGCTCCTTGGGCTGGCCCCTAAATGGCTCATGGACTCAGCTCATGTCAGGGTCTGTCTCTGGTTTGCTCCCTCTCCCCTTCCCCCTCCCTTTCTCTCTCTCTGTCCCTGCCCCCGGCTTCAGGATGCCAAGGTTTCCTGAATTTTTCTGTTTTGCAGCTCTTTTTTTTTTTTCTTTTCCCCTGCTTGCTGGCCGTTTTCACGGTTCCCACACTTTTACACAGAGACCAACCGAATTTGTGGTTTTCATGAAAATTGTGACATCACAAATTTGGTAGGGCCCTAAATAGAATAACGCAGTTTTCCAAATTTCAGCATTAATGTTTAATGCAGTATTCTTCTCTGGTATATGGCTCTCCCCCTTTCATATTTAAGACACCTAGCCATTCCATTAGGAGTCACATGCTAACACACAAAATGAAGGCAGCAGAACTTAATAATGAAATGTTCACTTAAAAAACCCCCAAAACTTAGATGACAAAGGCTAGAACTTTAAAGGGGCATTGCCCTGAAGGCTAAATTAACACCACCTGCTAGTGTTAGAAACACTTCATGAACTTAAAACCAATGAAAACCATTTAGAAAAACAAAAAAAGCCTCCCGCATGAGTTTTTTTCACCATCCAGACTGAGTGACATGTGAAAGTGAGCAGCAGATAGCAAAGAAAGGGACAAATATACATTTATTAAGAAATCTTTTCAGTTTCAATAATCTAATTTTTTATGTCCCTGTACTCTAGCTTGGGGTTCTCCGTGTCACCTGGAAGGTGTTCGCTTGAAATAGTGCAAGAGAATTTTAAGGGTGGTTAATCTTTGGATGCCCGTAAGATAGCTTATTTCTGAATCTCATCCCTGGCAAGAACAGTAATGACAACGAAAACTTTCTTAGAAGCTGTATAAAACATTTCCACCCTTGTAGTATTTCCTTGAAGTTAGGAAGGAGGAGAAAAAAAACCCTACATACACCCCTCCCCAAAACCTCAAGGTATCTGCAAAGAGAGAGAAGCAGTGCTTTATTTCACTAAAGATCTTACCATTAGTATTAATTCATTTTTGGTGTTAACTTCCTGAGGTTTATTTTGCTCTATTGGCACAGGGAGGGGGCAATCAATCACTTGTTTGCTTCCTCACAAGATCCACAATTAAGCAAATAACCACGCAGTGTAAGGACAGATCTTGTCATTAACTTGGAAACTAACTTAAATAAGAGAAGTGACATGATCACAGCACACAGAAACCAAAAGAGAGGAAATTCACCTACTCCACCCTTTTCCCCCCTCTGTGTTACTCCTAGCAACAACAACATACATGCTTTAGACATTATTCTTGTTACTGATGTCTATTATGACTCACCAGTGAGTACATTTATATTAATAAATAGGGGAAAGTAAGACAAATTCTCAAGGTTACAATGTCAAAATTAAACTAAAATATAAAATAAAATGTCAGAACAAAGGAAAAGGAAAAGAAAAATCAGTGGTTAGGCTAATCCAGCTTTTGGGAAAAAAAAAATCTACGGAAATAAAAGCCCAAACCAAACTGAGTTAAATGGGCTGAAGTTACTTTGATATAGTTGCTGTATTAAGTAATGGAACAATAATCTGCTACTTGAGATGTCTGCTTTGTTGTCTCACCTTCCTTCTGGCTGCCTGCAGCACTTTGCTGCTGTAACAAGCTCTGACTGTACAACGTTGGCAGTGCCGCTGCAGCATACTGCTGAATTCCTGAGTAGGCCTGGGTGAGGGCGTCCATTGTGCCGGCTGTACCATTCGTCAAGCCTGTAGCGCCGAGTCCTCCATTCAGGGCCGCCATACCTGAGAGCATTTGAGCAACTTTACAAAAAACCCAACAATAGAGAAAAGAAATTGCACTTGTTCATTAGTGCTTTCCAAAAGTAGTTGGCATTATATGACACCGACAATGACGGCAGTGCATGCAATTCAGCACTTCACCAGATGGGACTCAGAACAAAGAAACACCACTTTGGTAGAGATCACTTTAGCACGATGGTTGGACGACCAGACTGATTTGCATGCAACCTGCTACTGGCAAGTACGGTAAACTTTGTGCCTCTGAAATTCTGCCCTGACTTCTGTTTCAGCGTGCCTACCTCTGTCATCAAGTACGCCGAGGTACCTGAAAGGCTGGTCACGGGACTCCTGGTAAGTGACTTGAGTGCTAAGCACGGCACTTGATCGACTCTACCCGCTGGTTTCCATGTGCATTAAAAAATACTATAATTTGTTTACAACGGATAGTTTTCCTAGAGTCACAATTAGGCTGTCCGCCACAGCAATAAATGCTCAACTGTTCACAGTATCCGCTAGCGCATTGACATTATTCAGTCCAACTGTGGCTCCCGTCAGTCCTTGAAGAGTACCCAGGGAAGTCAAAGGACCAAATGGAATCCACTTGACTGGAATCGCAGTAAGTGATAGGTGGCTCTCAGGATAGGAGACAGTGGGCTTGGACAGGCTTTTGGTTTCTCCAGGGAGAGCTCCTACTCTCTCCAGAGATACCACAAGCATATAGAAAGAAGTTCATGATTTTTCTCATAATTTGGGAGGAAAATAACTTGGGAACAACCTAAGTGAAGTGGTTCTCCAGAGAGCATCTCTTGTTAGACAAAACTTCTGTACAGACAGCAGATGAAGAGCTGATCTGTGCAACCCCAACGTGATTTGCTTCACTCTCCTCCCTTCTCACACAGCATGTGTCAGGCTCAGCCAAGCGGGGAGCAGAACACCCCCGCAAAACCTTTGTAGCACAGAAGTGCTTAAGGGGCATGTTCTGCCTAGGGTGGCCACTGACCCACCCCCAGAATACAGGATATTGGGAAAGGGATGGTGAGGGGCAGGGCCACTGCCTCCTTGGCCAATCAGCAGCGAGGAGTGGGGTCACCCGGGTCCCTTGGCCAATCAGCATCAAGGGGCAGAGCCACCACAAAAAGGCTCCCTCCCCCCTGTTTGGCTCTGAACCCTGCTCCTCCTGGCTGTGTACAGCCCTGCCTCTAGGCACAGCTAACAATATCACGATATTGTTACAATACAACATGCTGGCATGTTTTTCTGTAGGACTTTCTGTAGTCCGTACCTCATTTAGAAATGGACAAGGTACAAAGGGTTTACAAACAGGATGGTTTGGTATAAAACAGACCCAACAGCTACCCGAGGTTTGTTCCTGGCTTGGTTCCTGCCTGAATCACACTGCAGCACTTGGATGCAGGGAAGTATAATCCTTCCAGCCCAGCCTTAGCTGGGCTCCACCACAGCACCAGAGAGGGGAAAGGGTGGAGGACTCTTCTGTGAATGGCACAGACCCCGCCCGCACCCTCCCTGACCCTGCCAATCCCTGCCTCCATTGACCTGAAATAAAGCCTTCGAAGCTCTCTGGGCTCTCTAGGGATTTCTGGCAGCCCAGGGTCCACACTGCAGGCTCTTTGCTTCTCTGTCTGAACTTCTGTACAGGTTAGTTTTTCTCTCAGGAAAACAAACTTGGGAGAGTTGTTCTGGATGATTCGATCGTGTTTATGCAGCCAGTGATTGCTGGGATGCACAATTCACATTTGATCAGGGTCATGAGCAACTAGACATTACCACTGTATACCATTACCATCCACAGTCCCAAACCAAACATTGCTACAGCAACACACCCTCCATCCGGTTGCTCACTGCAGGAAGATGGCCCACAAAACTGAACAGTCAGAGAGACAGGGCTCTTTTCTCATTCCTGTTACTGTCCAGGATTGAGAATACATGGCAGTCTCTTACACTGTCAAATGAATTTTGCATTTTCTGGAGATAAAGACAAATATTTGGTCTTTGGCACTTCTGCTGCTTTCTTTCTCACTGAGTGCATCTACATGTGCACATTTACTGCACAGTAACTGAAATAAATGCACAGTACAGATGTGCACCTACACATAGTGTACGTCTACACATACACGCCCATACTGCTCAGTAAATATGGTGATGTGTGCTGACTTAAGCATAAATTTGATACCTGCATCATTCAGGTATCAAATTTACACCTGATTAGTTACTGCGTAATAATGCACGTGTAGATGCCCTACTATGCAGTAACACTGTCTGCGTGTGGACTGACTTGGGACTAGCTTTAGTCTCAAGTCAGGCCACACACAGTGTTAATATGCGTTAATGCCTGCTCATGTAGACACCATCCTATTCCTGCTTACTGCGCAGTAAATTTAAGCCAGCATAAATGCATGTGTAGACAAGTCCCCTGGCAGTAAAACAATACCAAGAACAACAACCAAAAAGCCCACTATTCTCCACCCTATAAAATGGACACACTACCTAGAATCACCAGGATGACTGCTAAAGAAGAAATTTGGGGCAAGGGCTCCATACTGTCATCTGGTACACCCAGTCTACATTAAAATGCCCATGAAATTAATTTTACATCTATTAATTGGTGGTTAACAGTGCTAACTTCCTGTGATACAGTCTTTCACAACACTTGTCTTCACCCTTCTTTTCCCTTCCCTCTTATGGCAGCTAGCCAAGTTTCATGGAGCTTAAACTATTTCAGTTACGCATTGTATTATATATTTTTACAGCAGTTCATGAAATAAAAAGGCAATTTTCTCCCTGAATTTACTTATAGGTCCTTTAGCAAGGTTAAGGGCAATAGGTTGGGAAGCACTTAGAGACTGGTAACTAAAACGACTGAAAGAACTAACAGCTTGATTTTCAGAACAGCTGATCATCTACAATTACAACTTAAGTCAGTGAGTTGCAGGTGCCCAACAGCACTGAAAATCAAGCCATTTTTTCACAAGTACCATATTTATGTGCATACCACATGCACCTTTCCTACCCAAAAATATCAGCACAGGGGGAGTGTGTCTTAAGTATGGAGGCTAATTTGCTGTGCTCAAAATAGAAGCATGGAGTCACTGTGCTGCAAGAGGCCTGCCAGCTTCTCTCTGGGACAGTAAGTAGGAGGGGTGGAGTCCAGTGTTAACCCCTTCACAGCTGGCAACAGTTTTTGGCTGAGCAGCCAAATGAGCAGCCAAAAACTGCTGCCAACTTGACAGTAGCTGTGAAAATGATAACACTCGACTCTATCCCTCCTACTTGCTCAATCAGAGAGAAGATGGCAGCCATCTTGCAACATATCCTCTCTATGAAAGAGCCAGTTCTAGGCCATGATCCTTGAAAAAAACCCAAAACTTTGCCTTCCAAAACATGGTGCCTATCTTATTTACGGGGTATGTTATATGTGAGAGACAATATGGTAACTAGTAATCTTAAGTACTTAAGAATATCTGAACAGGGCCTTTTAAAATCAAGTTGCTATAATTGCATCTCTTACAAATGCACACAAAATTACTAGCTACTTACTAAGATTTACGTTGTGATGAGTGCCTTAGCAAAACTTTGGGTAAAGGGGAAAGTGAGATCCTTAAAGTATTTAAGGACTGTAAATTCAAGGAATAGGAGAGGGGAGTTATTCAGCATGGTAATAAGGGGAATACATAAACTGAAAAAGGTGATGACATTAATCAAACAGCACTTTATGGTTAAGGTCAGGAAAAATTAACAACGAAATGGGTTAGACTGTGCAACTGTCTTCGCCAAGGGAAGTGTCACAAACCCCATCACATGAGCAATTTAAAGATGGAGAGCCACTAGAAAGAGAATAATCCTACATTGACAAAGGAGGATAAAGATGATGACCTGAAAGTTCTTTACTACCTCTTGTGCAGATTCTAACAATGAGATTAATAATCAGGACAATTGCTCAAGTGGCAACTTCTTGGTACCACTAAGGTCTGTGTCAATTAAGAGGCCTCTACTGTATAAATTATACCTTTTGATAGTAGGATAATTTGTGCAACTAACACTTGACAAAGAAGTGATATTCCACAGCCTTTGCTTAATAAAATGTCCTCACTTGGAAGCTCTAGAACTTGGAGGAGAGGAGAGAGGACATTGCTGTATTTTGACATGACCTGCACTGCACAACATGAATTACAGAGCTAAGGCCTTGACAAGAGTATAAAATTGCCAGATATTTTGGTATACTGAGCTACTGATTAAAAAAAAAAAAAGCAGCTAGCACTAGATAATGATAGTATAGCAATATACAAATATAAAGCATTTTTGAATGTACATTTATGGCCAGATTCTATTTCACCAAATAGGCGTTTAAATGGACTTAGAGTGAAGACAGAAGTGCCAATTTTCACGTGAACTGATAGCCTCTTCCACCAGGCTATTTCCAATGATTAAGCAGAAAGCCCTGTCTTGCAGCACTGCCTCTGGGAAGGATACTGCTACCATCACTAGGGAGAAACGGGTCTGTAGAAAGGACTCTATTGTTTGATATCATTTTAATTTGATTTCCCCTTGTTTTGTGGAATTTACAAGGACCCAAAGCATGCATAGGCAGAGTGTGACCTCCACATAGCTCTACCAATGCACTTCAACCTGTTTTGCACTGAATGCTCTTCCCCATTAGTAAAACAATTACTTTGTCCCTGGGTTTTGCACCAACTGCCTTCCAGCTGCCTTGGACTGTCCCAGGTAATTCAGAGTGAAAATAATACATGTTAATGCTTAGCATTTCCAAAACTTGCAGTCAAAAGATCTCAAAGCACTTCACACACATTCAATTTAAACCTGTCCATACTCTCAGGCCATGGTAGGATCAGTACCTGAATCCACATTTTATAGATGAGGAAACTGGACATATGTTGGGGAAGGATAACAGAGAAAAACTATAAGCATAATATTCAGATCCAGGCTGGGTTTTTTTTTGTTTTAATCCCAACACTCTTTCCCCGACCTGTCTGAGTAAGGATTTTGTTATGAAACCAATTTTTTTATTAGCAACTTTTTTTTCTGTTCATTGTATTTATTTTCCAGAGGTGACCGAGTCACCCAGAGCTTGATCCAAAAAAAGGGAACAGGCCCCTACAGTAGGATTTAGGCAGAAGTGAGGCGTTTAACAACAAAGTTACAATAAACTAGTGCGTGTGTTCAGGTGCTGCTTGAAAATGGAGGCGACTGAACTAACTCGGTGCTGCCCTATTTAGTTCCTGAATGCCCCTGGCAACCTGACTTTTGTTCCCTTGTGTCCATAACTACCCTCAGGCCGAGTAGCTAGGTGCTTACTTACGGTTAAACTCAATCAGGATCCAGAAATGAGGTTATAGTGTCTTGAGATGCCACCTAGGCATCTTCAGGCTTCATGCATACTGACCAGATTGGGTCCCTTTCTTTGAAAATGCTGGAAGAGGAAGTACAGTGCCAATCCTTTATAAAACTACCTGGTGGCTAGTCCACTTGGCCAGGAAGTGGGAGATGTAGGTTCTAGGCCCTACTTGCCTGGTGGGGGGTAGATCAACATCCTTCAAGGAGAGGGACCCAAGCACCATCTTAAAAGCTATTCTTGGTGGGGGCAGGCTCCATCCCTCCAGTGACACTGTGTAGCAACAATGCCACAAAGAAGCACAAGATAGCATAACTGGAAGGACTAGTGGCTAGGGTACTCACATGGGAAGTTTGGGACCTTTTTTATGGTCGCTATTCCTAAGGCTGTCTGCATAAATCAAATGCAAATGCATACAACAGGCAGGGACCACAATCCAGGACTCCCCTCTCCCAGGTGATTGCCCTAATTACAGGCCCACACTAGCCTGCACACCCTTGCTCTGCGAATCACAAATTCCTTTGCGTGTGATGACACAGCTTCCACAGGAGGGTCTTGCCTTTTTTCTTCCAGTGCCTGTAACATCAACCCACTGCTGTGTCTATTGTTGCTCTTGTTCATAGATCTGTCTTTGCTCCACTTATGCTTTGGCAAGCTAGCATTCATTCCTCAACCCAAAACGCGTATCATGGCTTTCCAACTTTCCTGTACAATTATTCTAAGACTAAGACTTTGGTATTACTAGGCAGTGGCATTCCTTCTTTCTTTGGATTGATCAAGATCTAACCCAATCATGGAATACAAACTCAATTTTCCTGTCTATAAATTCCACAACAGGTTACAGTGTAAAAGAAACGCAAAGGGAGTTGGTCACTGGCAGCATACTTGGGTTCAGAAGAGGCAGATTATTAAAGTTAGTGGGAAATGTCTCTTGTTACAGCCTCAGAAGTCATTAGTGCCATGAGTACCATAGGTTGATTATCAATATCATTATTTTGAGAGAAAAAGGTTTCATACAACAGCACATGAGAAGCACACAGTACCCCTCTCCAAAACTTATCTCTAAACATTTCTCACATATATATATATATATATATATACACAGACATATACACACAGTTTGTAAATATGTATGTATAATATATACATACAGATACTATATGCATACACACTCTCCATGCTGTCTGCAGACACATTTGACAAACAAGATTTTGGACCAAACCCACCGCTGGTATAAGTCCGTGGAAGCTGTGTTTGCTTAGACCCAGGTAGAATTTGGTCCTTGGTTGTGTTTACATCAATTTTACTTCAGATGTCATATGCAAATGGGTTTGCATTCACATCATCTGAAAATACCTGTTAAGAAAATCTAAACTCATTGTCCAGAATCTAGCAAGTGTCACTACAATGGAGTGCAATGGGCAATGGCATGATTCTTACATGCTGTCAAGAGCTGAAAGCATGTGGGTGACTTGCTACAGATCCGCTGTAGTGAAGGAACATTGATTTTAAGTGTGCTAGTGTGCTTGGGTCCTTAATATTTGTGGAAATGGGGGCCATGCCACACTACTCCTGACACTACAGTGCACAGGTACCACACAGCATACCTTGAGTGTTGGCTGGGAAAAGAAGTTTAACATCAGCTCCCAGTGAGCCCTTCCATGGAGAAGGGTGTATCATTGAGAGAGCTCATGAGGCCAAGGAGACTCGTCTTTCACAAGTGCCATTTTCAGTGGTTTGGTTTCAGCATATAAAGCATGTGTGGCTTCAACATATGTGAGCTATTTTGGAATCTAACACACTAAACTGGCCTTGAACCATACTGACTTTGAAGATACTTCTTTATTTTTTCCTTTTAATATCTGTGTCCTTGCCAGAAGCAAGACCTCTTCTACACAAGGCCCCATGCAACCGCTCACCACCGTTTCATGGACAATCCATTAACCCCTCCCGTCCCCGGCTCCCAACATCAACCACTAGAGATCACAGAACAAAATGACTGGTGAGCAGCCAGATAACAGTGACACAAAGGACATCATGCAGAGCATTAGAGTGAGCAAGTGATACTGAGGAGGACATCCATTCCTGTGGATACATTATGATGGCTAATGGACTAGAGACTGGTGGTGGTGATCAAATATTTTCCTTGCATTGTAGGAGGAAATGCAAGGAACAGGGGCAGCTAAAAAAAAGCTAGGAGGGAGAGGGAAGATGCAAGGTGAATTCCCTTCAATGCAGGCAAAGGTGAAGTCATTGTAACAGATATAGAACAGAAATCATTGTTCGTCAGTAAAGGCGTAACTGCAATTGAGAACAAGGATGAAGGTTCTCTCTAAAGGCTGACACCCTCATCTTAAGCCAGACAGGTCAGTGCTTACCCTAGACTACATGCAATATATTTTCATGGTCTAACACTATAAGCAACTCACTTGGCCATTCTCACATACTTGCAAATCAAAAACCAAAATGTTGGCTTTAATTTTTAAGCAAATATATTACTCCCATGTCATTGTGGCCACAACCTAGCAATTTCTGCATTTAGGTTGATAAAGGCTATGTCCTGGTTTGTCTCTGCAGCAAACAGGTGCCTCTCAATGACCTAAATTCCTTAGTGCTGTCTTGTAGGTAGAGGTTTTCACAGGTTGATGTTTCTGGCTCTTGACATTAAAAGGAAGCTATTATACAACCAAAACTGACCTCCATAATCTACACTGACTACACAGAAGAGATTTTAAAATTCCATTTGTCCTACAAGAAAAGGTAATTTTTGCAGGATACCAACAGACTTCACCTTGCAGGTCAAGCAGAGCGAAACGTGAAGACTCCAGGATTGGAGTGCCAAGCATAGAACTTGATCAACTGGTTTGCAAATGCATTAAAAATAGTATCATTTGTTTACAATGGATAGTTTTCCTAGACTGATAATTGGGGAAGGCTGTCCACCACAGCAATAAATACTCACTGTTTACGGTACCTGCTAGTGCATTAATATTATTCAGTCCAACAGTGGCTCCAGCCAGTCCTTGAAGAGTACCCAGAGAAGTCAAAGAATTCATGGCCGCACCAGCCGTGGAATTAGCAGTTGACGCAGCCACTAAGGGGGAGAATAAGGCAAAAGTGAAGTAAGAACTCAAATTGAATTGGTCACAGATCATCACGCCTTAGGTTCTAGTCTTCATAACAAAACTCCTTGCAAAACATAAGAAATCAGACCGGTGCTGCAGCCTTATTACTCGAGAAGGTATTGATGGTGGACAGGATGGGCTGCTGACTTTTTTGACCCTAATGATTTTGATGATAAAACCTGAATAATTTGGCATTCTTTGCAAAGTAGTGAAACACTAAATAAGTAAAAAGATTAAAAAAAAAGAAAAGCATATTCACAAGAGATTATTAGAAAGTGATTACCAGCTAAACAGACTGTTAGAGACATTTTCTCTTCTTAGCTCTACTGTTAAAAAAACGCATAGCTCATTTCAATTGCTATCAGAGGAGATTTTGCCTTATGAATAGTTCTTCTGGACTCCAGAACTATTAAGCAAACCCAAAATTGTTCCATTCTAAATGAGACACTGCCATAGCTCTAGGGTACCGTACAAAATGTAATATAAATCAAGAAATCGCAAAAATATACAATAAGAAAAATAATTAATGAAGTACCAAATATAATGTATTGCTCATTTTTCAAACAGTTTCCATTCTAGCCTCTGTCTGTCCAGCTAAGCAAGTATTTATATGACTCACATTAGCATATTGTTTAAGTGCCTCACAAACACTATTATATTTGTCCTCTTAAGGCAGGAAAATATTATTATCCCTGTTTCACAGATGTGGGACTGAGGCACAAGAGTCTGATGTGACCGATACTACCATAAGTTGTAAAAGAGGTGGGAGTTTTCGCCGCATCTCCTGAGCCCTACCTCAGTGTATCAACCATTAGACCATTTTTCTTCTCCTCTTACAGAAAGGGAAAATATTCTTTAAAATGCCAAAATTTCAGCTCAGGGGTGATGCTTCACGAACATGGGAGTAACAGTTGTTCTTTTTGTCACACGCGTGGGGCAACAATGAAGAGGTAGGAACGTTTTCTGTCCCTGACTCCCCTTCGTGCATCCTGGAGTTACCACCATCATCAAAGAAAAGCCATAGCTGATGAGACCTAAGAAGTAAGGTTCAACAGAGAGCAAAGTACAAACAGCTCTTGCCCCGACACACACTAACTCACACACGCCCATGTGGTGGGCTGCTCCATGTTTCAGCCATACTCATGTGGCCTAAGCATATAAACCTCAGATCTGAAGCTCTCACCCCAGCTGACCTCCAAGAGCAGGCAATAAATATTTGTGAGTGAGGATGGCTGCTGAAGTCAGATCCAGTTCTCCTTTTAGGCAAATTCCATGGTTTTTACTATGGTGGCTAGATTCAGGTTCATACTGTTCAAAAACACATGGTTAGTGGATGACCAACATCTGGGGTTGAATTAAACATCTTAGGTTCAAGTTCCTGTCTACACCGAGAGGAAGAGACACCTCAGTCATGCTCTAATCTGAAGGCACAGCTCATATTATTTTAATTTACTTAACTAAAGAGATGATGCAGAACCAACATGAAATGCAACCCAGGGCATCCACAATCTCAGCACTCACTTTGGGGTTACTTTTGCACCACAGACCTGATGGAAAGAGATGACCTCAAAAAATGTCTTGGCTATTTTCAGATTGTTCCCATCTTACTGATCATTTCTTTGGGAGTGTGGGGTTAAACGTTTTATAGGCGCACAAGGTGATCAAGAGAAGGAAGGATGGACCACTGGGAAGGACCCGAGACTGGGACTCGGGAAACAAAAGATTCAACTTCCTGTTCTGCCACAGACTTCCTGTATGAACCGAGCAAACCACTTTGCTTCCTAGCTCCATTCCCCAGCTACAAAAGGAGGCAAGGAAGGGCTAAACTGATATGGTAATGGGAGCCTATGAGAGTGCTAAGGAAAAAATGAGCACTGAAAACATTTCTACAAACTGCCAAAAAGTTAATGAACATCATGTAATGGACGCAGACAAAAAAATTAGAATACCTGAGAGGCCATATATAGAGACTTCTACTGTCTAAATTCAGAGTACGCTAAGATTAGTTTCTCAGTAAGCACGATGAGAGCTTTCCATTTTTCCTTCCCCTTTTTGTTTTCAATGGAAGTGACTTTGCTTTAAACAAAAGAAGGGGTGAGCCCTAAACAGAAGAAGTGGTGAGTGGAAAAAATAATCACAAGACTCAAGGTAAAGGCTATTGAGGCGCTCATTTGGGAACCCTGCACAGCTCACCGGTCTCAGCAAAGCTCCTGGACTCAGCAGCTGCTCTTACTAATGGCAAGGGAAGCATAACTTACTGCTGTCACAGCATTATTTTATATGTATTGCTTTCAGCTGTCCAGATGACAACGGCATATTGGATCCCTACAGAATTTATAAATTGGTTTCTCCCAGAGCTCTGTGTCCACAAAATAAAAAACCCCCTGGAACGCTGCCTCTCTGCGCTGAATCACTTCACAGCAGCACTTAATAATCAGCAAGTACCTGTCTCCAGGTTCTTAGAAAGCTTGATGTAGTGACCTAGAGCACCATTAGGCAGCACCATTACACTCCCATCCCACCAGCATTTAGTCTAATTGCTAGGAAAATAGAAATACATAAAATTTGCTTTATGGTCAGCTCTTCTGGAACTGTCCTGCATGGCGCACACTGTATTCAGATCAATCAATTATTCTTTCCTTGCCGCCTTTAAAATCCATATACATTAAAGCTTCAATAAGCTGCAATGATAGCATCAAGCAAGATAGTTACCACTGAAGCCACTCAAAGTCTAGTGAATAGTGGGTGACCATGGACTAATGACAGAAGAATAGGACTGCACTTTCACTTAATTATTTTTATTTTTTTTAAAAAGACTGGATACATTTTGTAAAATGAAGGCATGATTTTATTTGCTTAGATGCATTTGGATAGCACTTGTCACTGTAATACCAGTCATTGGAATGATCAGATGTCTTTCTAAAAGATATGCTCTTGCTTTAACCAGGCTTAATGCAAGAATTAGTGGCTGAAACTTTCTGGTCTGTGATTCGTAAGAGGGTTGGGTCTATGAATATGTGAAAAAAAAATCTGAGTACTTGCACTTTAATTCTTACCAATTTCTTCTGTTTCTGACCTCTCATTGGAGCTGTCTTGCTGCCATCTCCCTCACAGGGATCTGTACTGTTCCTATATAGAGACTTAGGGGTAGTGTGTGCTGTGCCTTGAGAAAAGTAAAATTTCTATATATGTGAGAGAAGGTCAAGATAACTGTTCTTCTAGGAGAAACTCCAGCCTTTCTTCCAGGTTCTCAACCTATACCCAGAACTTTTCTGACCCCATAGCTTATGCATCCTTCTCTTCCTGTCTCTCTCATTTTTCAGTGAATGCCCACAGCAGCACATCGGCAGGGACAGGAACTAAATGGCCAAAATATTTTTTTTCCCTTCACTTTCTTTGATAAAGGTCAGATTATCACAGGTCTCCAATGACTTCTCAGAGATCCTGCAGCAAAGGGAGGCCCCAGGAGACGGCCTATGATATGCTTAAAGGTTGCCACTGACATCCTACCTTTTGGTTTGTCAACATGCTGGGCCCTAGGACGCTGGAACGGCTGACTCATAACGGGACCATAAAGAAACAAGAAACACAGAAACAGGAGGTATTGCTGGTCTGAAGTAGGGAGAAATTCCAAAAGTGGGTTTCCTAAGATTGAAGAGATGTTGGATGCATAATTCAACATCTGCCAAGATGTAAGAAGAATTGCTCTTTAGCAATTTTTTTGGGGTTTTTTTAGACAAACCTGTCTGAAAGGAAAAAAAACCCCACCCTCTTCAGAAAGAGAGAAAGCATTTCTGGTCATCCTGCAAGCAAGGGCAGAATCTTCCTCTCAGAGGTGAAAGGTAGGTCTCTTGGCTGTACTTCTTCATTGATAAGTTCATTGATAAGTTCATTGACAAGTACTCATTGATAGCAAGAGATAGGAGTCAATCCCACTGGGTCAGATCCTACTTTATGCTGAGGTTGCTCCAGTGTTTCAAAGCAGCCTTAAGTACTCGCCTAATTAAAGAACCTTCCTGCCCCAGGGAAATCCTTGGGGTATAAAGAGCTGCTCTATCAGCTCCTTCTTTTTACAACATGGGGGAATGGCCAGGGAGCATCATTCACCCTTCTTGGCGTGCCAGTAACTTCTAACTCTTGCAACAGTCTCCTGAGGTCGTTGCCAGTTTAGATATGTTAGAAGAACCTCTCTTTTAGAAAGAATGGGCCAGGAGGGTAAGTTGACATTAGCCCTTCAGACTTGCTGAACTACAAGGAGATGTGCTTTGCTCCCAAAACAGCCAAACTTCTTACACACTGAAAAAATAATCCTGATAGATATTAGGAACAGAACGTGGAACTGGTGTCTCACTGGGTCTTCTCTCGTAAGGATGTCAATAAGTGTTAAGGAGCACCTGAGCTCACCATACACGTAACCCTCCCTTTAGTGCTGCTTAGTTTGCAGGATGCTCCCCATGATGACCTTTATTTTGTGAGCCAACCTGGCTTTCAGGTGGTTTGCTTGTGACGATTTTGTTTTCTGGATGTTGCACTTTTGCATTTCGAAGCATCCCACCCCTCGGATGAGACAACACATGGTTTACCCTCATGTCCTGCTCACTGAGATACAGAAGGTGTGCACACGCATCCATGTACAATCCCACAGCCCTCTCTGACGGGGGGCTTACGTTTTATGCCATCTTGTTTTGCTCCATAAAACATTTCAGTGACTCAGTGCACATTATACTACATGCATAACACTGATGCAGTCAAAAAAGGACAGCACAGAACCTCTGAAAATGTGAGGTCCAGCATCTCTTTTCCCCAAGCAGGGAAATTTCTAGTCCAGGCTGATTTTTTACTCTGGAATAAATTCCTTCTCCATAACCTATGCAGCCAGACCCTGTTTTTTGGTTCACCTATTGGATCCTTGATCCTACTTTTTTTGTTCAGAGCTCAGCTGCATCCAACACTGCAAGTCTGGCTCTGCCTTACCGCTGCATCTATAACCTTTCTTGATTTCGGGACTAGATAAAGGATTCTGCTGTGATCATTTCCTGACTATAAGAGCACAGATGTAGCATGCAGCCAAGTGAGGATCTGCCAAGACAAACCAAAGAGAACTGAAAGGCAGCTGGATTGGAAATCCGCCTCTGGGCTCTGACCTCTGCTCTGCCATAGAAATGCTGCGTGACCTTGGACAACTCACCTGCCCAGCTTGCACCTCTGTTTCTAATTCTAGCCTGTCTTTCCTATTTGGGCAAAATGTGGCCCGTGGGCTGGATGAGGCCCACCAGGCCATTCTATCCGGGCCCGCGGGGCCCCTAAAAAAGTTAGAAAATAAATAATTATCTGCCCCTGGCTGCCTTTCATGCGGCCTTCGAAGGCTTGCCAAAACTCAGTAAGTGGCCCTCCACCCAAAATAGTTGCCCGCCCCTGATTTAGAGGGTAAGCCTTTTTGCAGGGGCTGGAACGAAGTGTCTGTGAGGTCTTCAGCCTTCACTGAGGCCCTCTGTGTTACTGGCAAACAGAGAGATAAAACTGTGGAAGAGTTTTGATTTGTTTTCCTAATTATGCATCCAACATCTCTTCAATCAGTGATAAAGGTGCTGGGATTGTACCTTATAGATTAACTGAATCAGAGGTGCCTAAGTTGTTGTGAGCAGCAGATCATTTTGTCAGATACTATGAAAACCCAAGAAGACAGGAATGCAGAGTACATTAAAAACAACATTACCATGAAGGGGAAAACCAGCATGGGGGCATGCTGTACACACAACCTGGATGCCCCTCTTTCACCCGTTTTCTCCTGCCCCAGCTTCTTATGACTCGTCTAATTTAGGGTTTAGGTGATGTTCTCTTTGAACATTGATTGGACCTTGGACATCAACATCATTAAGAGCAACGTTGGGGCTTCGGGTAATACGATCTTCGGTGCAGGGAACCAGGACTAATTCCGGGGAGCGGAATTTAGGAGATTTGGTTTCCCGTTGGAAATCCCCTGGATGAACAACCCTATTATTTTGTCTCCCACTCCAACAGGGAGGACAAAGCTCAGCAAACAGGATGGATTTAAGGATAATCAGATGATGCAGAATTTGCCACTGTCATTATAATCTTTAGCTGTTAAACCAATGGCGATCTGAGTCTCTCTCTCTCCCCCCCACTCTCAACTTTTACGTGAATGAGGAGCTAAAGGACTTGGGTCAGAGTCTGGCCTTGTGGAGCAGACTCTACACACACCTGGCAGCTCCTGTCTGATTCCATGTTATTTCAGTCCAAATCATTTCCTAAACAAAAAACTAGTCACACTGTATTATGGGTAGTGTAGTTTCTTCTGGAATTTAAGACTACCAATCTGGTGTCATTTCTGATCTGTGCTACATCTGACCTTAGGTGTCCAAGATCTGTATTCAACAGCTCCCACCACACAGTCCTTACATAGTGGCCCCCACCCCCATCCACACAGCTCCAGACAATAAAGGATTGCTTTAGGGTGAGGGGATACCTTTATCTCTAATGCAGCTTGCAAATGTCTTCCCTGGAAAAGACGAGCAACTGAAGGCCAGCAACGACATCATTTATGAAACAGAAGTTATATGGGTGTGGAGGAGAAGTGGCCAAGTCAATCAAGCAGCCCATGTGACCCTGTTCTGTGGGACTTGCGGTTGGTATTTCTGTCTGAAATGAGCACACACTACAGGTTCTGACTACAGAAGGAAGATTCAAAAGGGGAAGAATAATTAAGCAATGACAGAGGCATCATCATTATTAGATAATCACAACCCAGGGGCATTAGCAAACGTCAAGTGTCTCCAATCCCATGGGGTCCAATTATTCTGTATATAATAACCACACCTCCAAGTTTTAATTTATTCTTGTGAAGGTTTTTTTTTTGAGGGGGGAGAGAAAGGAGGACATTTAATTTTTTTCTGCTAAAAGAAGATGCAGTTGGCCTTTCAAAAAGACTCATCGGTATTCTAAGCTAACTAGCATGGGTGTGATTGGCATTAAATTATCTGCCCTTTTTTTCAGTCGCTTCCAGCCAATCAAAACATTCACCCACATCCAAATTAGTGGTGTTACAATCTGTGTCATGAGCCTAGGCAATTCAATTCACTTTCTAAGGGCAACTTCTTGCAAAAGAGCTGGGGGTTGTATCGGGGCTGGGGAGGCTGATTCTCTAGGAGGCACTTTAATTAACACACTCTTGATGGGCTGGAGGGAAAAGTTAAAACTCACTGGTATGTGATCTCCAAAATGCTGCATGACAGCACATCAAAGATCACAATCCTTGTAAGTCTATGTGTTCCACCTGCACACAGGACAGAATAAAACATGAGACAGCCCCCAGGAGACTGGGAACAATGAACAAGTGAGAAAGTCACAGGGAAGCATTGGAGTGACAAGGTAATAGTTGTACAGCCATTCTTGTGTAGCCTGACAGAGGATGCCAGCCCCTTCTTGCCCTTTCGAATGTAAGCTGATCCTTGCAAGCTGATCCATGCAGTAACAAGGTGGAAGGAAGAAAGACGCTGAAGGTCCCAGGTGAGTTGACCAGCTCTTGGAGGGAAAGATGTAGCATCAATCTCAAATCTCTGTAGTGGGAGGGAGACTAAAGACCCCTTCAGCATGTGGGCCCTTACAGCCCAACTCAATGTTAAAGGAGAACTTAAAAACATAAAAAGTGCTATACTGTGTCCGAACAATGGTCCATCGAGTCCAGTATCCCGTCGCCAACAGCATCTGGAGTGGACACTTTAGAGGGAGAGCGCTGAACAAGGAATATCTAGAATGATCCTTTGTGAATGGCGTTCACCATCATTAGTTTAGGAGATGCCGGAGGATACACTCCTGAGACTTCTGATTAATAGCTATTAATAGATCTATCAGCCATAAATTTGTCTAGTCCTGTTTTGAACCTGGCTAGGCTATTTGTTTCCATCACCTCTTCTGGTAACAAGTCCCATAAGTCATCTATGCGCTGGGACTTCAGGAATAACAGTTCTCTGTTCACTTTGTCTACACCCTTCATATCTTATGAACCTCTATCACATCCCCCTTCATCCTTCTCCTTTCCAAACTGAAGAGTCCTAGCCTTTTTAGTCTTTCCTGGTATGGCAACTGCTCCAGACCCCTGATCATTTTGGCTGCCCTTCTCTGTGCCTTTTCTAATTCTGCTGCAACTTTTTTGAGACGTGGGTACACCATGGGTTTGTATGGAGGTATGGTGATGTTTTCTGTTCTGTTTTCAATTCCATTGTTAATGATACCCAAAATTTGATTAGCTTTTTTGGTTGCTGCTGCACATCAAGTTGATGCTTTTAGAGAACTATCCACAATGACGTGGAGGTCTCTTTCCTGAGTCATACCAGCTAGTTCAGAACCCAGTACTGTGTACATATAATTGAAGTTATTTTTCCCCATGTGCATTACTTTGCACTTGTTAACTTTGAAGTTCACCTGCCATTTTTTTGTCCATTCACAACTGGCAAGATCTAGCTGTAGCTCCTCTCCATTAACTTGGGATTTGACTACCCAGAACAATTTAGTGTCATCTACAAAACTGCAGAGATTTCACTGTGCACTCCATTTTCAAGTCATTGATGAAAATGTTGAACAAAACCAGGCCCAGAACATAGAGAACCACACATTTGACCTCCTCTCCATCCTAAAAAGTGACCATTTAACCCTTTTCTTTATCTCTTTTAACCAGCTCTCAATTCATGAAAGAACCTTCTTTCAAATCCCATGACAACTTTTTTTTCCTCCTTTTTTTTTTAGTCTTCACTGAGAGACCTTGTTGAAAGCTTTGTAGAAAATCCAAATATATTATGTCAGCTTGATCCCCCTTGTACACATTTATGTTAACACCCTTAAAGATCACCAGGCAGATTGGTGAGGCATATTTTCCCTTTACAAAAACCTAAAGTTAGACTTTTTCCAGCATGCCATGCTTTTCCAAGTGACTGCTAACTTCATTCTTTATTATAAATTCTACCACCTTGCCAGGGGAGAAGTGAAACTCATTTCATGGTCCGAAGTTCCCAGAATCAGCTCTGAAACCCTTCTTGAAGGTGGGTGTTGTGTTGGGAACCTGCCAGTCCTCTGGCATAAAGGCCATTTGTAATGATAGTTTACACACTATTGCTAACAGTTCTGCGATTTCACCTTTGAGTTTCTTCAGGACCCTTGGGTGAACCTCATCCATTTCTGTGACTTACTGGTATTTAATTAATTCATTTATTTTAAACTTCTTCTGTTGCCACTTCAGCGCAATCCAGCTCTCCAGGCCTATTACTAGGAAGGACTGATCAGGTGTGGGAATTCCCTAGATATCTTCCGCAGTAAAGAATGATAAAAAGAATTAATTTTCTTTGCTATGGCCCTACCACTCCTGAGTGCACCTTTTACCAAAGTGGCTTTCCAAAGACTGCTTCACAGTTTGTAATGCCGTATGGGTCCCTATCCTTATACCCGTTTTACAGAAGAGGAACAGTGCAGCAGTGTGACTTCTTTAAGGCTAAATAGGAAGTCATTGACGGAGCTGGAAACAGCCGCTGGGCATCAGAGACCATGACTTAAAGAACCTAAAGTTAGACTCCCAAGTAATTGGCCTGATTTTCACAAGTGCTCAGAGGAGCTCCAAGAATCTCAGCATTGTTGAAGACCTGATCACCTATATGACTAATTATAACTGAATATTGATTAGAGGCCTATCTTTAGCCTTTTGTTGTTTTAGTTCCTAGCCCTGTAATATCACAGGTCCCCCACAGAGGGAAAGGAGGAGGAAACAGCACATATAAGGGTGCTGCACAGACATGGAAACAAATGGGAGTTGGTAATTTTGTGCAGCCTTTTAGTTCACTGCAGTGTGTTTTTTCTTTACCATCCCCTCTCTAGCAAATAGAAGACCCTTCCTTGCCTTCAGGAAACAGATTGTGTGTACAGGCATTTTTTTCTCCTATGAGATTATGGAGAAGGAGACAGAATAAAGCAGGTTACTTATTGGGCAGATTTCAGATTGTTCTTTCTGTTCTATTCGTATGGCATTGATTTGTAGATATCAGCCATCGTTGCTGTAAACTGCCAGTCTTTTATTCTTTTTTCTATGACTTGCATAGCAATAGAGTGTATATTCTCTACAACTGAAAAAAAAAAAATCACTGGTCTTACATGCACAATGCATCCCTCTAAGACACTTAGTGGAAACAAAATAGGGCACAGCGTACTAGCATGTAAAGGGATACATCACTTCACAGTATCCAGTAATTCCAGCTGTAATTGGGGAACAAAAGCAAACAAAAATCCCTTAATGTGAAGAAAATGTACAGTCAGTACTGAAATATTATGTCCCTCCCTCCAGCGGTGGGCCAAGAATTGTGTGCTGCCTTAATTAAACTGTCAGGGAACTACATAGTCATAGAAAAGTAGGGCTAGAAAGGAGCTCAGGAGGTTCATTTGGTTCAAGGCTATTCAACTGCAGTGCAGTCGAAGGTAGCCCCCTGAGCTGCACACCCTGCTGTGCACATGCTTGTGGCTGACCCTCTTTGGATGCCCCCAGTTGTGCGGGCAGTGCCGAGTGTGTGTGGGCCCCTCCTCCCCTGTCCTCTGACACTGCCAGAGGTACACAACCCTCCAACCCTGCCCATGGGGGCTACACTGGAGGTACATGACCCCTCTCCCTTTCACTCTCTATACTGCATGGCAATGTGTACAGAGAGTGGGCCTTTTGTTAGCTGCTGACAGGCCACGTGCAGCCCATGGCTGCTGGTTGGAGACCCCTGATCTAGCTCAACCCCCTGGTTGAGGAAGGGTCATCCCCGTCTAAATTATTCTACTCAAGTGCTCGTTTAACCTGCTTTTAAGAGGTTAATCGCCAAGGGTGGAGATTCCTCACCCGCTTTAGGTAATCAGTTCCAGTGCTTAACCACCCTCACAATTAGAAAGTTCTTCCTAATATCCAACCTAAATTTCCCTTGTTGCAATTTAAGACTTTTGCTCCTCGCCTTGTCCCCCGTGGCCACAGAGAACAGACTGTCACCATCCTCATTACAACCAGGTACTTGAAGACTGTTATCAAAATCCCCTTTCAGTCTTCTCTTCTCCAGACTAAATCACCCAATTCCACCAACTGAGTTCATACTGGCAACAGAGCTATTCTGATTATTACAAATTCTTTGCACTTTGACCAAGATACAGTTCAAACACTATAGTTCTCCTACAACAATGAACTATACAGACAAACTAACAGAACCCCATTTAAAACACTGCTCAAAAAGCTCCGTTAAGGAGCAGTGGGTCTTCTGGAAATGAAATGAGTACGGGTACAACAGAAAGTAGTACAGTCAAGTCCCCTTAGCGTGGGTGGCTCTGAGAGGCAGAGCCCTCATGAAAATGGCGATTCTACTTTTCCATCAAGATGGGCAAAGCTAGCTTTGGGAAACTGCACAAAGCTACCTATGTCAATGTAAGGGAGTCTTAGCCCTCCCCACCCCCACCCGTCAGATGCTGTGCAAACTGTAGTCCTTTGGGTGGCATGCTGCGGGAGCTGTATGCTGGGCCATGCTGTGCTGGTCCCCCTGTTGCACCATGTGCTCCCTCCCCCACTGCTGTGTGATGCCATACACCAGGCACCACTGCCCTATGTGTGGTACCCAGGTTCCCCCAGGCTGTTGGGATGTAGGATCCCTCAGCCCTATGGGCTGCATAACCCTGCTCTGCAGAGGCAGGAGCAGAAGCAGAAACAGAAGGAAGGAGGCAGAGTCTGGAGACCCCAGAAGCAGCAGCAGGAGAGCAGTGGGGAACCAGGAGCCTGGGGGGCCACAGGTTAATCCCTCCAGGGCTGCCCTGATGTAGACAGTAACCCAGGGTGGCTCTGCACATCCTAGCTCTGCTTTCTAAGTAGCCATGCTAATTAGCTCCTCTTGTAGCACTGCACCAGGGTTGCTATTCTGTCTCCTTTTTGGGAGGTTATGTGCACAGAACAAAATTCAAACTTAGTGTGGACCGATGCCATGGAAACATTCTGGAGGAATCAGTCACAAGCCTTTGTTGCCTATCCACAGCCCTTTCACAGCCTATCTACTGGCTGTGCATCATTGGTTGATACTGTGATCTAGCCTAGGGACAGACATTACACACAAACCGGTTTAACTATCAGAAACTGGTTTAAACCTGTAACAGAACATAAGTTTAGTGCACATAAACCAGTCTGAAAATGGTTGAAACTAGTTTGAGATAAACCTGGTTGAATGTGGTATCAGACTTAACTGATTTGGGTCAAACTGGTTTATGCAATGTCTGTCCCAGACCCCTTCCTGCTTTAAGTTAAACCAAAGTCCCCCCAGCATCCAAGATGCTTTGCTGTGTTGGGCTGCCCTGGGCTGGGCTGTGCTCTCTGCTCCAGAAAACAGGCTGACCCTGCCCCTCTCCTCTTTAGCCAGAGCTCTGGGGGAGACTGCAAGCGTAGCAGGGTCTGCCTGGCTTCCCCTGCTGCTTTAGCAGGAATCCCCCCTCCCTCCCTCCCAGCTCCCACATCCCGGACCCCAGCCCCATGGACTCTAGGTATGTGGTATGCTAGCTAATGCTGAGAGGTGTCTGTGTGCATGTCTCCAATTTCACTTGGACAGGCAAATAGAACAGTGTCAGCTTTGGGCTTTTTGGAGCCAATCAACAGGTTATCTGGTAAAGTCCCTGTGTTCCTTCCTTGGAAAAAGCTGTTTAAGAAGAGCTTGAACTAATGAGAGCCTTTTGTTTTGCTGATGGCCCCCCTGGCTGGTTTGTAGCCCTGTCAGGTTTGCAGACAGGGAGAGGCAGACTGAAAATCTCAGTATCATCAACAGATGCCTGTACTGTACATGCCCCTTGCCTCAGTGAGCTGGGGATAGCAGGCAGGGTGGGGGTTTACACCCCTCCCTAATCAGAGTGCCTTGCTGGGGCTTGGCCATGCCCCACCCCCAGCTCAGCTCTGTGGAAAGGAAGGGAAGGGAGGGCTGCTCCAGTGCCCCTGCCTTCTAGCCTGAGCCACTGCAGGCATGTGCCAGCATTTCTGGAATGAAAAGGGGATGTCTGTGCACCTCCAGATCGATTCAAGTGTTGCAGGTTAGACTAACCTGTAAAGAGTGAATCAGTTTAGGCTCAGGCCTTTTGAATGTCTGCCCCTAGCCCTAGAGTCATTAGGCCTTTGTCTGGTCCTAGGATCTGTCTACATGAAGGCCAAGATAGTAGCAAAAACTTAAGACTTTAAGTTACATTATGTTCAGGGACCTGTCTTCTATACATTTATAGCATCCTTAGCACACTTTTAAATGCTAAGTAGTAATAATAATAATACATACATACATAATCATAAGAAGCAGCATCTTTCCATCAAAAAAGACAAGGTCAAGAGAGGCTAGGTCAGTGGTTTAAAGGTCCACAATTAATGCACTTGTTTAAAAGACTGTTCACTTATAAATGACAGCGGAGGTGGTCTTCATGATTGGAGGGGAGACATCCATGAGAAAAGAGGTGGCCTTTTTATGAAACAGTTTGGGACTCCTGCCTTAAATCATTAAAAGTCTAGAATGTGCATTAAGAACTGTTTGCATTGCGGAGACGATTTTTAATTGGGCATGAGGTGCCCATGAGAAAGGGCAATGACATGCCATGACGTGCAGTCGTTTGTCTCTATAAAGGACAAAGGATTGCAGAAAGCTATTTGGTTGGTAATAAAATTGTACTTGGTCCATTCCTTTGCACATAATTTTAAAATAACACATCAATGCCACTCCAGTATGGTAATAGTTCTTTCAAGATGTCCTATACAAGAGCATCCATAGAGGGCAAAGTACCTAAGAAAGGCATACAAGTGTTTAATAGATACTATAGCAAAGACTACATTCCTCCAGTCAAATCATACAAGTCAGCAGTATGTAGCCCCATACTCAGTCCAGCAGACCATGGCAGAAAACACATTCTTCTTTTTAACACTGAAATGCCATAAGGCTAAGTAACGTTCAGTGAACTTCAATTGACACCATATACCTCTGAACGCTGAGGCCCAGGAGAATGCGACAGGCGTATCTTTGGGCACTAGCAGAATTCAGCAAGGTACAGGACTGGCACTGGCTGTGGTGAACCATCAATATTAAACTCCTTCAGGTGTGCAGGTTTTATTACGATTTAAATTAATGCCTGACTGTTAAGCACCGTAGGTTGTTCTGCTTACAGACTTCTGCTAAGAGCATACAGCTTTTGGAGATCACAGCTCGACCTTGGGTAGCCGAGCTGACGGCAACGCCTGATGACACTGTGGCAAAAAATAAACTCGAACAAGGCAGTAATATAGTGGTGGTGTGTGTCCTACGTGCAACTTGTACTGATGTGCTTTTCTTAAAATGGAGTTTCTTGTGGATAACCAGCCACAAATATTACAGAAATATTACAGATTAAGTGCAGGCTGGAGAGACGCTTTCAGAATGTACCCCAGCTAAACTTGAAATGTGCCAAGGCAATGGATTTAACACCTTAGATAGTAGATAATGTACTAATATTAAAAAAATTAGATCCAGCTCATCCCAGGTTTAGTATAAGTACTGTACTCTGTTTCCAAACTTTGCTTCCAAAAATAATAATAATAATAATAATTAAAATATTTAACTAGCATAATGCTTTGCTCTGAACACTATGCATGCATTTTTATCCTCCCGAAAGCACGCAACTTTTTACAATGTCTGGTATTTATTAAATTGTACTCTCAGCAAGCTTTAGGATTCACTTTTTCACAGAAGAGTTACGCAAGCTCCAAGGAGAGAGAGTTTCTAGGTCTAAACTTGTAAAATGTCACTTTAACAGGAGACAAGAAGTTTTGCACAAAGCCTGCTACTAGGGTTGTAGGAACTTTTTTACTGACAGTTTCTGTTCATTTCCTTCACCCTGCCACTCAAAACACTGCAGTAACTGAACTGCTCCAACTGATGAGGTTATAACTATGCAGTCCCTTCTGAGAGCTACACATGATTGCTAGGAGAAGGTGCAAAGGACTTAATGCATTTTGAGGGGTACAATATCCTCTAACCGTCCCTTGGTACATTTTCAGGGATACAAGTTCCATCAGTGAAGTGAAATGATCTGCTTGTAACTCCACTCCTCCACATCCCATTTTTCCGGTAATCCTCCCAGCAATTTATGCCATGACTCATGGCTTTTCACATGTGTAGGACACTTTTGTGTGATGTTAAAAAAAATTAAACATAGGCCAATATTTTCAAGCCTGAGTATCTAAAGCAAGGCTCCTAAATCTCTGATTAGTTGCCTTAAAAGTGACTCAGTTACCAGATGTACTAGGCTCCTCCAACATTTCCCACTGAAATCGGTGGGAGTGGCTAGTGCCGAAAGCTTCTGGAAATCAGGCCACTTATTTGATGCTTTACTATGAATGCACAAACTTAAGTCTCGGTATCCACATTTTTCAGGCAAAAGTTCGACAGTTAAGCCATAGTGTGCTGTACCTAAGGAAATTCAAGACCCATTTGCCACTGTAACACATTAACCAGAATGTATTAGAGTCCCTCTGTGTGCCGCAGAGCGAGAGAATCCATTACAGCCTTGAGTTATCTCTGATCCTAGCTGTAGCATCGTGTGCTTGCAACTCTAGAGGGGTTTCCAGCTCAGCCCCTTCCTGGTGACTAAGCCAAGATGACACCCACTGCTTTGGCTAATAACTTCCTCCTATTTTTAATAATCAACAGCAACGTTTATTCACAGCCACACTGCCACCATCCTAAGATTAGCACTTTTCAGCACTTAAACTAAAACCCATAACACATCCAAGGTATATTAATAGGAAAGTACAAAATATTCTTTTTTTCACGTGGGTAAAGTTAGGCAGAGAAAGTTATGTCTATGCTGATGGTTAGTGTCAGCCTCAAGGTTGCCCTCAGGCCCATACCCAACACCCATCTATCCAGAAAACCCCGAAGTGCTCCCCATATAGTCCAGAAACTGCTCTTAAGGATTTATGGGGCTTTGATCTCATGTAGGGCTCTGAGCAGCTCATTAGCAGTGGGGTGGGGATGCCATGTGGGCAGTTTTGAAAAAGCCAGCTGGCAGGGACTTGGGTAGCTTGGGGGGTTGAGACTCAAGAATTATCTCTTTGATAGTAATAATGCCTGTACGCTGGACAATGCCTCCTCTTGTCTGCCTGCTTAGGTGCCTAAACCTCTTTAAAAATCTGGTTCTGAATTAGTGCTAAGAGACTCTCTCAGTTCTGGAAGACGCCCTCTCAATAGCTCCCATTTTGCCCTATTTCTCCTAATTGTATAAACAACCATCCAAGGTTCAAAAGAGAAATCAGGCTAATTTTTAATATAAAATTAGCAGTTAAGTATGTTAGCTGCCTAAGTATCTCTCTAAGGTAGGACTGGTATCACTGTAGGATCTGTAGGTAGGACTGGTATCACTGTAGGATCTGTTAGCCTCAATCTTTAATGGACCTCACTACTTCCCCATGAGATAGAAAGAGATATTATTCCCATTTTATAGATGGGGATTTGAGGCACAAGAAAGCTAGGGGACTTGCATGCAGGACATCTTCTGCAAAGCAAGGAATTGGACCCATCTCTTGCAAGCTACTGCGCTCTAACCACTGAGAATCCTACCTCATACACGCAGAGCATATGCCTTTAAAAATATCACTTTAGCTATTTTTGGTATAAAAATAATGAATGTTAAGGTAGGTAAGGGTTCCCTGCTGCCTCCAGGAAATGAAATGAATACTATTTTCAATGATGGTATAATACACCAAACTTCCTAATGTTAATTCTATACCGAGATATAAAAATAGTCCATTTTTATTGAAGAAAAAAAGAGAGAAGTGCTGTGCTTGAAGTGGATTTGTTCCAACATGAAGCATCTACACTGATTCTTTCTGTAGAAAGCTGTCAGACTTTCACATCCACCTACAGGTATGGTTATTTTTGGATCATCCTGGAAGCAAAGCATAGATAGCACAGTGGGTGTACTGGCCTATAACAAAATGTCACTGTGGCAGACTGAATTGCTGATTGGAGAAAAATGTATTATACTGAAGTGAATAAAAAGGGGATTTTTCAGGATGTCTATTTGATCATTCTTTGCCTGTTCTCTGCTCAATCATCATGAATTCTCTATAAAATACCTAACATCTCAACAATTGTGCTCCCAACTTGAATACTTTTAACTAACAAAAGCAATTGTTGTGCTATGTTACGGAGTAGACAAAATAACAAATGACCTCCAAATCATTTAACTCCATCTTTAAGGACAAAAGAATAGAAATTATGACAGCTCAAATAGATATCTGACCAATGTACCCCGGACAAACTAAGTGATGATCCTCTACTTTTAACAGTGGGAAAAATGAATTAATTACTGTGGAACAGGCCAGCAATGGCCATCATTAAGTTAAATAACTGTTTGCATGCTAACCTCCTCTTTTCAGCTGCTTGTAACTCTTGGAAACTTCTTTCTTTTAATCTGAAATTTTCCAGGGCTGATATCTTCTGGAAAATGACTTACATTTGAATATAAGAAGGTTATTTTTTTTCCCTTTACTTTCTTTATTAAAAAGAAAAGGCTGCATTTTTTTAAAGCATCAACTCTACTAGCTAAAACAACAGGGAGTAAAAAAATTGACTTTGGCATGATAATGCTACAGCAGAAAAACCAGTTTTGATTTGAGCCTTAAGACCCCTATTCTCTGCACATAGACGTGGGTTCCTGATAGGTCATAAAGTGGACGAGCCGAGAGCTCTGCTATCTGGGCTAGCCTAGCTTTGTGGTGATAGCCTGGCCAGAAGGTAGAGAAGAGAAACTGGGTTTTTTACTCCGAAATTCACATTCGTACATTATTAAATCTGACCTGTCTGCATTGATATAGAATTCCATTTAAAAGGAAAGTATTCTAAGCAAGTAGAAAAAGGAAAGGAAAAAAAAAAGAATGAGGAATTAGCTAATTAAATAGGGGCGATGAAAGTAAATAAAGGAAACAATTATCATATCAAAATAAAAGACAAGAAAGATGATTAAATGAGTCTTCAAAAGACCCATGAGAAACTCATGAAAGACATAATATGCATTTACCTGGTTTTATTCCTTCATGATTTAATTTTCATTTTTATTCACTACCATCTGATAATTGCAAGAAACAGTTACTCTAACCATGGGCAATTTAAACCATTTTAATTTTTTTCCAAGGCCACGAGACAAAAGAACCTATTTATTGCCTGAGGGGATTTTTTTTTTTTTGGGGGGGGGGAGGGGACTAAAATGAAAGCTTACTCTTTCTTGTTTTTTAAGCAAAGCCTTTTAAAAAATCGTTTTTTAACAATGCTGCAGGGAGAGACTTCCATGGGTATGCAAAATTGAAATTATAAATTTACAATTATAAAAAAATTAATAGTTTGGGGGATTGCATTGTCTCTGTTCTTTGTGGGTGAATACTGTCTAAAGCGTAAGAGAAAGCATTTAGAGAGTGGCATGCTTAAAAGCATTTAGTGCGGGGAAGAGAATGAACGTCCTTAGACTGCACTGGAGTCAAATCCATTTAGAAGTTGTATGGATTTACATTAATGCTGAGATGTGAAGAACTATTGTACTATGTAACTGGTTTGGAAATACATGACACTGTGAATCTGGAAGCAGAAATTTCATGTAAATTCAGTAGTGAATATTAAAGGGTCCAGGGCTGGATCCGGAAGGGGTACAGTGGCATAGACACACTTCTGTTTTGGGCTGCATAGCAGTGGGTATTTTTTTAAAATCCACAAATCAGGTAAAAATCCTGTCCCCATCTCCATCCCCATCCCCATCCCCTCAGCTGCAGGGGAGGCCACTGCCACCACTACCACCGTCCCCAGCGGAGGGAGAGGGGGGCTCAGGCTGGGACCAGCATCATTCCTCCCCTCTGCCTGGTCCCGTGGGTATTCCCTGCCAGCCTGGGAACAACACGGCACCGGTGAGTCTGCTGATTGCTGGACAGGGCCCATGGCAAAACATGGTGTGCTCAAGCAAATGCAAGTTTGCTTTGGACCAGACCCATGTCAAGGCCTCTCCTGTGAGGTGCTAAGGGCATCCAGGTCTGGGTTTCCTGTCCTCATTCTGTGCAAGATGAGGGTGCTTTGAATCTCACAGAACTAGGTCCGAAGCTGAGACCTAATTGAAGCCACCATCATTTCATTTTGCCTATTTGCATCCCCCCGACAGGGATTTGAAAGTTAGTAGTTGGGTGGGAAAATCTGAATTTGAACTTTGCAGTTTTGGACTCTCATTACTTGCCCCAATTCCCAAAAATGCTCGAGTCCATCTCTATTGAGGCTAGCACTTCCATTCTAGCAGGTTTGAAAGTGAACATTTAAAATGAAACCTGTGTTCAACAGCAGTACTTTCCTGAATCTGGGACCATTATCTAATGAGACAAAAACATTTATTTCTATGCTTACTATGGGCTATGAAACTGGACAGAAATAATTGCCTCTTATTAAATACAACAAACTGGAGTGTTCAATTAAAAGAAAACCAGACCAAAAATACCCTTGGGGCCTCAAAAATCATACTGAAAGGCAGATTTAAATATTTTCAGCCAATATATTTCTGGTCGTAATGAAAATACTTTGAGCTGCTATGAAAGGCTGTAGAGAACTAAATTCATTTTCCATATAGCAGAGAAGAATCACTGAGGATATTATTTAGGTTTACAAAATATTTAATGGGGTGGAGAATGTGGAACCAGATAAGAAAGGTTAAGCCGAAGGACATTTTAACAATGTTTGGTTTTCGGTCAGTTGTGGAATACATACAGGTTAATGAGATGATTAAATATAAACTTCCTCTGTGCCACAGCAAGCTCTCTAAGGTTGAAAAGAAAAATAGACTTGGATACAGCTATTAACTCTAGCTAAGAATTTCCAAAGAAATTTGCAATTTGGGGCATATAGAGTTTCTTGACAATCAGGCCTCTTTTGCAGGTCATACAAAATCATTAGTCTCTTAGCAAAGTCTTGGTTTCTGCCTTCAGGATGCCTTCACTGCTTTCTAGGCCCTATGGGCCTGAGCAGTGCTGGACGCTATGATGTATTTACTCATGACATTTGAAGCTTCATCCTCATTGTATTTTTCCTTCTACCCCTCACCTTCAGTCATGAGCTGAACACACCTACTTGCCCAGGGGGATTTGCCAGTTCTCAGTGGTGCTTCAGGTTTTGCCCTCTGAACTCAAATGCTCTCTACTACTTAGTCATATTATGGCTTTGGGATTTCCATGCAATACAACGTCCATATAGTATCCCCAACTTTATAATATACAGGGCCCTGGCAGATGTTAGCCTTAAGGAATATTTAACATTTTCCTGACTCTTCTCTGCATGCCACAACAAACATTTACTGTCTTCTGGCAGGATCTACACTTCCAGAGTGATTAACATCTTCCCAGCGCTTCTCAGGGTTGGGGCCTGCCCCCAGTGCCAAGCTCCTTGTGTTAGCTATTGCATGATCTAATCCCTGATTCCAAAAACACACATCCTGCCATGCATGTGCCATTAAATGAACATCTGCAAGAAGCACAATGAAACAAACAGCCATGCTTTCAAGGCTGTCTTCAGCCCTAAGACAGTACTCCAATGCTTCCTTGGAGTTACCACTGAAGCTGGTCAGGTGGGCTGCCAGGATAAAATAGCATGGCTCCATTGATTCATACAAGCTGGAGTGCATAAATCCTGATCATGTCCAAATTCCACATCCTTCCTGAGGTTTGGCTATATTAGTAACCGAAAATAATATCAAGTTACACCGTTAGCCTATGCTTCCTGCATGAACTTGGTTGTCCATTGCATTTCTTTCCCAAATCTCCTATAATTTTGTACCTAAACAGAAGGTAACTGCTCCACCTTAATATACTTAGCAGGAGCTAAGAGGATCAACTTGTCAGCACAACTCCAGCATCGATTATAAATTATAGCTTTTGAAGGAATCTTAAGGTTTCATCGAGACCAACCTTCTTAGCAGTGATGCAAAGACAAAACAGGGAGCGATGGTGGATAGCAGTATATACACAAGTTCTTACAATGTCACAGAAATAACCAACTTTTGTGTTATATTGGGCTGTATGATATGCGTCTACAGCCCAATATAGTAGTAGCCAGGTCACAGATGGTTGCAACCTGCCTAATTTGCCACAGGTTGATGAGTGAAGGACAAGCCACCCAGCTGTTTTCACTCACCAGTAGCACTCAGCTGCACATCCTCCCAGTTAGTTTTGCAAACCCCCAATCTCTGCTAGGGCTGAAGAACCTAATCCAATAAATTATCTGTGTTCTACTGAATACATGACTTCAGAGTTAGAGAGACAATAGTTTACGATCAAACCGACCACATCTATAGCACACGCATGCTGTGTTGGGTGCCCCAGTTCAGTGAGACATAGGCACAACGAAAGGGGTCCATGGAAAATATTATAGACACGATTAAAGCAGTGGAAGAAGCCTGGATTAATTGCGACTTGCAGAGCTATTTTTCCAAGAGAGAAGAAACCATGCTATAGAAAAAGTCCTATGGTAGCAATATGGACCAGATGAGTTTTTATCCCATCTCTAACTCAGGTTCTGTGGTCACAGAGGAAGAATTATTTATAGAAGTGGATAGAAACATGGGATAAAACTGAAAAATGAGGCCAGATGTCAGAAAACATTTTCTAACACTAAGGTCAATTGGGCCATAAAATAGTCTTGCAAGGGAAATGTAAATATCCCTATCTCTGCAGCTATTCAGCTTAAACAGCACTTGAAAATACACATTAGGGAACAATCCAGCATTGGCAGCCATTGAACTAGATGACTGGAAAAGAGTTTTTCATCTCCAAAACTTATAGCGTTTATGATCTTCAAGATAGCTGTTTGTACCACATACCCCACAGAGAGTCATCACAGATTAAGGTTCTCTCTGAACCCTTAATTTGGCCTGCTTGTGCATATATGCATTATGATACAGTCTTTAATTACATGATCACTGCATACTGTATTTTCCCTGGGATTCATATCTCATTCAGTTTTTGGTATGGATGGGGTATTGTTCAGTGTGGGACCCTATGCCTCATTTACTGCATACTATTCAAACAGCCTCTGAAGACAAAATTATCTACTTTATTGTGGGTTTTTCTTAGGTTGCTTTTGAAATAATTCATTGCTGGGAAGCACTTATATATTATAGTAATCTCAGACCCCTGTGAAATGAAGGCGTGGTAACTCCATTCTACAGATTGGGAGGTGAGATGCAGAGAGATTCAGGTTAAAAAAAAAAAAGGCTAATATTTGATGTCCACTATCAGATGCCAACAACCCGATTTCTCAGAGTACTTTGCATTATACAGCATTTTATATGGTCAAAGCATGGCACTCCAATGACTGCAATCACAGCTACAAGGCCTCAGCATTTAAGCTGATTGGTCTCAGGGTCTCATGTTGGGGAACCAGAAACATCAGTCGTACCTAGTGACCACCTGCAAAAACATTGGTGTAAGTAATATTACCAGCATCCATCCTTTCCTCACACCCATTCCCCAACTCTTTGTTTCCCAGTTTCCAGACATAATTGCCGTGTCCAATTCCCTTGTTCCTCCTTTCTGGCTTCTTGATAGCACTGTTTGGTGACTCCTGAGAATGGGCTCCCAATCCCCCTACCCTTGCCCTCAATGGCACCTATTTCCAACTTCCCAGTCCGAGTCTTTGCTTTCCCCTCAACTCTCATTCCTGTCTCTTATTTCAACGATGCCCCTGTAGCCTCTTCCACTATCTCCAGCTCTCAGTTCCAGTCTTTTCAAAAATGACTCCTGGCAGTGCCTCTCTTTCCCCAGTCTCACTAAGCTCCTTGCCCCCCATGCCATATCACGTCTTGTCTTTTCTGTTTAAATGTCAGACACGTTCCTCCTCCATGAGGCCTGTGAGCCATCAGGGATCGCTGATAAAACAACAGAGGTAGGATTCCTGCCCTCAGCTTTGATGCCAGGCCCCATTCTTCCTGAGTAGCAGCAATGACAAGACACAGAAAAATTCAGCACAAAGAGTTTAAAATTTCAGGCCATTACGACCCACAGAATAAACGGGAAAACGATGGGAAATGTTTGCCCACCTTAAGAATAGGTGGTGTTACCAGCACAAACATGGGAAAGGGTGGCTCTTATTTTTTTTGCTGTTGAACTCAAGCCTTCTGCCATGAATTACTTTATCATGAGGCATAAATCCACTCTTAAACAAGATTAAACACAAATGTTCTTTAGCGGCATTGAAAATAATACAAATGTTTCTAGGACTGCAATAAACACACTTCATGATGCAAATAATTACACCCTGCAGCTTTTATGTAAAGATTAGGGGCCAGATTCAACTTGGGAACGCCGCCCTAAATCTAGAGTAACTACACTAACTTAATTCCACTCTCCACTGGTATCAGAAATGATGGGGAATTACTATCTGCTAAATTTACACCAGGGTAGCTCTGATTAGAAGCTACCTATTTGTCTCATCTCGCTTCCATAACAGCCTCTCAGTTAACACTGGCAGAACTCCCTGGAAGCATCATAAGAAGAAGAAAAGAAAAGAAATGAAGGTGGATTTGTTTAAAAGTTCATGCTAGTTAGGAGTAATGCAACTGATTACCCCTTGGGTCCTAGGAGTCCATCTCAGAGAGTAATATGGTCGATATTTTAATTTTTTTTAATTTATTCAAATATTTATTTAGAGAGAGTATAATGGTTGGTCTCGGAGAGGGTAAAAATGGTTTATTCAGAGAGCAAAATGGTCAGAATCAGTTGTTATCTTCCTAGAAAGAGGGATTTTGCTCATATTCTGGATTCTATGTGCAACGTTAAATTTAACTGACTTCCTCATGCAACTAAAATAATCCTGTACTGGTTGGATGCTGTCAGATTATTCTGAGATCCTGCAGCGAGTTCAAAATAGATCCCTATATGTAACAACTTGCAAAATTATTTAGCTGATTGGGGTTTTTTTTTTTAAATCTAGCCATTAAACACCAAAATGTTCTCTCTGAGTTTTGTATGCACATTTATTGTTTCAGGAGGTGACAAACATATCACTGGTTTGATAGTCTCATCTATCCTTTCTGCTAAATCTAAAAGAAAAAAAAAAAGCCCTCTGCTCTTACCAGGACTTGTGAGGGCTCCCAGAGCACCAGTTGTTGTGGAGAGAGGATTTGCATTGGTGGTGGTAGCTGAGGTCTGGGCGGCGGCTGCTGCGGCTGCTAAAGTTGCCAAATTCTGTAATTGTAAAGCGTTCATGCCTGTAGAGAGAACAAAACGAAGCTTCAGCAACAGGGTTCATTAAGAAACACCAGTCAATGATCCCCGCCAACATACCTCACCTCTGTCTCAAAAGGTGGCTACTCTTGTGGTTAAGGATATCTCAGTTGAGTTCCTACCTCTGGTACAGACTGGCAGCATGACAAGTCACTTAAGGTTGCTTAGAGATGTGAACCCCCTCCACCCGCAAACAGCGCTTTATTTCGAGTTCAGTGCATCCCCACGGCAAGCGCAGCGCATGCCCTGAAGTTTGGGCAGAGCTTTTTAGTGCTTCTATCTAATAGGTGATCGAGTCTATTAGACTCAAGCCACCTATGCCTAGGTGGTAGGAATAGGACATAGGAAATGCTAAGCATGGGCATGTAGATTAAGGTCTGATTCAGGGCAGAGGTACCTGCCTGTACTGGGATGCCTATCTTGCCAAAACTGAGACGTATAACACTTCTCATTGAGCCCCAAATATGTGGTGGGGCTTTCCTCACGTGAACTAAATTAGGGCTGGCCATTTTTTTTTTTTGGTCTGACCTAACCTTCCCTAACATCTGTACAGATCAGCACTTAGATCGATAGATCAACCTAACCCTACTTAGGTTAACCTAACATAACATCTGTGTGCACCCTTAAGATCTCTCTCAATTCCTATCACCTACAATATTTATTTTTTTCACAAGACACAATAAAACTACTCTAATTATAAGGCACTAATAATCCAGGTAATTGGCTGTAACTATTGTGTCATGTAATCACAGGTCATCATTGAGTTTACTTAGCTTTCTAACACAGCACTTATCATGTTCAAGTGCTTTACAATAATACCTTTGAAATTGTAAAACCTCTGTAGTTTAATTATACGGAAACTTCAAATTACCAAAGAATTAGTGAAGGGCAAACCCACCTGAAGAAAATCAGCTGACTGAAATATAGTTCAAGTCCTAAATTAAGTCTTCTTTTGAAATACAAAAGAATTTGGTGAACTTTCTAAAATAGCTTTTGTTGCATGAACCTCTAATTTAGTTTTAGATGCCAGAGGAGGACGAAATTCTAAAATATTCCAAGGAAGCCACTCTCAGAGGTCTTTCCTAGCTGGGGAAAACCAGGGGATATTGGAAATTTCACATGAAAGCTTACTGGGGTCTAGATTGTAGCTGTGTTGGTCTAAGGACATTGGCAGACAAGGTTCTTTGGGTGAATCTGATATTTTTTATTAGACCAACTAAATAGTTGGAATTTTTTTTTTTTAGCAAGCTTTCAGGGTTAAAAACCCTTCATCAGGCTGAGGAAGCTTCTGCAGTTGGTGTGTGCTCTTCCTGGATGAAATGAATAGTAAAGAAGCCTTCACATGAAAGCTTATTACTCCAAACTGGTTGATACGGAGCCCAATTTCAAGGGGTTTGTCTGCTACTAAACCACCAGGAGTTGCCACACTTGCATTTGTTTAGCAAGAATGAGACCATTATGGTGCTAAATTCTTGCTATGACAATGATAGCATTGGCAGAGATATAGAGATGCCTCAGAGGCAGCATATAATAGGGCTACCTGGAGAGCACAGCCAACCTTTTACAGGCTGAAGCCTGGTTCTCTTGCACCAGTTCAGCTGTGCTTGCTGATGCAGAGGGGAAGGTTGATTATGATCCTGCCCTTCCCCATCCCCTAGAGTTTCTAATGTTGCTTGCTGGTACTGGGGGCTTCGGAAACCTTGCACTCAGTACGCCCAAGGCTAATGATAGTCTGGCTCTTATGCATGGGCAGCAAAAGTGAAGAGGAAGGAGAGAGGAGTGCTTTGAATCTTGTTCATACACTCTGAATTCACTTAGGCCACCTCATAAAATGCATTTGATGATTCTGATTCATATGTTGCAAATCTCCAGAGTTTTTCAATCAACAGATCACAAGTTTAGAAAGAGAAAAGGCTGGGGTTTATAGGGTCTGTTTTTTTTGCAAATACACTGAACAATCCTTTCAAACGAATTCTGTTTTCATCCTGGATGGCTATTTGGACCCTTGTCGTGCCCTTCATTAAAGCTCTCTCTCTGCTAGAAGTCAAACAACTTAACAACAAACACTGTAGGCCTTCACCAAGACCGCAGTTAGTCCCCATGTTGTGATTCAGCTGGTAGGAGATGCAGAAAAACAGTGTGCCCGCTTCCCAGAGGGCTGCCTTGATCGCTATTCCTCTCCTGGACCAGCTGCAGATCAGAAGGAGTTTGTCACCATCAAATGATATTTTTCTCTGTGATAATGTTTCCTTATATCACTTGCTTAAAAAGTGCATTGCTGGAGCTGGTAAACAGCAGTGCACAAAGAGGCACTCGGCAGTGCTGGAAGGCTACCTTCAGCAGGGCGAAATTCAACAAAGTTCTGCAGGTGCATGCGCATTTCTCTGAAACTTAGTTTCATAGTTTCATAGTTAGCAGGGTCGGAAGGGACCTGAGCAGATCATCAAGTCCGACCCCCTGCCGTGACAGGAAAGAGGACTGGGGTCAAACGACCCCAGCAAGGTGTTCATCCAACCTCCTCTTAAGGACCCCCAGGGTAGGATCCAGCACCACTTCTCTTGGAAGTTGGTTCCAGATCCTAGCTGCCCTGACCGTGAAGTCGCGTCTCTAGATGTCTAGCCTAAATCTACCCTCTGCCAGCTTCTGACCGTTATTCCTGGTCACTCCTGGCAGTGGTCGGGGGAAACAGGGACTCCCTCAGTGCCTGCTGATCCCCCCCGACTAGTTTGTAACAGGCCACTAGATCCCCCTCAGCCTTTTCTTGTGGAGGCTGAACAGGTTCAGGTCCCATAGCCTCTCCTTGTAGGGCCTGCCCTGCTGCCCCTGATCATGCGGGTGGCCTCCTCTGGACCCTCTCCATGCTGTCCACATCCCTCCTGAAGTGTGGTGCCCAGAACTGGATGCAGTACTCCAGCTGTGGCCTGACCAGTGCCGCATAGAGGGGGAGGATCACCTCCTTGGACCTGCTCGAGATGCATCTGTGGAGAAGGGAGTCCCCCAGCCTGTAGGTATGGTGCTGGTTCTTTCTCCCCAGGTGCAGCACCTTGCACTTGTCAGTGTTGAATCCCATCCTATTCTCATTCACCCACCCCTGTAATCTGTCTAGGTCTGATTGCAGCCTATTCCTCCCTTCTAGTGTGCCCACATCCCCCCACATCTTAGCATCATCAGCAAATTTGAACAGGTGCTTTTTACCCCCTCATCCAAGTCACTGATGAAGATGCTGAACAGTGCGGGCCCGAGGACCGAGCCCTGGGGGACTCCACTGCCCACATCCCTCCAGGTTGAAAATGACCCATCCACTACCACCTGCTGGGTGCGGCCCTCCAGCCAGTTGGCGACCCATTTGACTGTGTGGGTGTCGACACCACAGTCCCCCAGTTTCTTAATGAGGACGGGGTGAAAGACAGTGTCGAAGGCCTTCTGAAAGCCCAGAAAGACTACGCCCACTGCTACCCCTGCCTCTAAGGATTTGGTGACCTGGTCGTAGAAGGCCACCAGGATGGTCTGGCCTCTAATGAGCCCGTGTTGGTTGCCCCTGAGCATAATCTCCCCTGCTGGCCCCTCGTGAACATGCGCCAGGATAATTCTCTCAAACAGCTTCCCCAGGATCGAGGTAAGACTAACTGGCCTATAGTTTCCCGGGTCCTCCTTCCTCAGTTTTTTGAAGATGGGAACCACATTGGCCCTCTTCCAGTCCTCTGGCACCACACCAGAGCACCACGAGTGCTCATATAGCCGTGCCAGGGTTCCCGCAGCGACCTCCGCTAATTCTCTCAGCACTTGGGGGTGGAGATCGTCTGGACCAGCTGATTTGAATACATCCAGTCCCTCCAGACGTTCCCTGACTAGATCCTCCCTGACCCATGGCCTGGGTGCACCTCCCCTGGGGCCTGAGGGGAGCCCGGTGGGGGGGCTGATCCGGTCCCTGCTCAGGAAAATGGAGGCAAAGAAGTTGTTAAATAGGTTAGGTTTGTCATCTGGTGTTAGGACGAAATTTCACAGTGTGTGTTGCAGGGGCCCCACATTACCCGGTACCTTCTTTTTGCCCCCTATGTATTTAAAAAAGGACTTCTTGTTGTCCTTGATCCTGGTCGCTAGTCCCAGTCCCATCTCCACCTTGGCCTTCCTGACCACCCCCCTGCAGCCCCGAGTAACTGCAGTCTAGTCCTCCCTGGGGATGGCCCCTCCCTGCCATTGGGTGTACGTCTCCCTTTTAGCTAGGAGATATTCCCGGATGCTTTTGCTGAGCCATGGGGGCTTGTGTGCTCTCCTGCTCCCTTTGATCCATGTTGGGATTATCCCCCTTTGGGCTTGGAGGATTGTCCCCTTAAGGAGCAACCACTCTTCTTGGACACCTGGCTTCCCTCCTCTCTGGGACTTCAGTGCCTCTCCGGCTGTTCTCCTTAGCTCACTGAAGTCTGCCCTCCTGAAATCTAGGGCTGCTGCCTTGCTGCAGACCTTTGCCACCTTGCGCTGGACGATGAATCCCAGCAGGCAATGACTGCTGTCGCCCAGGTGGTCAAGTACGTGCAGCCCCCTCACCACCAGGTCGTCGCCTGTGGCCAGCACCAGGTCCAACAAAGCATCTCCCCGGTGGGGCTGTGCACCTCCTGGGTTAGATGGAGGTCCTGCATTTGGGCTAGGGACCTATGTGAGTAGACCTGGCTGACTGCTCTTCCCAGCAGATGTCTGGAAAGTTCAGGTCCCCCATGATGACCTTGTCCTTTGACCTAACTACCTCCATGAGCTGACTTAAGAATTCCTGGTCTAGCTCTTCCCTATGGTTGGGTGGTCTGTAGTAGACCCCCACTGTTAAGTCTCTTTCTCCTCAACTGCCTTGTATCCTAACCCAGAGCACTTCTGTGTACCCCTCCTCTGACTCTGTGCTACCTGACGAGGATGTGTATTCCTCCTTAATGTAGAGTGCCACACCCCCACCTTTCCTCCCTGTCCTGTCCCTCCTGTACAGCCCATAGCCCTTGATATTCACCCCTCAGTTGTGCGTTGGGTCCCACCACATTTCAGTGAGCCCCACTATGTCTGGGTTGGTGTCAGCTAGCAGGAGGGTGAGTTCCTCCTGCTTGTTCCCCGTACTATGAGTGTTTGTGTAGAGGCATTTGAGGCCTCCTGTGGATGTGTGCACTTGGTTGGTAATCAAAAAGGTTTTTTGAAACAAGTCTTTGTTGCTTTCTATTTTGTAGTATATGCCAACCTATGTATGTGCAAGGCTACAGAAGCTGAGAGACAGCTTGCATGTGCTGCAGAGAGGAAAAGAGAAACTACAGAAGCAGAGGTCAGTAAACGGCACTAAAAAGCAGAACCCCCACACCCCTTTCCCTTGGGGTGGCTGGCCTGGTGAAGGCAAGATGAACTTCTATCTCCTCTCATCTCAAAAATCACTTTTATAGCCCAAAGTTTTCAGTGGCAGCACAGGGGGAAGATGAGTTCACCAACAAAAAATATGTTCTGAAGAGCCATGCTATGAAGACGTCCTTTTTCTTCCCAGCATGTGTTACTGAGGGAATGAGTATGGCACTCTGGCAGTAACCCAGCTCTGCAGATGTTATGGGGTGTCAGCTACAGAGCCTGCAGAACAGAGCCATTTGGTGGTGTCATAACGGGTATGAGAAGCACATGAAAGGATGGAGTGGAGCTGAACACAAGAGTGTGAATGTCAACAGCAGGCTCGAAGAGCGCACCCGGCACCCAGCACCCAGTAGAGACAATTACGTCAACAGACATCACTTCATTCCCAACCTAGAGACTGTCTGCTCAACCACATCAATAATCCATCCTTGTCAGCACTGTGTTTCAGTTTCCCCAGACATTTTATCATCACTGTTCCCTCTTCATTGGCTTGTCCCTCAACTCGTCAAATGTGTCAATGTTACAACTTGCTAGAAAAAACGTAGGTGAGGGAATCGAGCATTGCTGATCCATGGAGCCCAGAACCTGTATGACTATAAAACAGGAGCAGATTCTGGTCCCAGCGAACTCAGCCACGGTACAGCAGTCTGCTGTCTGTCCCCCTCTTTCATATGGTCTCTGCTCCTGCAGCACACACAATTTTTTACAACCCACAGCTTTTTTCAAAACAGTCCCCAACCCTGTAACAGAATTGGACAGAAAAATGAGTTGATCATTTTCATTTGAAACTGCTGCATACTCAGCAAATGCATCTCTCTCTGAAGAAATGCAAATTGCTTACCACTGATGAACAGCTTCATAGGCAGAGCTGCACATGAAAAATATAATTCCCCCTGTAGGGAAAGAGCTTCTGGGTAAGAAATAACTCTTGATATTCAGAATGGAGAAAATGTTGGGAATTTAAGTAGAAAGACTAAAAGAAAAATAAAAAAAAAATAGGCCCACCGTTCAATTGCATTCCATTTTTAATAATGCATATTTACCAATATGCTATCAGCTTGGCAAATATTCAGGACGGCGAAGAACTCAACTTTCATTTTGCTACTTGGCAGATTTAAAAAACAATTAAATTATGTACAAAACAGATGCACAATATGCCTGCTTGAAACTTAAGATTTAAAAAAAAAATTATTTATAAGGATAGGGGCATGAAAATTTAATTTAATGTTCACCTTAGGTAATTTTGTGTCTTATTGTTCACAGCAATTACCATAAATCTACATATCAATAAGCAAGAACAGATGTCAGTTGTTACAAGTGCTTGCCAATCAGGCCTGTTAAAAAGTGACAGATGGATGGTTATAGAACATTCTCATAAGGCCTATTAGCACACTCGCAGGAAATTTTTGTAGTGCTGCGCAGTCACAGATGCAGTTCTGTGAGAACACGGGTAAATGTGAGAGCACACGATTTACATTTTACAGTTTCTTGTGCTGCCTCCAATGCAAACTTTTATACAATAAGGCAATTTGCTGCATTTTAGTCCCTGTCACTTCCCTCCTGTGATAACTGTACGTATAAGGATCGCAAGGTGTTTGTACAGGATATAATAGAACCACAGACTGTTTCCAAAGACTTTTTTCAAGTTGGCTTTGTGTTTTAGATGTAAAGAGTTTAATAAAAGACATTGGACTATGATAAAAGGAACACTTGGAGATCTATTCTGGACAAATCCTACCGGAGTCCTGGCTTCGACAACAGTAGTTGTTCTTGAACCTGAGCGGCCTTCAAGAGTATGGTTTTTTTTCAGATATGGAGCACTTGGTAACAACTGAGTCCATATTAGGTATCTAAAGTTTTGTCACCCCAAAATCAACCAGATATAAGGCCTTATTCTCTTTAACTTAAATCCTGGTTGGAGTTTAAAAACAAAACAAACAAGCCAAAGGCAGCAAGAGAAACTCATTGGATGAAAGAGGACTTTTACTTGCTTACATCACTTCCAATTCAAAAATAAGTAATCTGTTAACACTGATGCTGTTGACCAGTCTGTATTGTTGTTGGTGGCAGTAGTGGTTTGTTCAGTTTATTTTTTTAAAGCTAAATATCACTTTTGAGGAACTACATTTGGGATGGGTGACAGGTTCAGAGAGTGCTCTTGAAAGTACCATTTCTTAAGCACCATTAAAGATGGGTAGAATAGGAAACCCAGCTCTTTAGCTTTGCCAGATCACATACATTTTACATCCCTCTTAGGAGAACCTTATTCTCTTATTTATACAGTATCTAAACACTTAACTCAGACCCAGCAAAGCGTGTGAAGTCTATGCTTAACTTTAAAACACCTGCTTAATCCATCCCTATTTACCAGTCAGGGGCAGATGCAGGGGGTGTAGCAGGGTGGTTGCACCCCTCTTCCAGTGCTACCAGTCCTGGCACTGGTCACTCCTGTCCCACTCCAGCTGTGAGCTGCAGGGAGCAGCTATATGGGGTGCCAGGGGCCAGTGTCAGCTGCAGACTTGTTTCCTCTTCTTGCACCTGCTCCCTGCCGCTCCTGTTCAGGTCCCTGCGCTGACTGAGAGCAGACACTTAAAGGCACTTCTTTCAATGCTATCTTCCGGGCAAGCAGGGGATGCTAAGGGGAGAAGACGGGAGCAGGCAGCATAGGAAGGAGGAACCTGTGTGCTGCCATTGCTGTCTCCAGCTGAGCCCAACATCCTGCACAGCCACTCCCCACACCTCCAGGCTGAAGTGGGGCAGGAGTGGTTCTGGGGCTCCCCACAAAACCCAGATCACGTAGCAGCGTGGGGCAGCAGTGTGATGGTAGGGGGTTAGGGTCCCTCCCCACTTGGTGCCTGGTTCCCTGCCTGGCACCCTGTTATGAGCCTGAGGGCTCCAGCTGTGCTTTGCCCTCATCCTTCCTATGGTCTGAGGAGCAGTATGCCGTGCTGCACCACCCTTTACTAGCAAATCCTAGGTCTGCCCATGCAAAGAATATAAAAACACGCTTAAATTCCAGTGACTTTAGTACCTTCCCTTTGGTCTTAAGAGGGTTGGTTTCTGCTATGCACTTAAGCATTTTTTTAAAATAAGAATGACAACGACACAATGGGTCATTCAGGACTTTCCACTGTGTTTTTACCGGCCCTTACGCAGTTGCAAAAAACGGTAAAGGAAATAAGAAGATCCTTATTTCTTCCTAGCTCTTTTGGAGTCAGTATAAGGCCCAGGAAGAATTACAGCCTCTGTGCTCAGTCTCCACTTACCCAAGAGCCCCGCTTGTGTTTTCTTGCAATGAAGACTAAACCCAAACAAAGCAGCCATGCTCAGGATAGCCTGTTTTCTTCACATTGTGTTTGTGGCCCTGTTGCTAGTAGAAGTTGCGTGGGCATCTTGAACGAGACCAGGCCATTTCCCCTCCAAGTTGAGCTCTCTAAAAATCCTTCATTAGACCTCTGTGATAAAATTTTGAGGAAGCCACAGATTGCCAAGGTTTGATGCACTGGTCTCTTCAACAGAAAGACAGCTCGTTGCTTTCAGTCACTTGGGATAGGCCAGCATTTACAAATGCCGACTGTAAGAGGCAGCCCTCTCTGTGGGACTACTGCTGGACCCACCAGCTTGAGGACAACGACTGTTGTTATAGCGATGCTAGGGCACAACACCCAGCAGGAGAAGACCTCTCAATGTGGCTCCATAGGAAAAGAGCTGCCAAAGAATTACAGGAGCTAAAGGACCATACAGACAATGCAAAAGCACAGGGCCTCTATGCAGATGGTCCTGGCTTTCAGCCAGTCCCCCCAAGATCCTCTGAGCCAATGAAACAATTAGGGGAAAAACATTCAGAAAAACAGGACTTCATGCAGTCTCTCTCACCCATCTGCTCCCACATATTCTGCAGCAGGAGGAGATCTGGCCTGGGGAGCAGTGGAGGAGAGCACTGGATTGAATAAAAAATCAGAACCAGCCAGAAGCTCAATTCGTTTCAAGCCTCTCTTGGGGTTCAGTTTCAAGGGCTTAGCAAAACACATATTCAGAAACAGAAGAAAGCCCCAGCTGTACAGAGTTTATTGATCTGAAACCCAAAGCAAAGAAATACAAATGTATAGATCCCTGGATGCATCAGTTCAAACCAGGTTTTTAATTTCAAATCATGCACCTGATTTAGTAGAGCCCTTTTTGTTTCTATTCCTGTACAGATTGAACATTACAGCCTAATGTTAAATAGAAAAAGAATTGGCTTTAAATTGCTAATTATACTGCAGTATTCTTTAGTAGGGAAAAAAAAGAGAGGGGAACATAAAACATAGATGACTCAAGTATTTATGTGCATATGTAAGAACAATTAAGCGGCGCTTCTTCAGTGTTATTGCACTGAAGAAACAGCAAAGGCAATGTTGCCAGTTCTCACAATTGTATTGTGAGTCTTGTTAGATCAAGTGTTCTTTTTAAGACATCGTTCCTCTAGTTAAAGCGGCTTCGTGAAAAATCTCGGCATTCAATTGAAAAAACCCTCGGCTCTCATACTGGTGGAGAAAAACCTGAAGCTGTGATCCAAGAGCACCCCAAAAGTTCAGAAACCTGAGAAGTAAATTTAAAAGAACTTAAAAAGAACTTGTTTCTTGTGAAATCTCTTTGCTTTTAAGGCAATATTGTGATCTGCTTAAATTTGCCTAACTAGAGACTAGCAATACTGTAAGAGGTAATAGTTTATGTAATACAATCTATCAAAGGATGCTACAAGTTACTAAAGCACTTCAACATGTTAGAAATTGTTCAAAGCACTCACTTTTGAGGTTGAAATCTTCTGTGCTCAGCCTCTGTATGTAAGTAAGGTTTTGAGCAAAAGCCCTTTAATTCCGTTTTTTTCCCCTTAGAATTAAAAGCAACAACAACAACAATGCGCTATTTCCCCATGTAAAAATAATTCTAAGCATGATTTTCCAGCCATCACAATAAAAACCAATATACAAGCTGGCAAGAGCAGTGGCTTTGCTTTGTTTGCCAAGAAAAGTAGTTTAGGAGGGATATAATCACCTGAGAACCCCAGGCAAGAAATTTCTTCACATCTACAGGAAATGCGTGGTGTGGTGTGTGCTACCAGCTCCCACCCAGGCTCAGTACAGGTATTTGTTCCAGCCCTCAGCTATGGACCCTGACTTTTTATCACAAGCAGTGGTGACCAAGACTCTGGTGGCCCTTGGTTTTGGCTCATATGGTGGCTTAACGCAACGGATAGGTCAAGCCATTCAAGCACCTGCTTAACGAGTAAACTGCAACAGACCCATTCACTTCTACAGCATAGGGTTGTGTTCCTAGACTAGGGTGGCCAAATGATGGCATGTGTGCCACAAGCACCATGGGCAGCTCCTGTTGGCATGAGAGCCCCCAGGTAAAGGGAGGCAGGGACTGGAGTGCTACGTGGAGCAGAACGGGGACAGGATGCTGCTGAGAGAAGATGCCACTGCCGAGAGCCAGCTTAACCCTGGTCCTATAGCCACTGCCAAAATCAGGGCTTTGGATCGTTGCTTGTCATACAAAACTGCAGCAGTTGTGGGGTCTAACTTGGCTTTTGGAGGTGACACCTGCTCTTGGAGCAGTGCCCTGCCCCTGCTTTGCCCCACACAGTCACAGCCAGGGGCCGGAGTTCCCCAGCCTCCGTTTTGGTGCCACAGGGTGCAAACTCTACCAGGTTCACCCCGGGGGGGTGGGGGGCGGGGAAGGCTAGTGGGGGGAGAGATGGGGATGACGTGGGAAGGTGGCTAACTTGAAGCACACCTGCCAAAACAGTTGGCTGCTACTATCCTGGACACAGTATGCATGTGTGCGGAGATTCTGCCAACATCACTCCGGCAGAGCAGAACCTAACTCCTCCTGTTAAATTCAGTGTCAAAAAGGCTAACACAGATGGGACGCTACATGAACGTTTCTTGGGTCAGAGGTCTTACAAGCTCCGATAGCGAGATCTAGAGGTGACTTTGCCAATTATCCTTTGACTTTCTTCCTTTCAGAAAAATTAGACTTCTAATGTAAATATGCAAGCCACATGCAGCTGACAATTATTCGAGATGCATTTTCATCAGATGCATAGCTATGACTCAAATGTATACTTAAAAATATTAAAAAAAAAAAAAAAAATTCTAGCTCTTGTGCTACTTAGCCCAACAAAATTCACTAAAATTCGATTCTACAGATTCTATTCCACCTTTGGAGCACAGAGGTGATTATCTTTGGTAATCTGAAGTCAGGGCAGGGTAGCACCTTAGAAACTAACTGGTTCAGAGAGGCATGAGCTTATATGAAAGCTCTCTGAATCTCTAAAGGCGCCACCCTGTCTTGCCTTCTACCTATGAAGTACTTACATGGGCTCAATAGGATTGTATTCCACTCTGCTTGAGTCCCTGAAAAACAGTTCATGCCAAAAGTGGGTGGATCATCTTCCTCACGGGGTGCACCTATACATGCAATTAATGTGGAGCAATAAACTCAGGCATAGTTTGTCCCATTCAACTACTCCCAGGCCCAGAGTCTGCACATGTCCCCAGGACTGCTGGCTGGCAGCAGGCTCGGGGCCAGTCCCAGGAAAAATCAGGGCTGGCTGGGGCACAGGAGTACTAAAGTACAGAGCTGTGCGGCAGGCAGCCCCTGCACTTCTGCACCCTGGATCACTGTCTACACACACGTTTCACTGCACGTCATTACTCCACCATAGGATAGTACTGACCCTGCCAGTACTGTCCTACAGTGGAGTTAATTAATTTACTGCACTCAAATACCCGTGTACATGTAAACAGTGATGCTTTACTGAGGAGCTAATTAGCCACCTCCACAGTAAAGTGCATGCGTAGACATACCCACTGGGGTTTTTTTTGGCTTCTTAAGGGTAACATGATGTAAGAGTAGCGAGGTAATGGCTTTTCAGGGTGCAGTAAAGTTACATTTAGGCACCTAAGTCCACTCAGACACCTAACAAAACCTGACCTGTATTTTCCATTCCTCTTTCTCTTGCAAAACTTTAATATATTGCTCTTTTATAAAAGCATACCACTGGATGCATAGTGCAGCTTGGTTAATGCTGGCCGGTGAAACTTGAAGGTTGGGAATAATTTATGACTTTCAAGGCCACGAACTTCGAGTCTTAATGATGCAATAGTATCAAGTCCTTTGCCCTTTCATGTAGAATTATTGTGGCTTGGACAGAAATTTTACATCACTAATTTGACCTTGGACATTAAGTGTAAGAGCCATAGATTTTGGGGGAAGAAAAGGTAAATGCAGAAAAAACATTAAGTGATGATAATATGAATGCAAAGCAAGGAAACTGCCTTGTTAATGTTCTCCAGGACAAACATGCAATATGTGAATTATTATCCAAAATATGGGAACATTAACAATTTGGCCATTAGGTGAGGAGGTATATTAGCCTAGTACAAAATGACATACCACTAAGAGCACAACAGACGACTTCCTTAGAACCAGTCTCAGGACCAAATGAGCCACTATGCATAATTCACATATTGGACTGAGGGCACATACTAGAATTACTTGAGAGAAATCCCTAATTTGAGCCCAAGCAAAGGAAAAAGGGAAAAGTACATCTGCAGTAACAGTGAACAAAAGACAACAGAAACCTTCTGTGCAAGTAATGCAATGGAACTATACAGAAAAAAAATTCACTGTTTTTTTCTTCAGGTTCTCAATTTTGTCGTTCTGTAGAGTTAACCAAATACGAAACCCTAAACACAACCCATGAGCTCAAAGCCAGCTCCAAAAAAATGCCAATTGAGAAAATGTTACTGAATGACTCTGCTCTGTTTATCATATTAAGATATATTTTTTGATGAAAAAATGCTAGATTGTAAGTGTAACATGATAGAAACAGCAAGCACCGCCAGCAGGTGTGAGAAAGAGAGAATAATTCAGGGATATTGTCATCTATAGGCCAATTTATATTGTCAGACGGCAGGTTCACATTAGTTTCTGATGCCACTGCAATAATGGCATAATGTAACAATTGAGCAGAGGACAGCTATGGGGTATAGCTCCATCCTGCAGTATATCTATACTTGTTAAAAGTATTTCAAGATTCATTCTACGTGAAGCCAGAAGAAGCTAAAGACTAGGATTAAAGGAGGAACAGATAGAAAGAAAATCATATTCACGAAGACTTCTGAATATTTTTGTGATGATGAAGCAAGCACAGCACAACCTTTCATTGATTCAGTGGGTTCCTGATTAACATAAACTAATGTACCAATTTGGGGGGTTTTTTTGGCTTAAAAAAAAAAAAATCAAACAAAGAAAAAAAGCTTTTTAACAGTTTCTCCCGGCAGGCGAATTGTGCATCTGTACTTGGATTTACTGCACATGCTGCCTTCTTTAGCAACATGTTAAGTTAGGGTATCAGCATGGTAGGTCACACAGTGGGGGCGACCTTTTACTAATCACTACACATCAGTTACTACTGGCACAGAGCTCATTACTAAGAAACCCTCCAACTAGCTGGCTTTCAAATACACTTACACTTTGATTTTCCTTTTTCTTGCTTTCTTTTTTCTCCCCTAGACCAAAGATTGTAGTTTTACATAAAAGCTTCTGTTGTGTAATTTTGTCAACTAGGGTTCTGAAGTCAAAAAGGCACCCAGTTAATTTGCTGCGATTATAAAAAAGAGACTGCAAACTTGCATCAAGGGTAGGTCTGTAATCTTGGGTTTCATTAAAAAGGTCAGAACATTTTTATTTGCCACCTATTATTAAAATGTTTGAGGGCTGCCATGAATTTGATTTTCCGGATAGAGAAATCTTGCTGAAAATTAAAATGTAATCCTACTGTTGCTTTATTGCCCCTTTTAGTAGACTAGGATACAGCTGCAGGGACTAAGAGCTCTCCTGCAATTTACAATTGGTTACTCGGGACAAATGGCAGGTGACTAATGCAAGACAAACTGTTTTCTCCGTCGAGGAACAGTTGGCTTAATTTCAGGTTCTGAAAGATGGAGAAAGTATTTCTATTGAGTGTGAACCATGAGCTGTCTGCTGCCAATGCATGCAGCACATTTTACAAAGAGCAACCAGGGGAAAAAAAAACCCAACCTCAACAACATGTGATCATTAGGGATGCAGAATGTAAAAGCCCTAGGAAAATGAAACATAATGGGCTAAAACAAAATGGTTTTTAACTCACCGGCCATTTGCTGAATGCCGCTGAAGGCACCCAAATTACTGGAGGAGGTTGCTTGCTGCAGAAGCTGCAAATTAATAATAATAATAATAACAACAACAACAATACCAACAACAATAGTAATAGCAACAATAATGACAATGACAACAATAATGGCATCAAAGTGACAAGTTAAGGTTAAAGCAACATTAGCTACCAAATAAATTTGCAGTACATATAGTTTCCTTTACATTCATGTGGCTCTTTTTTCTGCATATTGTCGGAAAGAACATCCCCAGAGTCAATGCTGTAAATCCATATTAATGTCTAATCTCTATTAAGAAACACAGAGACACTGGGGAAACTCAATAACATTGCTGCTTTAAAACAATTAATCAATTTACTCTTTTTAACAACCAGGTGTTAAATCTATTTAAACCAACATAGCGTGACTAATTATAACCCTCTGTAGTCTGGTAGTTACCATAACTCATCTCTGTCAATCATGGTCCATTCCTTCCTAAACCCTTTAATTCAGTTTTTCCCCCCCTTTCTCATCCTTAGCTAGGATAAATCAAGTACACAGATATTCATTAGTTCAGAGGCAGGTGCTAAGCTTATGTAAACCATCAAGACCAACAGTATTCATTTAGTATACTGTTTTTAAACTTCCGGCTAAATGAATACGTATGCAGACATAAAATTATACACTCTTTTCTTTTACACCCTCCATACATTTATACGTGCACACAATATGTACGTACACATGGGTTCCTATGTGTACATGAGCTTTAAGCATACTAAACATCTATGAACTTCCCAGTTGTCAGTATGCTACACAGTAAGACCGGTCACAAACTCCACAGCAAAAGAAAAGGCTGAGAGCCCCCAGCACTTAAAACCATACAGAAATTTCTGAGCGCAGTACAGGACTTAAGACATAGCTGGCTGTTCAGATTTCTCCATCAGAGGGCAGTCGTACCAAAGTAGCTAACTCATTTGTGCCTCCTAGCTTGGAAAGGGTCAAAGAAAACGTCATTTCAAAACGTGAGAAACTAATTGCTACCCCAAATCAAATCAACCTTCTTTAAAGCAATACGTACCCCACACAATTAATAATTACAAAAGAACATTCAATGTATAGCATTTAACTCTGAAAGTGGTAGCTATTTTCAAATCTGTTAAAAGATTAACTCAAACTGGGGCAGGGCATGAAATGATAAGTCAGAGCAGAAATAAACCGAGACGTTGTGGGTTCAGAAGGCTATTCATGAATAAGTTTGTCAAGTGCCTACTTGTGTTCTGTAAGGTACCGATTTTATTTTGAAATAGAAAAGAAGGAATGTTTAATGTATTCTAGCTATAAAAAAGCAGAATTTAATGTGCTAAAATATAATGGAAGTCTAGGGGAACAATGGATGCTGCATTTCCCAGTGTAAGTCGAATTTCAAACTTCACACTGCACGGCATAAAAATATCTTGGAACTTTCATTCTAATTTGTTGTTGCTGTTGGAAGATTTTTTTTTATAAAGCGTTGTAAATTTACAGCTACTTTACACAGTGAGACATATTCTCTGCCCTGGAGGACTTAACGTTATAATGTGAGTTTAATGACTACGCGTTTCAACTATCTTAAACCAAACACATTTCACAAACTTACAGCTAGATACTGTGGTGTGAGTCCTCCAAGGCCTGTGAGGTTCCCCCAGGTGGCAGTGTTGAGCTGTTGCATCTGTTGTGCCAACTGTTGTTGTAAACGTCTCTGCTCCTTATCCTTTTGGGTATCGGCAAACTTCACCACTATTGGCGAAGAGCAGCCCTGTGATTGGACAGATTGGGAAACAAAGACATTACGTCACACACATTGACACACTTCTCGAGCATATTTTTAGCTCTTTGAATCCATTTTGAAGTGATCGGACATTATATCTTGAACCCTTCTTATTTTTGTGTGTGTCAGACAGCAAAGATTAAGATTTCAACTTCTTTGGAAACGTGACAGTTGAAAAATTATTCGTTTCTCATCTCTTTTTATAAAACCCTTTCCCCCAGACTGTCTTGTACCTTTAACTATCTAATACCCCCAGAGACACCAGACCTTATCAATGCTCTTTAATTAAGCTTCACGGTTCACATGCCTAAAAAAATGGACTTGTCTTTCTGTTTTCTGTCTGTTTCCAAGTAATAGCCAAAGACATCAAGAGGATGTAAACAGTGACACGTGATTGAAAACAGATCTAATTCACTGTTTTTAGATGGAAACCTCTTAAGATGTTTTAATTTAAAGGACAAGGTAGAAATGTAGCAGTTCCACTTTAATTCTGGAAAATTAATTGGAAGATTTTAAGATGTGTTGAAGCCATCCATCTCTCTCAGGGATTTATACTGCATTGCTACTACGGCTGTGCCTGTATCCCGTACAAGTGAAATCCCCCATGTGCTCGCGGGCTCATTTTTCTTCTAACCCACAATGCGAGCACCATTAGAAGAGTAAAGGACCACTTGGAGCCAATGAACATAGCAGGAACTTAGCCTCAGCTCACAATGTATAATGGGGGTCTATACTTAACCTAACTCTTTCAATGGCTGCTCTAAAACCCTGTGAGCTTCTTCAGAAAAGTTCTCCATTCTCCATTTCTACAAAGAGTAGCTGTATACTTTTTCTCTGAAGATCCTCACAATAGGACAATAAGAACATTCACAACCAAGAGATAAAATGATGAAATAAGCTATAGCTATTTCATGGCAGGAAGACCTCCCATCAATACCATGCCTTCAGAATTACCATTTTAGAAAATGATCACTTGAGATTTATTATTCCACCCCCAGTCACTTGCCTGTATATTTCATTGTAAAAATGTCTTTCAATTTTTCAGAGACTAAAACGGGAGATATACCACTCTAGCAATTGAATAAAGATTATGGAGGAGTCAGCTTGGTACACAATTACCTCTCTTCAGTGATTTTTTTTATACCATTAAAACAAGCTCTTTTTTGGGGGGAAAATATGGAGGTATTTTTCCAGCATAGTTAATAAAAAAAGGACAGAGCAGATTATATTTTTTCATTGGAGGGATTGGGCTAAATGCAATGTTGGGTTACAAAACAGACATGAGACTCAAGTCTATTTCAAAGGGAATAGAAGTGAATTTGAAAAGGAAGAATATTATATGGCTGTTCTAGTACTCAGTTCAGCCACTCTGAACTCACCGCAACAGCTGACATTATATCTGTAAATGTTTAAATGTCAGTAAATTGCATAAAAAACCAATACCTCTGCAATTTAGGAATACATCGTTCATTTTTTTCATTGTCCACTCTATATTTCATCACTTCATTATTATCAAAAGAGCAAACACACTGAAGATCGAAATGACAAGTAGAAACGTGTAATGTTACATGTAGAAACATATGAGAAAAAGCTTGCTGTCGTTGCGTCACGTTTATTTTGTGATAGCTAAGTCCTGTTTCCTACTAACACAGCATGTGACTTGTTTGTGTTTAAATATAGAAATGAAGTAGAAAAGCAGAAAATTGAACAAATGATTACTGCTTTAAAAATGAGTTGCCTGAACCTGAATAGACAGTCAAATACAAAGAGCAACAGGAAAATTCATTATTTTTATGACACACTTGTTCTTCTGAACATAAGCACTCGCATCTTTTTGAGCTCTTAGCTCAGTTTGAAAATACATCTTAGGCAATGATGTGTGCCAAAGAACCCCAAAAAAATGAAATTGGAAAAAATAACTCGAGTCATTCAATTGAAACTTGATTACATAATATATAATCTTCTGTTTTAAAAGTCTTTTTTTTTTTTTGCATTAAACATGAAATCAGAGTGCCCAGGGACATTATTGTTCTGGCTGAGGGTCCAGATTTAATATTAGCTATCAAGAGTCAGCCCTTTGCCATAATAACACTGACATTAATAACTCAGATGCAAGGAATGCTTCTGAACGGTGACTTAACTGCCTTCCCTCTTTCTTTCTACCTGGACAGGGCATGCCCTCTGCATGAGCGGGGTTGGGGGATTTCCTACCTTCGTATTCTATGGCTGTCTTCTTTCTCCACCCAATTTAATGTCATTATCGCCCCTTCACAACAGGAAGTGCTTCCAGGGCACCTTTACTTCTGCTGGCCAGGTGGTATGTGCAGACTCCTTTGATACCATAAAACACTGTGCAGGAAGGGATACACTCCCCCAAAGTAGCAAGTACATCGGCTGCGCTGTAGACCTGAGCCCAACTGGCACGAAGGTTAAGTTTCGAGATCCAGCCTATTCTGAACCATCATACTAGTTGGGAGATGCTGTTTGTATCCTATGTAAGGCACAGATTCCCCAGCCTTTCAGGCTGTTGATTAGTACTTTGCTCAGAAAGTTATGCCCATAGGGCCAGTGTGAAACCCTTACTCGCTGGAGCTAGTGGATTCCCTGTTGGATATGGTGCTATTCAACATGAGCAGTATGTCAAAACGCAGCTTTGTTTGAAGGAAGGTACTATACACAGCATAAGAATGGGAGAATCTGACCTTTAGGTATTATTTTTAAAAATCCTCTGGAGGTGAGGGTGATTCAGCTGAAACTCATTACTCTAGACCAAAAATATATGAGAACACATGGAAAAATATACATAAGAACACAGCATTGTTAAAACTACTTTCCTTTTTCTTGGAGCAAAATGTAGCAAACATATACTTGGACCCAACTCACTGGGCAGTGTGTGGCCAACAAATTTAAACCAGCATTATGTCAGGGAACAACAATGGCACTTTTAAATCCATATATACAGTCAGATTGCATAGTAAAATATATTGTGCAATGTCAGCTTCCTAAGTACAGCTTTCTCTGTGGCACATTCTCAGCTAAGATTGCATATTCAGGGCCTAAAAAAATGCATTGCACTGAAAAGAAAAAACATCAATTATAAAATAATCTTAACCAAAGTTAAATGTGATGTTTGGAAAGACAATCACTTTGCAATGCCAATATCATTACTTGTAGAATACAGAAAACAGTTAGTGACACTAGCATGCAATTTTTTTTTCTCTCTCTCTCTTTTCCCTTTTGCTCATTACACAAAGCGGCTCAACGACATGACGCAATAATGATTGTTTAGTGCCCAGCATGCTTTGGGAGACTACAGCATTGCAAAGAAAAATTACTCAAGAAAAAACTGAAAGGTCCTTGTTGGAAAAGAGAAAAAAAAAAAAGAAAAAGAAACAAGTGCACATAACATCAATGCCACCTCCGAGAAAATCATCAATACACAGATACAGTATACATAATACAGTATAACATGCACTCTCAAATGATATACTAGAAGATCCAGAATAAGTAAAGGCTTAGTACTCTTGCGAGGTTGTTTTGTGCAAAATTCTGAAAGACCATGACAAAAATCACAGACTAAAAATGTTGAGGCCACCAGATAAGCTGGGACATCTTGTAACCACCCCAGTGAACTAAACTGATGATGCAGCGTGATTCTTCTTTGTCAAGTAAATTTAAAGGTTTGGGTTCTCATCATTAAAAGTCTGATGCCAGGGAGGCAGTTTTTAGAGGAATTAAAGATCGCTGCTTGTACAGAGTCCTGCCGTGGTAATGTATTGCAGCAAGCCCAACTCTTCACTATTCTCCAGCATAATTAGCATTTTTATTGGCTACATGAAGTAGGAGAAATTATATTAACTTAAAAAGAGATTCCATATGCAAAAAACCACATGCACTAGTAATTCAGTATGGCCAGGTTAAATCTCTCTTGAGTCTTCTCCCAGAGCAGTGCAAATCAAAATGTCTTAAAATTTGTATAAAAATAAAGCATTTCTTTTTTGTTTTTATAACTTAGAATTTAGTCGCCAAACACTTTTTAGGAAGGACTGAAGAGTGTTTTTTGAACTGCTAAAGAGAGACTATTTTCTTTTCTCCTGGAAGCCATTGGAAGCACTGTGCAAGTAACACTTGGGTACAACACAGAGATCTTTTTTTTTTTTTTTCTCCTTGCGTTTTCAGATCATTAAGAAAAAAATCGTGTCGCCGAGAGCGGCCCAGTGAGTTTCTTCAAATTTAAATCTGTGATTGTCATGTGTCCGATCTTCTCCAGGAGAGCATGGCTTTACCATTCGCAATCATTTGCACAAAGAAAACAAAGAAAGGGCAGATGATACAGTACTGTACCTCCATAGTCTGAGACTGATGCATGGCTTTGATTGCATTCTGTGCCATTGCCCTTGTAGAAAATGTGACAAACGCACAGCCTGTGGGAACAAGGGGACAGGGAGCAGGAAAGACAAAAAACAACAAGACAAAAGGGTTGGACGCTTGTTAAACCAACACAGTCTACGAGAACGGCCACAAGACGACACTGTTCTCAGTAGTACATAAAAATAAACAACTTCTCTAGTTTATTTATTGACAGTGCTGACTTGCTAATCTGACCACTGATGAGAGGGAAAAAAATAGGTAGTAACCGAGGAGAAAGGATTTTTGTTTTGTTTTGTTTTGCTTTGTTTTTAGCCACAGGGTTGGAAATGAGTAGGACTTTTTGCGTGTGTCAAGTTTGGATTGTATACTGTCAGTTCATTCCAGACCATGCATTAGTCATTACTCGCTCTTTCTTCTCCTTTTTAATTGTTGATTTAAAAGAAATAGCTGGGGCTCCTAGCAAAACAGGACAGAATTTAAAGACCTTGTAATGATGCGGTACATTTTTCTGGACATGGCAAGAACAGCTATACAATTAAGAATAGGGAAATGTGTGCAATATGTTTTGAAATTAAGTATCCAAGAACCCAGAGGGAAATTCAATAATAAAGGTATAACTTAAATGTTTAAAAAAATTATTTTATTTCAAATGATCTTCATGATTTTTAGCTTTGAAAGTTCTGGGTGCACGTGATGTAAGAAAACTGTGCCCAAATCTAAGGATGAGAGAGCTGTGTGTGCAAGCAATTGAGAAACCATTCCCCCCACCCCACCCCTTCTTTTAAACAGTGCCTGGGCTGTTTTTTCCCCCCTCGTCTTGACTGCTGCTCACACCAATACTGGGCACTGCATAGGTCAACCTGAGTATTTCATGGCTCACTGCCCTTTCAACTAATAAAAACACTGCCTTCTAAAATTTACATTTGATTCTTCATGCACCCCTGGGCATCTTAAAGAAAAAGACTGTGAAATTAATGCAGATTCAGGCTGATTTTGTAATAATACCATGGCACACTAAAAGCTTAGCTAAAGCAACACAGACTTATTTCACTTGTGATCTCTAATGACTTTAAAAGTGCATTGATTTTCAACTCCCTTAGCTTTGCACAGTTTGAACTTAGGTTTCAGAGAATAATTTAGTGTTCCACTCAATTTCCTCAAAACATTATTATTATTACTACTTAAAAGATTTCCAAATGAAGCAAATCTAAGCACTGAGAGGCTGAAGCATATTGTCATTTTAAACCTAATGCATGAAAGCTACGTTCTGGCATCAAAAATACAGTATCTTTGCCCCTGTGGCCAATGGGCAAAATAAACCATTTTGCAATCCAACAAGCAACAGCTTGTTTGGTTTATGTAAATCAATTTGTGAGGCATAAAACATCTTTTTTTTTCTTTTGCTCCATGTGTACCTGGTAAGATTATCAAGTCAAGACTGTATTAACATTTTAATCAAACAACAGTAAAAGAAACAATGCCTGATCATTACCCAAAAGCACTACATCTAATCATGAAAATAAAGTCAATGCATTTTTTGCATCATGCGGTAATTTTTTTTTCCTCTTAAATATAAAAGCCCTTGATACAAGGGAGCCTAATCTATTAGACATCATTGATAGATCAGCGTTGTAAAATTTAAAGTCAAAATTCTTTATGCAGACTTTTACAATGGTATGCTATTTCATATATTTTTTTTTGCAGATAACAGAACAATGGATAATGTTTTACTGTTTAGGCATACTACATATGTTGCTACTATTGTTATCCAGAAACAATTTGTTGTCAAAGCAAATAATTTAACAAACAGCTTTCTATACGGCATTCTAGACAAAATGTGTAGTAGAAGGGTAAATAAACTACAGTACCTCTGCTAGATTCCATATTGATGCTGTGCACTAAAATTAAAGAGGCCCAAATTTACCATCAGTCTCAAAGTAATCTCTCTTAAAAACATCACTCTTATTAATATTAACAGAGGAGATAGCACTATTTCTTATCTTGGGAGTTCAGTAGGGGAAGAGCACGAACTAATAGAGATATAGTAAAGAAAAGAAAAAAAAAACACATATAGAGCCCTGAATAATATTGCTTTTAAGGGTCAAAGAACCATTTCATTCACTTCCTTTACTCTTATTATCCAGGGGCATGTACCATAGTGACAATTACCAAATGGAGGTTAAGCATGCATAAGAAGCATGTAAGATGTCAACAAGAATCAATAAGACACAGTTTATGCATTTATCACAATTTCTACGCAGCAGTACTGCTGTAAGTAACTTACTGAGAGATGTTGCAATTAGCAGGTCTCAAAAGCAACGTGAAGCAGCCAGACAATAAAGCTATGTTCCTAGCCACATTATGCAGGCTCTTTCCCTCCTCCTCTCAAGCTCTTGCCATTTCTCAACCACAAAGCATAGTTGTTGGGGCTTTCTCCGTCCAATCTCATGGTCAAGCCTCGCCTCTCTTCACCCCCGACCCAAATTCATTTGAATAGCCTTTAATTGCTTAGTTCTGGAGTGAAAAGATTTTTAGACTAGTCCCGTGTAAAGTGCCATATACTGAGCTACTAGCAGAAAGGAAACTCATTGTCTATAAAACAGGAACAGATGATGAATGAATTGGAGCTCTTTGAATGTTGAGCGTTTTTAAAACGGAAAATTCTATGCAGAGGACCAGAGGCTAGGTTAGGTGTATAAATTACCCACCACTCACAGCCAATTTCCTTACTGCTAACCATTGGCCACTTGTGCACGTGAATACCTAATTTGCACAAACAGCTGTGGGAACTGTAGGTACCCAGGAATCATTTGAAACTCTGACTTTTAAAGTGATATCAGGAAGCTTCTGAGATAGCAGCACACTAAGAAAAATAAGCAAGTTCAGCACGGTTCCTGAGCTGTGTTTCAGGGTAAAATGTAAGCAGCCTGACACGTTCTGGAGTGATCTACTTTTAGAGCTGTCCGACTATGACATGTTGGGTATGGAGCAAAGAAACACTGGTGAACCCGATCTGGCCCAGAGACACTGCAACATCCCTCCGGCTCTTGCTAGAACAGTAAGACTTGGGTATTTTGAGTAAAGCAGAGGGGAACACCTTCCTTTTACACAGTGTATAATCAATCCGGAGAACCTGTGACAACAGGCAGTCATTTGGGATCCATACAGATAGCTTTTTGACCATTAATAATATCTGTAACTGGGCACGTTAAAGTAAGATTAATCAGAGCTCATGCTTCAGGGTGTAAGGTGTAGACAACAAGGATGCCTATGCCCTCTCAGCTCATCATATAAGATAGTGTATGCTTCTCTAAGATAAAGGGCACATTTCCTCTGAAGCAGCAGCTATTGGACGTTGCCAAAGGCACCACATTGACCCTCATTAACCAAGTGTCTGATCTGCCATGGTCAGTGCCATGCTCCTTAGCTTGCTGCCTCAGCAATTCTCTTTCTAGGCAAGAGCTATAGAAGAACTCAGTCTGGGGGAAAATATAGGAAGGATATGAAGACAACCGCTTTGTAGCGAAGACAGCATGGAAATTACTTCCCTTAAATCACCAGATATCTAAAAACAAAAATCAATTTGTGAATATGACCAACCCGTAATTCACCTTGCAATTATTTATCAGCTCTACTTTCAAAATGTCATGGAACACTAATAGAAATGAAAAGGGGTGAATTTCACTTATTTCTCTACGGCTGCCTTCTAACCTGATAGAACAGATAAATGATTGACTGGGGAAAGGTTTCTCAAAGTAATTTCCTCCTACAGACAGAATCTGAGGAAGGCACGTAGCCCTGCCACAAAGCAGATTTTGGAACACATCTATTACACTTGTCATGTCAATTGAAAGGATATCTAAACTTCGATGTTTTGTCTTTTCTCCAAATTGCAAGAGAATTTGAAAGAACTCGTGAATCCATTATAAATGCCTCTCCTACAAAGCGCCTCCCCGAAAACCAGGAACTGCTTTGTCAGGGTGGAAATTTCATGTTGTGCCTGTGCTGGCCTAATTTGCTTCCACTGAAGTCAAGCTTTCCGTCACTGGCCACATTGGACCCGCCCATTCCAGCAATACTAGTGAAGTGCAGCCAAAGAATATCTGCATGGCACTAATACAACTCACGAATTGTATACCAGGCAGCATGCCTTCAAACATGGCTGCAGAGGTTTGGGAATCTGGTTTCATATTTGGCACATAAAACAAACCAGCCTGTCTTCAGAGGCTAGGGACAGACATTCAAAAAGCTGGAGCCTGAATTGATTCAACCTTTGCAGGTTAGCCTAACTTGCCTAGGTTGAACCGATTTGAAACAGAACAGACGTGCAAGTACATGTCTGCAGTTGCTCAGTCCAGGAGCCAGGGGTGCTAGAGCAGGGAAGCTGTGCTGTGGGGGCATGGCTGGAGAGAGGTTTAATTTTCCCCTTGCTGTCCCACTGGCAGGGACCCCAGCGGGGTCTGCCAGGTGCTCCCCCCTTGCTGCGGCCACAACGGGGCACCATGGCCCCTGAGGCAGAGGGGGGCATGGGGGGCAGGTTAGTCTCCCCTCTACCCCACTGCCAGCCAGGTCTGCCCACTGCTGCCACTGCACTTGCTCCTTGCAGGGGAATAAGCTCCCTGCTGTACCCTCCGCCGCATGCCAGAGGGAAGGGAAATAACCCCTGTCCCTGCCCTGCTAAGGGGCCCTTTGGGCCAGCATCTGGCCATGCCCACACCCAGCCACTGCAGCAGGAGGAGGCAGGACTGTTGGTGGGGGCAGCAGACTCCGTCATAATGTTGGGGAGCGCGAGTCCCTGCTGGGGGGGGTGGGGGTGGACCCCAACGAGAAGTGGGCAGAGCTGCGGTGGGCTGTGCAGGGCAGCCTCAAGGTCCAGGGCCTGCAGTAGCTTTCCTTGCTATACAGCGTGGCCCCCCACTGGGAAGAGGCTCATGCTTGGCAAAACTGCCCCCTTGCTGTTCCAGCGGCCAGGTGGAGGCATGGCCAGATGTTATTGCCTAGACTGATCTGGCCTGTGGACGGGCTTTGCTGCGTCCCCAGTAGGTCCCTCGGTCCTGCCTGGCTGAGGCGCCCCCCACGGGCAGACAGCTGGGCCGGGTCTGCTCCTCAGTGGGACTGTCTTTCTAGGCAGCCGGGCCACAGCAGCTCCTTTGCTGCTGCCACTGGCCCAAGCCCCACAGTACAGGCAGGGACCAGCGTGCAGAGTCCTGACCCCATGCACCCTGTGCTGGCTCCACGCTTGCCTGCCCAGGCTTAGCAGTGGCAGTACGGTAGAGTAACTGCTGCTCAGCGTGGGGGAAAAAGTGGGAAGCTGCTGCGGGCTCCAGTGGTGGAAGTGGCAGCATTGGGGGGCGGGCTCCAGACCCTGGTGCTGCCACACGCAGCCTGCTGCAGTTCTGCCTGCCCTACAGCGGGGCCCCCCGCTGGGAAGGGGCTTGCACTCCCTGACATCATCATAGGGGCTGCTGTCTCCACCCAGGGCCCTGTCCCTCCCACTGCATTTTTTTTTCTTACTGGGGCAATAAACATGGAGATAGGGGTGATAAACACTGTTATCAGTCTCCCCGCTCTCTCCCCACCCCCCCGGCTTGCTTGCCTGTCAGGTTGCTGCAGACAGTATACAGAACCACAGAAGCAGGGAGGGACAGTGAAAAACTCTGCATCATCAACAGATGCATGCGCTGCATGCTCCCCCCACACTTGCCTCAGAGTGCTAGCCCAGGGCTGCAGACTGGCAACACCCCCTCCCCTTGAGCAGCAAGCAGGGAAAAGCCTATGATGGTCCAGACAGGGTGGGGGTTTACACCTCTCCCTAATCAGAGCCTCCTGCCGGGGCCTGGCCGAGCCCCCCTCATCTCAGCACTGGGAGGGACATCAGGGCTGCTCTAGCGCCCCCCAGCTTCTAGCCTGAGCCACTGCAGGCATGTGCCTTAATTTCATCAGGCCAGAGAGACTGTCTGTATGGCTGGAAACCGATTCATCCTAGCCAGGTTAGACTAACCTGCAAAGGTTGAATCAATTCAGGCTCAGGCTTTTTGAATGTCTCACCCTAGCCTGAATGTCTGTTCTGTTACAGGTTTCAACCAGTTTCTGATCACTTAAACTGTTTTATGTGTAATGTCTGTCTAGCCAGCGATGCTGAGAAGCTACAGCTCCCGGCTGAGGCAATGGCAGCTGCAAGCATTTCAGACTTCTAAAAATCCAGCCATTTTTACCTAGGTAGCTAAATATGGAATTTGGTCCCTAATGTTGAGAACGGAAGCTTAAAATAAATCTGGCCTCAAAGGACTTGAACATCAAATAAAAGATGTATCTGAACTTCAAATAAATAAACACAGGATTAGAGATTTTTAAAGGTAATTGTGGTTTAAGTACACACACACACACACACACACACACACACACACAATTAGCTTTAAAATTCTACTATTTCAGGACATAAGAAATAACAAGGATTATTTTTTTATTTGCATATTTAATTTATATAAAATATATTCTCACCCTGTCTTCCATGTTCTGAAATTGTTAATTTTTCTAAAGCTAATTTCACACATGCATGTGTGCACAGACCCACACACTTTTAAATACAAAAACAAGAATTTCAGGACGTAGAATGAATGAGGATGAGCTTTTTATTTGTGTGTTTTATTTATTATAAATATAATGCATATAAATATAAATAAATTTACATGTATTATATTTATAATAAATACAATATACACATAAGAGCTCATCCTTTCTTTTTCTATATTCTGATATTGTCAATATTTTAAATACAAATTATATATATATAAAATCAGCTTTAAAAAGAAAACAATTTCAAGACACTGAAAAGCTCAGTGTCACTCTTTTATGTCATCTCAGCCACTGAGATGCTCAGTTCTCATTAAAAATATAGGTTTGAAAATAGCCTCTGGCAAAACAAATCATAGTCTAGTGCTTGTTTTTGTAGAATCATAAGGTAGAAGAGGACTTCAAGGACTCCAGACGTCTATCCAGCTTCTCTTTGCAAAACTCCAGTTGAAAAGTTTCAATTCTACAACTTTCATTTGCAGTTTGCTCTACTGTCCTACGGTTACACTTAGGAAGGTCTTTCTGAGAGTTAATCTACTTCCAACTTGCTACTCATTTCTTCATTTCCTGCCCCAAATCTGATTACAAATACTGTATAACACTCTTTTCTTAAACCAGTCATTCTCAACCAGGGGATTGCAGCACTCTGGGATGCTGTTAGATCCTTTTAAGGATGGCACAGCATACCCCACATTTGGGCATATAACCACAAAAACATGATTCACAGAATAAACCTACAGATTTCTAATAGAAATTTATAATCTCAAAAGCATTCTGATCTGTTGTAGCCTCTCAATTCCTTGCAACAGAGGAATTGCTCTATTAGTTTTGGTGCTTTGAGTCTAACAAGGGGCTCCCTGAGCCTAAGAGGGTTGAGAACCACTGTCCTTAACTATAGTGATACAACTACTCTAACAATCAGCTGCCACATTTTCTCCTAAACGTGTCTGCCCGTCATTGATGATTGAAGTGACCCTACTTCATGGGCTTTGCACCAATGTGCACCTGCAAAGTATTTTAGGGTCTTTTAGGATGGCTGTACCAAATTGCAAACTACCAATAAAAGATTAGAGAAGTTTGGAATGGGGACAGAAAATAAAAGGTTCTGTTCATATCAATTATTTCAAGTTGACTTTACAGTGGAGTTTTCCTTTCCTAAAGACTCCTTTGTGCAGCTAGTAGTTAGGTTCATTAAAAATAATACTTGACTGAGTGGTATAGCATAATCTGTACATGGGGACAAAGTGATCAGGCAACCTTTCACCTTAACAGATGACCCAAAAAATCCCCAGGTGAAAAGAGAACACTTCTGCTACATATTGACAAGGAAATGGCAAATGGGACAGACCCTTACTGGTCCCTTGAGACTGAAGTTCCTATTTATGGGTGTCTTTACGCATGCTCTGAAGGTGGGGACACTTTAGAGTGGCTCTCAGGAGCTGCTCTAAATAAAGTGCCTGCAGTGTCTTGTGTATTCAGAGTTCCAGAGCTTCAAAACGGTGGCGCAGGTGCTTTAACCAAAGCTCATCCAGTGAGCTTTAGTTAAAGTGCCCCTGCCACCATTTTGAAGTGCAGGGACACTGAATACACAAGACACCAAGGCTACTGGAGCGTGCCAATTAGGAGTCTCAATTATTTGAGACTGCTTTGATGAATTGTAATTACAGTGCATCGGAGCAGGTGTCCTACACATCTACAGGCAGACCCTCCTACCCCACAACATGATTTAGTAGGTCTGAGAATGAGAGAAGAGTTTTGGTGAAAGATGCTGGACAGACCACTCTGGAGACTAAAGCCATTTTCATTTGTCCATATCAGACACATAGCAAGATGTGTGTTTTCCACACCACCCTACCAACATACTTTAACTTAGGCCTTCATTGATTTTCCACATCTATAGATTAGATGAGAGATGTTATTTCTTAAGACCACTGTGATGGAAAAGAAAAATATCTATGGGAGAACGTCCTCTGAAAACCATGGTCCTTTAAGTTGTCTCATATCAGACTCCCAAAGTCACTAGTGACTGGAAAATGCTGACTTCAGAATTCAAAATATACAAAACTAAAATACCCAAACATCCCCTTTCTAATGTCTTAGCATTGTTGTGGCCATCAGGAAGGCCAAGGCAGAGATGGGACTGGGACTAGCGACCAGGATCAAGGACAACAAGAAGTCCTTTTTTAAATACATAGGGGGCAAAAAGAAGGTTCCGGGTAACGTGGGGCCCCTGCAAGACATGCTAGGAAATTTGGTCATCACACCAGATGACAAAGCTAACATATTTAATGATTTCTTTGCCTCCATTTTCCTGAGCAGGGACCGGAACAGTTACCCTGCCTCTGGGCCCACCTTACACCCCAGGGGAGGTGCATCCAGGCCAAGGGTCAGTGAGGATCTTGTTGGGGAACGTCTGGAGGGGCTGGATGTATTCAGATCAGCTGGTCCAGATGATCTTCACCCCAGAGTGCTGAGGGAATTAGCGGAGGTCATTGTGGGACCCCTGGCACAGCTTTATGAGCACTTGTGGTGCTCTGGTGTGGTGACAGAGGACTGAAAAAGGGCCAGTGTGGTTCCCATCTTCAAAAAGGGGAGGAAGTAGGATGCGGGAAACTACAGGCCATTTAGTCCTACCTCGATCCTGGGGAAGCTTTTTGAGAGAATTGTTCTGGCACATATCCATGAGGGGCCAGTGGGGGAGGTTATGCTTAGGGGCAACCAACACAGGTTCATTAGAGGCAGGTCCTGTCAAACCAACGTGGTGGCCTTCTACGACCAGGTCACCAAATCCTTAGATGCAGGGGTAGCAGTGGGCGTAGTCTTCCTGGACTTTCGGAAGGCCTTCGACACTGTCTCTCACCCCGTTCTCATTAAGAAACTGGGGGACTGTGGTATCAACACCCACACAGTCAATTGGGTCGCCAACTGGCTGGAGGGCCGCACCCAGAGAGTGGTGGTGGATGGGTCATTTTCAACCTGGAGGGATGTGGGCAGTCGAGTCCCCCAGGGCTCGGTCCTCGGGCCTGCACTGTTTAACATCTTCATCAGTGACTTGGACGAGGAGGTAAAAAGCACCCTGTTCAAATTTGCTGATGACACTAAGATGTGGGGGGATGTGGGCACGCTAGAAGGGAGGAATAGGCTGCAATCAGACACAGACAGGTTATAGGGGTGGGCGAATGAGAATAGGATGGGATTCAATACCGACAAGTGCAAGGTGCTGCATCTGGGGAGAAAGAACCAGCACCATACCTACAGGCTGGGGGACTCCCTTCTCCACAGATGCATCTCACGCAGATCCAAGGAGGTGATCCTCCCCCTCTATGCGGCACTGGTCAGGCCGCAGTTGGAGTACTGCATCCAGTTCTGGGCACCGCACTTCAGGAGGGATGTGGACAGCATGGAGAGGGTCCAGAGGAGGGCCACTCGCATGATCAGGGGACAGCAGGGCAGGCCCTATGAGGAGAGGCTACGGGACCTGAACCTGTTCAGCTTCCACAAGAGAAGGCTGAGGGGAGATCTAGTGGCCTGTTACAAACTAGTCAGGGGGGATCAGCAGGCATTGGGGGAGTCCCTGTTTCCCCCAAGCACTACCAGGAGTGACCAGGAATAACGGTCAGAAGCTGGCAGAGGGGAGATTTAGGCTAGACATCAGGAGACGCGACTTCACGGTCAGGGCGGCTAGGATCTGGAACCAACTTCCAAGAGAAATGGTGCTGTATCCTACTCTGGGGGTCCTTAAGAGGAGGCTGGATGAACACCTTGCTGGGGTTGTTTGACCCCAGTCCTCTTTCCTGCCATGGCAGGGGGTCAGACTCGATGATCTGCTCAGGTCCCTTCCAACCCTACCAACTATGAAACTACTATGAAACTACTATGAAACTATAATCACTGGACCAACATGGGAGAAACGGTAGACAAGCTTTTGTTAAAATGTTCTTTCTTATGTCACTTGAGGCTGAGGGTGCTTATACACATACTTTTTCATCGCATGATCTACCACTTCAGAGCAGACTCAAATAATGCAGTAAACAGCAGCGGTGTGCTTTTGAACTAAAGCACCTCTGATTTATGGCCGATGCCATTTTCTCAGTGCTGATGCACATTTCCCGACTTATACAGTTGCAGGTGTCACAGGGCCAGGTGCTTTTCAAAGTGCCCGGCACTGTGGCACTTGCCCGAGGTGACCAGAGAAAGGGCATTTTATATTTAATTTATGCTTCCTGCCACCTCTTCCATTAATTTCTTGTTTTGACAATGAATATGATTTTCCTCCCTGCCCCCCCACCTTTTTTTTTTTTAGTTTTTTAGGTCCCTGTTCTAAGGTACATTTACTTCTTCTTACAAATTTACGTCTCCAGATCTCCAACTTTGGATATGTCAGCAATAAACAGATAAATAAAACAGTGATTTTACCATAATATTTAAAAACTGAAAAGTTATAAAGTAAGAGTGCAAATGCGCTGACGTACTCAGATGGAAGGCCTACATATAGGAAATATATAGCCTATGTATTGCTCTCTTCCCATTGCATGCTTGTCTAGGAGAGACAGACTAGGCACAAACCCAGATTTGTTTTCATATGTTGCACATTATGTTACTGTAGCCTGACAAAGCTGCCGGGACTGTGCAATAGAATATCTTGTGGAGACACAGAATCCATTCACCTGTCCTTTATTGCAATTGATAGCAACACAATTATTTGTGATGATATTTTTCAGAAAACCCTTGCCATCTGAGTAGAATTTTGCAAAGTTGAATTACTCTGATTGTGAGCTGATTCGCCTTACACTAGTCTCACTTGCTCTTTGCAAAATAAATTTCCTATACCCAGAATTTGAAGAATTCATTTGGTTTAACCGTGTCAAGCAGAAATCAGACAAATAGGATTTTAAAAGATGTGTTATCATGCATGTAGAGGCCTTATAAAATGCAAATGATAGCTCTGACTGCATACATCACATACGTAGCACGTTCCTTCACTGCATACTAATGACTGCATTGACTTTCTTACGCTATCAGTATTGCATTTATTGACATATCAGTATAATTTGCGATGCGCAACTTCTGTAAGAGTCCTTATCTCACCATTGACAACAATAATATCTATAGGAAAATCACAGTTTGGATCTAATGATCTAAAAAGCATTTTTTAAAGGAAGATGACTCTTGTTATGCCTAACAAGAGACAGGATTCTGGAAACAAATAAGTAGCAGAGTTGGGGCTCACATTTTGATCATTACGTCCCCTGTTGGAATTCTTCATCTTTCAGATCACAGTGGTCTGTGCTGGTGGATGCAGTCTTATATGCAGTGCTTAATTTAAGTTAAACCAGAGTCCCCCAGCATCCCAGCATGCTCTCTGGGCTGTGCTCTCTGCTGGGCTGCCCCTACCCCTCTGCTCCCTAGCCAGAGCAGGGACAGGCAAAGGCAGGTCCTGGCCAGACACTGGCTCCAGAAGGGAGTATGGAAGTGTTTTATTCCCACCCCCATGCTCTTCTCCCAACACATGGACCAGCATTTTTCCACTGGCTGCTCCAGTGGCAGGGTTATGGCCAGCTCCAACTGATCACTGCCACTGTCGCTTGCTCCCTGCACAGGGCAAGTAGAGGGATAAGCCCCCTCCTGCCCCCTCTTTCAGATGCTGGAGGGAGGGGGGAATAACCCCCACCTTGCCCTCTTGCCTAGGGGGCCTGCCTGCTGGCCCTTGGCCACACTCCCGCCCTGCCACTGGAGTGGCGAGGGGGCAGGGACCGTGCTGGGGGCAGCACCCCCGCCATAGTGTCTGGGGAGCACAACCTTTTCGTGGTGGGCGGCTGCGAGCGAGGGGGTCAGAGCTGCTGTGGACAGCGCTGGGCACATGATGGCACCAGGGCTCAAAGGGGACCATAGCCCCCCAAACCACCCCAGCACCACAGCCACTAACTTCACACAGTGTGGCCACTTTCCCTGCCCCACAGAGCAGCATCCCCTCCAGGAAGAGGCTCATACTCCAGGACGCCGCGAGAGGGACTGCAGCCCCCGTCATGGTTGCTCCCCCCTTGCCGCTCCAGCAGCAGGGCCGGGGCATGGCCAGAAGCTGCCCGGCAGGGCCCCCTTAGGCGAGGGGGGGTGTTATTCCTCCCCTCAGCAATTCATGGAGGGGGCAGGAGGGGGTTTATCCTGCCACTGGCTCCATACAGGGAGTGATTGGTGACGGCGGTGGTTGGGGTGGTCAGACCCCAGCTGCGGTCCCCTGGGGGCAGAAGGGGGAATAACTCCACTCCCTGCCCTCTCTGCCTCGGGGGCAATGCCGGCCAGCATGTGGCTGCGTTCTCCAGTGTGCCCAGCTGACTGTAGCTCTGATCAATGCTGGTAAGACAGGGTGGGGGGAATCAAACCCCTCCCTGGCCAGTTCACTCCAGGCTAGTGCTGCGGCCTGGCCATGCTCCCCCAGCACAGCTTCCCTGCAGCTGGGGGCACCCTCTGGCACCCCTGGCTCTTGGCTTGAGTGGCTGCAGGCATGTCCCTGCATTTCCTTAGTCCAGGGGGAATGTCTGTTCACATGCAAATTGGTTCAATCTAGGCAGGATAGACTAACCTGCAAATATTGAATCAATTCAGGCTCCGGCTTTTTGAATGTCTGTCCCTAGCTCAGAGGAAGTTTTAAGCTTCACTACAGTCTCAGAAACGCTGAGCTGGATGGTAGGTCAGCCTTCATTTCTATTCAGCCCTGAGACAGCCAGTTCATTATTTTTATTTTTAAACAGACATATCTCAAATGCAGAATGTCTCTATATCAAAAAGCAATTTTACCAAGGCTTTCAAATGGACATTAGATGGCAAGGAATATTTGAAGGCCACGGCCTACCTGCTGGACTAGTGCGGAAATCAAACCACTTACAGATGTAAAATAAAGCCATTTTTTCAGCTGCAGGAGCAAAGGAACAATGGCAATAGGAGGTGGTTAAACAGAGGTTTTAGAAAATGTATTTAAAATATATTGCTTCACAACTGGGACCTTATATGATGGTTTTAGGCTGGTTTTACAGATGGCTTTCTAAAAGCTGGCAATAGGAATTTGAAGCAGAAATGCTGACAGACCTTTATCTGTAGCAACATGAATGGGTGTGACTTTATTAAAGCTCTATCTGCTCTTGGCTTGACACTACTTTAACAACAACCTGTTCAATCCATCTCCCTCCCTCTCTTTATCTAAGCATTTCTATCACACTCATCAAAGTGTAACAGCTTCCCATGCCACTGTGGACGGGGAGGGAGACTTGTTTCTGCTCAGGCTACGTGGTACGTTGCCATTAGAGGTCCATGCTACATGTTTATAGTCTAATGCAGCCACCTGAGAGGCATATGTATGAGCAGCATACTGTGAACAGGGGCAAAAGTTGATTGAAAGCTTCACTTATTTACTAAGAAAAAAGCAGTAGTACAGAACCAAATTGTTCTACAAAACAGTCGTGTCAGAGGCAATCTTTGGTGACTGGGAATTCTCATCTGTTGATGATAAAAATTCCTTCCCCAAAGCATTTTACTTAGCTCCAAAGCTTACTTAAATGTCAATGACTATATTTTTCCTGCTCTTCATTTCTGCGGTATCATGATGTGCTAATTTTTAAAGCCATCAATGATTACGTCGTTGAAGAGCAGCTTAAAATAGCCAAGCAGAGCCTGTTGGGTTGGCTGCATTTTCATTTTGTTGCATTGTGGGCAGTGTCCTCTCTCAAATGTATGTGCATTGGGAGGACAATGCTTTCCTAAGAATGCGACTGTTCTTCATTCATCCTGCCTCTCTCTGTGAGGGTTGAATATTTGAAAAGGCAGTTGCCATACACAGGGGGAAAAAAGAGTGTGTATGGTAGCGGGGAGTTTATTGGAAACCCTAATAGGAATCCAATAGAACAGGGGTTGTCAACTGGGGGTATGTGTACCCCTGGGGTACTTTGAAAGGTCCTGCCACTCACCACCCCGTCCTCCCTCTCACGTCTGGCTGCTAACCCCCCCCCCCCACCCTGCTCCGCATCCATTGGTTTGCCACGCACCCCCTGCCGGGGGTACACGTATTAAAAAAAGGCTGAAAATCCCTGCAGTAGAACATTTGAACGAGTTTCAAGTTTGAATTGTATTAATTTTTTCTCCTAGTTAGAAAGAACCAGAGTTTGGTTGCATGCTGTCTCCTCTAAGATCCCTCTTGGCACCCTTCAATTCAGTTCTGTGATACCAGTCACTTTTCCCAACACTTGGCCTTCTCTCTTGGCATGGTGGTTTTGTGAAGTTGATAAACATCTGCCTGAAAACTAGGCAGCCACTGCTGAACTCATTTTCAAGTGTGAACATGGGTGTAGAAAGCAATTCAAGTTTAACAAGGCATGATACATCAGGGCATGATATAATACCACTGTGTGTGACTGTGTCAGAAATGAACCCAAACGTTAGCGAGTCTATAGCTCTGCTAAGTCAATACATTCCTACATCTATTTGTGTGTGACCCATCTAGAATGTGATCTTCAGTCTCCAGAGGTGAAAGCCCAGCATATTAACCTATGATGCTCTTTGATCACTGTGCTATATTGCAACACCTGACCAATTTGTAACGGGACTTAAAATCTCAACTTTTGCGATAGTGTAATTGCCATCTCTTGGGGAATAAAACCGCACCATCCCAGCCTTTCCCACTAGCCCTCCTGATCATACATGTATAAAAATAGAAAAGCTCATATCTATTGAAGAGAAGCAGATGAATGCACGGATATTCAGTTACTCCCCTATAGGGACATGCTGAAGAGCCAAAACATTTTATAGGACTCAAAACATTTGCTTTGCTATTTTATAATTCATTCTGAGTACTCAAATAATTACCTAGCATCACTCCCCTCATCCCCAATGGTGCTGACACAATTGAATGCCCTTGCCACTGGAAATGTAAGTGGTTTGGTCTGGCTCAACTCATATTTACTGTTTGATACAATGCGATTTGCAAAATTAACTCGGTCTCCTACACTTTTTTGGCTTTGCATGTAAAAGCTTATGCACATTCTAGAAGTTCACTTTTTGGGTACTAAGGTTTTTAAAAGCAATACAAGCCTGCTACTTGCTCATGGATGGACTGCTGCCTCCCTGTCCATGCAGCCTATAGCGCCACTGTCTTCGCCTGTACAATTTCAGGCATGTGTGCTGCTTGGCCCATGCTCATGAATGAAATATGTGGTCTTCTATTCACAGGCAGAGTATGTTTTCAGTGGGCATTTTTTATTTCTTATTTACATGGACATGATATGGTCAATGCTTTCCACCATGAGAGTCGCCTTGCTGGCCCTCAGGTCCCCGTCTCTTCTGCTGGACTTGATAGCCAGTTGAGAAATTGCTGCATATAACCACCTTGAAACTGCAAGCTGCTGCTCATAATTTTATAGACTCCAGCGTTTAAGGTAACCGAATACTTCTGAAATTGGACCCCCCCCCAGCAGAATTTGTTTACATTTTCTGTGATTTGAAATTGTAATAAAATGCATAAACTGTGATTCCTAGGTACTTTTTTTACATATTTAGAAGAAAAAGAAAATAGCCAGAAACAATTCATTTTTGGTTTCTTCAAAATAATATGTTTCTTTACAACCCCACATTTTTTTTTTCCACTTGATTTTAATGCTCTGTGCCTTTAAAGTGTGTCAGTTGGAGCATGGCATCTTTCCCCTAAGGCAGATGGGCTTACCATGATCCTCTTCCCAACACAGCTCCATATGGCAATAAGCTGGTGGGAAGGATTGTGCTCAGAGAGTAATGTCACATCCATACACCAATGACTTAATAGGCAGCATGGGTCATCAATATGTCTGCTTCTCTTTTTAACATATCTTCAAGAGCCTTTCTCAGATACAAAATGCTGCCTGTTGCATAGCTAAAAGGGGATAATCACCTGTCGAAGTCTGCACTGCACTTTTCTTCCAACACGCTGAAATAATAATCTGGTACATGCTCCAGATTCTGTGCCTTTCACATGGCTGAGCGATGCGCTCCTGCTGTACCTCTGGTTTGACCTAGGGATGTGAGCTATGAAAGCTCCCTTTGCAAGCTCTGTCGGCACACAACTCTAGCAGTTAACCCCTTTATGACTCTATTCCTGAGTCACAACAGAGCTTTCTTGTTTTGTGTGTGGTTGAGAGGAAATTTGGGAATAGAGGGTTTATTCCTCTAGGAAGGGCCAGTTCACAAGACCCTAGATGTCTTCAACCTATCACTTAAATGGTTGATTTTTTCCCCCGTCTGGTACAAAGGAGAAGGAGGGGGAAGCAAAATCTTTGATTGCATGATAGGGAGAATGGGCATCGTTTTATCAGGGTGCGATGGTACCTTTCCATCTGACAAACAGTGTGATAACACAAGTTAATATGTTGGCACCAAGACCTTTCTGACATTAAAAATAAAAGCTGATAATTTCAGTCACTGTGAAAAGTTCATGTGGGTAACTTCAGCACGTGGGGCATATTACAGCATAACCTCTAGCTGTAGACAGTGGCTACATCTACCCTGCCTGTGACACATAGCTCCAATTAGCACTTAAGGAAAGAGACTTTATAGACTGCACACTCACCTCTGCTCAGCCCGTCAGGTCCCCGAAGAATTCGGCATTCTTCTATCTGGCCAAATGGAGAAAACATCACCCTGATATCATTCTCATTACACTTCTTCGAAACCATTCCTATGAACAATTTTCTGTCTTCCACAGCTAGAAGATAAAAATAATGAATGAGCAAAGGCCATTTCATCTTTTTTCCTGTGATCAATGCTTCATTACCACATCAAACCAGGCTCCAGTCATGTGAGTCTGGCTCTGTCACTGAAGACAAGTCCTGAGGCAAATGCATTATACTTACAACCTCCCCCCACCCCCAAATCTTTCTCCTCTTTATCCTTCTCCGTTTTTTGGTGGTGATTGTTTAACGTACTAATTCGATGACTAAAGTCATTCTGCATCCCTTATCCCATCATAATAGTTAAGAGGCAGCACCCTGTGCTCTGTCTCTATATATAGCTATCTATACTGATATATGTATATCTATATATATCTATACAATAATAATATATATCTATAATAATATACCTATACAATTAATATATATAATATATATAGATATAGATATATAATAAAATGAATTAATGAAAAATACTCTACAGAAATGTGTTGGTACAGAAAGGCTGCTAGCTTTCAATTTCAACCTGCTGTAATACACAACACTCAAAAGAGGCAGGTTTGTAGTAACTGCTCTGGAAAGAATAATGTATCATATTCTCTCCTCTCTACTCATAATTATACAGTAGTCTCTTCTCCAAGGGGACATAAGGCATGTTTCAGGGCAGCACTTTAACAAGACGAGTGCATATTACTTTCTAAGAGCCAAACCCTTTTGAGTGGAAATGATGTTGAGTTTGCGAGAAATACAAAAGGCAGTTTGCTTGAGCGATCCGTAAATTATTTCCTTTCTCTATTGTCACCGTAGCCCAAGTAAACTAGGTCACTAGCAGAATATATGTACCAGCTCTGCAGCTTAACCAAACTTTAGACCAAGGGTTCAAACCTGGAGACGGATGTAAAAAAAATGAAATAGTTCCTAACAGCACAACTCAGCCCTGGAAGCATTAAAAAAAAAAAAAAAAAAAAAAAGTGAACTCATTATCTCATCTATATTTAAAAAAAAAAAATCTAAGGGCTTATTATATGCTATATACACTTCGCCTTTCTTCTCGTTTTGAAATGGCATGCAAATCCTATTCATTGTTAATGAGCAGGCTGTCAGAGTTTGTGGGGAAGCAAAGATAGAGGGGAAGCTTTACTCCAGAGAATCTGTGGTGCACTTATTTATTTCTATTATTGTGCAAATTATTTTTGTAATGAAGTATTTTCATTTTGTGCTTGCAAAATACGAATCTTCCTTTGCTTCCCAACCCACCTCCCTTGTATTAGCATGCATTTGCCAAACAGAATACATTGCAGCTGAGAAAGAAGAAATCCATCTATTTTATTAGTACTATTTTACTAGTTTTATGCATTGATACTTTTAGGGCATTTAACATAATTTCAGCAGTAAAAACCAGAGGCTAATTTTTATTGATCGCCACAGGGGTGTTTGGAGTACTTTTCTTTAAATATCTATTCCTAGTTGGGCAAAAAAAAGAAGACATTCTGCTTTTTATAGAGGGAGAGCGAATATGTTTCCCTGAAAAGATCATAGAAATGTGGTGGAAAATAAACCACATTTATTTGTAGTGAGGGTCCCTCACTCTGCCTGGCATAGCCCTGTCGGCTGATTCTAGGATCTAGACTCTCATCCTCAAGACTTCGAGGAGACTGGTGTCACTTCAGCGTTCAGGAACGTGTCTTGTTCAGAACTTCCATTCCCAGTTTCTATTAGGTTTACATTTAGAAAAAGTTCATGAAGAGTTAACAAATGCTAAATAAATACTGTGAGCCTGTTACAGCTATGAGTTATAGATGGGTTGACCACAGCAGAAGACAACGGAGCTGTAAATAACCTGAAGATTGTTTGGGCTCTCTAACCATTTTTAACCTGGTAGCAATAGCATCTTTTCTCTTTTCTGTTTCTTTATAGGCTTTGCTATTATGGGCATCCATTTGACCAATGGAGAAATGGAGATACAGAAAAGCTGCGGTCTTGCCCGTGACTGTTCGGTGAGTCAGGTGCAGGGCCAGGGTCAGAACTCAAGACTTTCCAACTCCCAGTCCCCCTCCCCATCCAAAAACCAACAGTGACTCAAGTCTGTTTAGCAACTGTGTGGTGACAGGGTCTCACATTTGAACAAAGTCCTGCTTGGACAAAGACTCTGTCAAAAGTGACTGTAAGAGGGGAGGTCAGAAACAAGATAAATAAGGGCTCTTTCATGGACACCGAGGTCCTCCTCCCTCCTTCACCATAACAGAAAAGCAAAAGCTGCTATTCTGGCAACCAGCCCTTTTAACTTCTTTGCCCCCAAAGTAACAAGCTAAGACTTTGTTTTCTTTTTCTAAATGCTAGCAGATGACAAACTCCCTACTGGCCTCCCTCAGTTGCACAAGTAAACCTACAAATATGCCATTTAACTAAAATGATTTGCAGGTTTTCAGCTGGAGGGTGATTTTATACTAAATGAAACATCCGGCTTCTGTGTACGGTACATCTTAAAAATGCAGATTTCGACAAAAAAGGCTCCGAGTACAAAAAACCCCCCATATTGACATGATGACGTGCCCTGCATCCAATGCTGTTTCCAACCAGTGAAGAAAATGGCAGTGTTATATTGGCTGATGGCCTAACGTCATGAATATTTAAAGAGGCAATGTCAATATTAAAATTGCATAGGCTCCTTACCTCTGTTCTAACCAGCGATATCATTAAAAAGAGCACACTTGAAACAATGCACACTTCAGTGCAGAGAAAAGCAGGAGCTCTGCTTCCCTACATGAGACCGGGAGCCAGAAACATTGGAGCTCCTTCTCCGGGTCTAACACTGCTTCCATGTTTTTTGCTAGGTAATTTAACTGTTCCACTGCAATTATTCCATGCTAAAAGGAGCGTTTACCTTTCTCACAGAAAAATCATAAAAAAACACCTAGTGAAAGGACAGAGGTGGGTCAAATGCAGAAAAACGGATTTGAGAGGTTCTTGTGATAAAGTGTAGGCAAGCTCGGGAACTTTGCCGGAGAGGTCTGCCGTTTCCACCTTTGGCCACTGGATGCTGCTGTGCTGGGCGTGCTGCAAGCTGCTGTAGCAGCTGTGCACGGTACCTCATGCCTTATGTGCTCTGGGTTGAGTGGTCCCAAAGCAGGCTTATGCAGCTGGGCAAAGTTTCTCTTCATCTGATCTTAGCAGCAGCTGCCTCACCTCATTGCCACAACCCAAAGCAGCAGAGGCTGCGGATGCCCTTGTGCTTGCACCGTTCACAAGCATGCACGTGTTCATATTCCATCCTTTAACAGTCCCCCAGTTATTGAGAGCAGCGGTTCAAAAATCCAGAAGAGTGACCCAAACCATACAGTTTCTCCCCCAGAGTCAGCTTTTGGACCCTGGCCATGCTACAGCCTGCTGCTTCACATCTGCTTACAATAGCCACGCTGGTGCAATCGGACATACTAGGCCTGTTAAGTGGGCTGTACACCTGCTTTGCATTGCTGGAGCAGGACAAAGCTGCTGAACCTAGCCCGGTCAGCATATGTAGGACTCATGTGTGGAGCTCCAGCTTCACGGGAGAAGCCCTGTAACCATGGAGTCCCACAGAAGTTGGAGAAGGGTCCCACCTGTGCAGATCCTGATGCAAAATAAGGTGCTCTGTTTGCTCAACGGTGAAATGCAACACAGTTTTCACCTGTTTCCAGTCCATTTTCATATATTACCACAAAGTGACAGCCTTTGGAGTCAAACCATGACAAAACTCATGCTTAAATTAAAGGAGTGAGGGAGGGGGGGCAGGCTTAAAATAGTGACAAAAATTCTCTTCTGATTTGTTTTCCCACACTTATTTTTTTGAAGACAAAACATTGATGGGGGTGGGGCGGGTGCTCCTTTAAAAGTGACCGGACTCCTCTTTCGGGAGTTTTAGAAGACCATCTTTTACAGAAGAAGCTGCCCTCTTCTTCTGAGCCAATCCAGAAATGGTTAATTAAGTAAAATTTTATTTTCTATTCTGAAGGGGAGGCGGGGGGAGCCGAATTTTTATCCCTATTTGTAAACCTGCAAAAAACCCTAGTGTACAATCTGTCAAAGTCACACCTGGATCCAGAGCTGCCTGAATTAATTAACAACTTTTCTATGTGTTAGTGCTGGCATATGGCATTTAATTACTGCCTCCAAATCTGCAAGTCTCTCCACTTAGAATTTCAAAACCATTTCTTCAAGTTTTCAGTGAATCCGAGACTAAATACAGGATAATGCTGTACCATTTCCTTTATACTTTAAACGAGAATTTCATTGGCTTATCCATACACAAATGGGATCTATGCCTTAAACCAATAGTATTCAACTCCTGAACTCACAAGCCAGAATTGGTCCCGGTGCTGTGTCATTCATCCTATGGGGCTACCCCACAGATGTGGCCTTGTATGCTAGATCGGGTGCACAGGGCCCAATTCCAGCATGTGGGCTGGGTGCAATTGGTGTGGGACCCCAGGGCCTGATCCTGGCAATTAGGGCCCAACTGAGGCCACATGGGCCCAGTCCTGGGGTGTGAGGTCTGATCTGGCCTGCAGATCAGTCCCACACCAGGCCCACAGGGCTAATACATTGAGCACCCCAGCTCTAAACTCCCATTTGTTTTTATAGGAAGTATATGCAGCCTGATCCAGCAAGGCACCTAAATATTTGCTTAACTTAAGCACTTTACTGTTCCCACTGACCTCTTAAAGTACATGTTTAAATATTTTTCTACATTAGAGCCAGGAAGTACAAGTTTTCTGGAATAAGACCAAAATTTATAAGAGCAAGAATGATACAGTATTGGAAGAAACTACCAACAGAAGTAATGGATTCTATACCTCTTAAAGCCTTCAAATTCAGGTTTCTTCTGTTTCTAAAGAACGGGTTAAAGATAAAATTTATTGGGCTCAACATAGCAGTAATCAGATGAACTTGGGGGTCATGCGAAATTCACTAGCATCTCACAAAGTCGGTCATTTCCTACAAAAGCTTATGCTTCTCTGAACCAGTTCATCTCTGCCACCCTGCCCTACCTTCTGCCTGATTTCCGACTAACATGGGTAACCACCACCCAAGTAACTTAAAGGCCATATGTAATCATTAATTCTACAAATCTTAAAAAGCAGAATGTACTGCAGACTACATCTTCTCAAAGAAGGAACTTCCTTTAAGGATGCTTCATTTCTCTAGTAGGGGCATGTTGGCAGAGTGGTTGAGATGGCTCACTTCACCTTCAGAAGCACGAGTATAAGTCATGCTCTGGATCAGCCAAAGTCAACCCATCTGTAAGTAGATAATTAAGTCATTTCCACTGGAAATCAAATGCAGCTAGATGAGAAGTTCGCTTGTCATTCCCTTGTGTGCTGTTGGGCTACAGGACACTGGATTCTAGAAATCCAGTGGTTAAACTAGTACCAGCTCAATGGGATTGTCAAACATGTTACTCAGCAAGTACCAAACTTTGGGGTAAAGTGTCCACACCTGAGGACAGGTGAGCGATCCAGGCTGACCGGGACAGGCTCAGGAAATGGGCGGATGAGAACCTGATGGTGTTTAACACCGAAAAATGCAAGGTTCTCCACCCTGGGAGGAAAAACCCGCAGCATCTTTATAAGCTTGGCAGTGCTATGCTGGCTAGCACTACCGACGAAAAGGACTTGGGGGTCATGGTTGATCCCACTCCTGGAGCATGTGTACAAATGCTCAGAGAGCTTAAAGAGGGGTTGGAAGGGAGAAGGAGCTTCTGGCAGAGAACAGCCTGTACTGCAATAAGTTGGGGGGAAGAGTGATTGGAAAAGAAGAGTTTTCACTTGTTTCTTCAAGCTTATCTGGCTTATCTCCTCTCTCCCAGTGCTATCCCTCAAATGCTGTCATGAAACCCCAGGGCGCCATGGCGCCATGGTTGAGAATCACTGGGTTAAGCAGTAAGGATCTGTGGGATATGGTGGGTCATAGACTCAAGCCAAGTCATCAGTGTGATGCAGTTGCAAAAATCAGGAAATATAATTCTGAGCTGTATTAACAGAAACGCTGCATGTAAGACACAGAAGGTGATATTACTATTCTACTTGGCATTGGTTAGGCCTCAGCTGGAGTACTGTATGCATTTTTGAAGAATGTAGAGAAACTGGAGAGGATCCAGAGGCACACAACGGTGATGATAAAGTGGTTGGAATGAGGGCTTCTTGAGGAACGGTTGAGAGAACTAGGTCTATTTAGTTTGGGGGAAAGGAGATTGAGAGGGACATGAGAGTAGTTTTCAAATATTGGACTGGCTGCCCCAAAAGAGGAGAACAACTGTTCTCTCTCTCTGTAGAGAACAGGGCACAAGACAATGAGTTTAAACTGCAGCAAAGCCAATCTGGATCCAATCTCAGAAAAAAATCCTTAATATAAGAATAGTAGCTCAACTGTTCACAACAATTAAATTCTGCAATGCATGCTATACCAGAACCCTGAAATCTACACCAGATCAATGCTGGCCAATATTGCTCCTCCAAACATTTGCTGGAATAAAGCTACATAGACAGAGGTCATCCGCACGAATGACAATCGAGACCTACCCATCCACAGAGATGTAAAGAACCCTCCAGCTCACTGCATGGTCTCCTGGAAACCTTGGTGGACACATGTACCAGCCACTGCAGGACATGATGGTGAAGCAGTTTGGAGGAAAGTGTGGCATTAAACCACCATTTGGAATAAACATCTGATTTCCAACCCAACTATAAAGCTGCCTGGTTTTGACCTTCTGCCAAAACCACGGAAGGTTCCATATCGGACCCGAAGCGGGCAAGGTCGCTGTGGTCACTTGATGCACAGGTGGTGTATAAGGAGTTTTACAGAACGTGACTGTGGCAACCCTAATCAAACTACGAACCACAAAGCAACACTCTGGCCCCTATACAAATGTGGTGGTGACATGACAGAGATAAATTTCCTTTTAGACTGGTTAGCAAACTTAAACTGGACTTTATAACTGTTGCTCCAAGTCAGCCATATGGAAGAAGAGGAGACAAGCTGTCCATGGAAATCTGAATGTCCTTCACTACAGTCTGTCAAGATACTGGGTAAGCATCTGTCTGAGAGGATTAAGAAACAGCTCATCTTACCCTGGATGTTAGATCCCCTCCAATTCTATTATTCTATTGTTCTAAACTTGTTTGGGGAAGAAGGAACTTCAGGGGTGAAGTAACTTTTCATTTCAAGTCTATTTGGGGTTCTTGTGTTTCCAATTTGCTCATGAGAACCTTGATAAAAGTGTCCATATGGGATTAAATGAGATATAATTAGTTCATAGGGTCCCCTTAAACAGAAGAAATGACCCTTGGAGAACACAATAATTACTGGGGACTAAGTCTTGCCATGACAAAACACTCACTGATTTCAATGGAGGCAGATTTTCATGTTATTAGTACTGTTTAGTGTCTACAAACCTTTTCATACTACTTGGCCTTTCTTCTGAACATCCAAACAAGGGTAATAAATTACTCTTAGCTTAAATAGTTTAGACCAGTGGTTCTCAACCTTTTTAGTACCAGGACCCATTTGTAAATATTGATGGCCAGTCCTGACCCACGGCCCCCTGGCCCTGCTGGTGCCCCTCACTCCCCACCCATAGCTCTCTGGACCTGCCCCCCACTCAGGAACCACATCCCCCTGGCCCTGCTGGTGCCCTCACTCCTGATCCACAGTCCCCTGCCTCCCTGCGGCATGTTGGTGCCCCTCTCTTGCAACCTGCAGCTCCTTGCCCCAATCTGCTAGGGCTGGAGTGTGGTTACTGCAGTGTCTGTGGCTCATGCAGGTGGCCATAGAGTGAGTCCGGCCCTGGCACGGGCTGGAGGGAGGAGGAAGAAAGGTCTGTGGCACTCCCTATCTCAGTTGGGACTCCCACACTGCACTAGAAAGTCTGGTTATGGCCCCTCCTCCCCTTCCCCCCCAGCAGTGTCTCTCACCACCCCGCCCCTGAGAGTATGGGTGCTACCAGCCCCCCCAGTACACACCCTGGATCTCCAACCCTTGCCCCCAACACACTTACCTGAATCCAGCTACTGGGGCTGCTCCCACAACCCTGCCTGGCTGCATGCCAGCCACATGTGTATGCAAGTAAAGCCAGCTGCCTCCAATTGCCCCAAGCAGCTCCTTTCAGGCTGGAAAGCTGCCAGCCTACAAGGAGAAACCTATGCTTCCCCACATTTTTCTGGGATTTGCTCACGACCCTTTCAAATGTTCTTGAGACTCACTTTTGGGTTGGGACACACAGGTTGAGAAACACTGGTTTAGACACCTCTACAGTAGTAAGAATACCACTCCTTTTCAAACAGGTCCTTGCTCCATCTGTACTTCTAGCTAATTTTCAAAGGTGGCCATGCTATTTGAAGGAGCACAATACCGAGTTTTAATTTCCTTCGGAACTTTAGAGTCCATGGAGAAGTCTGAAAATGGGATGCACTACAATTAGCAAAAAATACCTTGCAGAGAGATTTAGAGCCCAATCATAATTTACATTTGCAGATATGTAGATCTCTAAGTGCATGGCTTCTGCCCTGATTACTAATTAATGAGGTGCAAAGAAGCCTGTTGGAAGGAACCAGCTCTGATTATGTAGGCCTTGTGGGAAAAAGAAGCTTTTGCAATCTAAGAAGGTAAGAAGATAGCTTTAACATATATTTTAGAAAATTATAGAATGAAGAACCAAGTGGCATAAGAGATATAAACACACACTGAGTAATGCAGGAATACCATTATATTATATTATTCTCTGAATATGCAAACCAAGACATTTTATAGATTTAACATGTTGTATATTTTACAAGTCATATACATTCATTTAGTCCAGAAGCTGGATTTTGAACAGCTATTATTGTTTGTATAACGTTTATTTTACAGTGGTTTAGCGTACTATACATAAAATATGATTTATGCAAGAAATTTGCTCCATATGCAGAAAAAAACCCTGCATGCAGGGAGGGCATTTATGGGCATGCTTAACTGGAAGCAGCTGTTTAAGTTCCATTAGGTGTTGAAATGCTTTATGACTGTGGGGCTTCTCTTTCCAATCCATGTTACCTTAATCATAGAGGGTTATCTAGCATCAGGTGCTCCTGAGTTCACTTGATTGTTAAGAAACTTTACAACAACCACAGTGGGATGCACACAAAAGGCATATGCAACAAGGCTGTGACAGAGCAGGTGCAAGAAAATGAGGAAAGAGCAGTTTCAGAGAATATTTCCTCCATTATTTAAGGTATAGATAAGGGGTTCAGAACAGGTCACCTCTTTTTTTTAGCTGTAGGGAAACGTTCTTAAAGAATTTTCACTATACAGAGAACCAAGCATAAGCTACATCTTGCATTTTTTTTAATGAAGAGAGACATGCACATTAAATAGGAAATGGGTTAATCACGTACCATTGGACTTTTCACTGTCTGCAGGTTTCATCTGAATGGGATGATGCATCTAAAAATATAAATGAAAAGAAAGTAAGGTAGGTTGGATAGCTACAAAAATCAAGTACTCTACTGGCACCCCCGAGTTCAGCTGCTGAGGAGACTAACTGGATACATGATCAATCTTAAACAGGAAGAACGATATAAATTTAAAATAATACCATAATATTGGCTTTTAAATGGAAGCATAATGTTAAAGGAGGATTTTATAACTAGCAAGCTGAAAAAAATCCCCAAGTCATTAGGCCCACAGGACTCATATAAACTTTAATTTCTTGTATCTAGTTTCAGAAGACTCTTAAGTTACACCCTTCACTAGTTTATGACATGCTTGGTTTCTGTTTTACTGACTTTTGACTTTCCTTTTCTTGAGTTTGTGAACTACCACAGAACCAAGACAGCATTTTAATGTAATTTAAGATTTGCCAGGCAGCAGTGGAAACCTACACGACTTGAAGGAGTTTGGCATAAGAAATGAACTTTTCCTCGTGATTGACAGGTATGTGATTATTCCTTCCGGAACAAAGGGAGAGAGTTCTGTACTTCCTATAGCTCTTGCTTGTTTAGTATTTGACCTTCTCTTCAATATACTTTAAATTGCTTGTTCATAAAACTGCCTTTTATATGGAGTTACTACCCTGGCTGCAATAAAAAGCCCTAACGCACTTTTCTTCTTTGAGCTGTTTCTCGTAGGAAATGCCAAAAGAGAGGAAAACTCCTATGTATAGCTTTATGTGGCGACTAGTGTGCTGTGCTGTACACAACAATATTCTACAGCTTAGCACTGGAATGGCAAAGGCTTTGCCTTCCAGAGTGGATACCACACTACTCAGTCCCTAGCAGGAACACAGATTTGGATTTGAAAACACTAAAGAGATTAAATTACTACAAAGTGTTGCATTTGTTAGACCATTCCTTGCAGACTCCCCCATATTTCTACCATTATATTAGTGGTACCAGTTCTTCAATGGTTAGAAAGTATCTGCAGAGCAATCCCACTGACCACAGAGCTACCATTGTTCCATCCTAATGGACACATTGCTGACTTGCACCCGACAATCATCTCTTAATGTTCATTTTAAGCCTTAAACTTGCAAACTGTTTTACAGGGAAACACAAAGGGGCCTGCACAGAGACTTAATGACTTGAGTGAGGCTCTGAATGTTTGGAAGCATCTAACCACTTACAGCTCAAGGCACCACAGACTTTTCTTTGTACAGTGAATCCTCTATGGCTAGGGGCAGACATTACACATAAACTGGTTTAAGTGATCAGAAACTGGTTTAAACCTGTAGCAGAACAGATGTTCGGTGCACATAAACTAGTTTGAAAATGGCTGAAACCACTTTGAGATAGATCTGGTTGAATGTAGTATCAGATTTAACTGATTTGGGTCAAACCAGTTTATGCAATGTCTGTCCCAGACCCCTTCCTGGTTTAACTTAAACCAGAGTCCCCCAGCATCCCAGATGCTTTGCAACCCTGGGTGGGGCTCTCTGCTCAGAGAACAGGCTGGCCCCATCCCTGTGCTCCCTGGTTGGAGCTCCACAAGCACAACAGTGTTTGCCTGGCTTCCCCTTGTTCCACTCCCCCCCGCCTCCTGACACACACTTGCTGCTCAAGTGGGGATTCCCCCCTCTCCTCTCCCACAGCAAGGACACAGACAGCACGTGGTATGCTAGGTAATGCTGAGAGGTGTCTGTGTAAGGCAGACAGGAAAAAGGCTGACAGGATAGTAGTGTCCACTTAGGGCTTTTTGGAGCTAATGAACAGGTTAGATAGTAATCTCCCTCCACTCCTTTCTTGGAAAAAGTTGTTTAAAAAGAGCTTGAACTAATGAGAGAGGCTTTTGTTTTCTTGATTGGGTGCTAAATGCTTTGTTACTCCCTGTGTAACTAAATGCTGTACAGCTCCTTGCTGGCTCCCTCACCGGTCAGGAGCAGCGTGGGGGGAGGGACGATGAGGGGGAGGACACCTCCCTGATCAGAGCATCCTTCTGGGGCCTGGCCATGCCCTGCTCAGCTCAGCAGTATGAAAGGGAAGGGAGGTCCACTATAGGGCTCCCGTGGCTTATAGCCTGAGCCACTGCAGGCATGTGTCTGCATTTCTTCAGTCCAGAGGAGATGTCTGTACAGTTACAAACCAGTTCAGCATAGCCAGGTTAGACTAACCTGCAAAGATTGAATCAATTCAGGCTCTGGCTTTTTAAATGTCTGTCCCTAACCTATATGTCAAATGGGGCATATTGAATGGGCTATGCATTCTGTGTAGTGGCTGGATACTTGTGGGTCACGGGTTACTTAAAACCATCAGCTACTACTCAGATTCTATTAGAAAAGAAAAGATGCTAAGTAGGAGATTGGGAAACAGAAACAATTAAGCAGAAAATGGGAACTGTGCAATGATGTCAAATGTCTATTTAGAAACAGAGAGAAACTGACTATCATGTGTTGTTTTTGGTGGTGGTGTTTAGTTGCCAATGTCTGCTGGATTCTTTAGCCAGAAAAGAGAATTAGTGTGAGGGTGGTGTCACACATTCAATTTAACACTTATTAACTGCAGTTAAAATGCAAGCAGACACACACTGAAACAATTTAGCTCATGTTAAATGCCTTGTGGCATTGCTGCGCCCATTCAGGTGAGCATTATCTCCCAACATGTACTAGCTTTAATAGGTCACACATTCCAGTGATTTCCAACTGTTGCAAGTGAACAGGTGACAAGGCCCTGGGTCTTCCATAAAAATCTGCTCAAAGTTCAGAATGTAGCTTGGACCCACAAATCAATAAATTCCTTGTTCTGTGTGAAAAAGCTCTTCCTTTTCATTCCCTGCTGTGCCCTAAGGAAAAGCCAGAAGCCACAAGACAGAGGTAGTCACTAGGATGCATAAACTGCTTCTGTTTTAACAATTCCATTCTCTTTGAACCATTTCTTTCCCAAATCAACTCTAACTGTCCAGAACTTGTCTGCCACAACTCTGGTTTCATCCAATTTATAGAAAAAGAGAATCGACGTCATGCACTATCTCCTTTAACTGATGCTAATTTTTAGTCTGTCATCAGCAATACTCTGCGCACTGTAGATGACTTAACTCATTGTACCTTCTCCCGTTGTGAGAAAAAATGAAACATGAAGAAGGGGCGTAGCTTGCTAAAATGATCGCATTACATGCATTATGTCTTCATTAAGCAAAGCAGCTGAAAGATAAAAAGCCAAATGTGGAAAGGAATTGTTTAGGTGAATGTATAAATATATAACTAGGAGCAAAAAGCAAAGGAAATTTAGGCCTGAGTGGTCACAGGTATTTCTTGACATTCTGTGCACCTATTAAGGTTCATTAGGTTGAAGATGAGTCTTTTGGGGAAACGCAGGATTTACCAATACCTGGGTTATTTCAAATGGCCAATGCTCTGGAGAGTATGCAGCAATGGAAAATAAAACAAACCAACCGAACTCTGAACTGGACAGGAAATCTACCTGCTTTTCTGCCAGTACTGATACATCACTTAATTTGGTAGTGTCGAAACAGACTCAGAAGATATGTAGTTGCATCTCTGATTTTGATAATGACATGACTCTAATTTGTGGGGATCTTTTTAGCGCGGAAGCCAATTTGATCAAGTTCATAACACAAGGGTTCTTTGCAATACAGTGGTCACCCCCATTTACCCAGAGTGGTCACCGTATCACAATCAATCCACTTCTGCGAGGGAATAAATGCTACAGATCTGCTAGTGTTACATTCGCAAAGAAATTAAGAATCTTCCTCTTGCGCCAAGAGTGATTGTCCATGACTTCCTGACCACGGTTAGAAAAAAATGTCGCCAAATGAAGGGGATCATGTGCAGTACGTGGTATCGGGGCTCAGACTGCAATTGGCTGATTGACAGTCTGAGCCCTGGGACTGCACCACAGTGAGTTCGACACTTCGGTGTGGTCCGCAGGATGAGACCCAGGACTGACACTGGAGTGTCCCAGCTTTCCCTGTGGGGAAAACTGGGATTCCTTGCTTGCAGAGATGTGCCCGGGCAATCTCTGAAGTGAGTCTCTTGAAGTCGGGAACCCCATCTTTTCCTGCTTCCAGAGATTGCCCCATTTTCTGGGCTTGAGGGGCCCAATCCTGCATAGGAATTCCTGAGGCATGCAGGACCAGGACCCCCAAACCCAAAAAATGCCTGCTAGGGGTGGCAGGATAGCGTGGGCAGCTCTGGGCTGCTCGTGCTCTCCCACCATAAAGCAAATAAATCTGCTGCAATAAAGCAGCATGTTGTGGTACAACAAAAGGTATATATGTCTAATGTATTTGCTGTCTCTTTGTGCCTCCATAAACATTTTTTAGGTTGAAGAAGAGTCTTCTGGGGTAATGCAGGATTTTTATGGAGGCCCAAAGGCTGCATCTGTTTCTACCCCTCAACTGTGCAGGCCCCATTCTCTTCTGTAAACCAGGAGTAACTCTGGTGTAGTCCACAGAGTTACATTCATGCACAACTAATGTGAGATTGGAAGGAGGTCCTGAGAGCTGAAACTGCAGGGCAGCCACGGTAAAATGGGTGCAGAACACAAACATGGTGCTGGAAAGAAAAGGGTGGTAAAGAACGTTACCCTGTCAGGTTTCTAACATCAGAGGGCTCGTGTTGAAGCTTGTTTAACCCTGGCCATCACCAATTGATAAGTTAACAACCTTTAACACTAGATTCAATAAAACATGCCATTTATAACCTGAAATGGGTTTTACAGAGTCACTGGTTCGCATCTCATTATGAAACTCATTGCTGACCTCTAGAGACAACTGCCGTGACAATACATATTATAAGCCCTCTGCCCATAAAATATTTAAAGGCAGGGGAAAAAAAAAGAATGAATCTGGAAGAGGTGTGCAGTGAATGAGAAAATTAAAGGGACAGAGACAAAGGCTAAATGGGTACTTTCCGTTCACTCTACAATGAGCGCAAAAAAAAAAAAAGAAAAAAAAGAAGAAAAAAAAAAGAAAATCATCTCTGCCTTTTCTATCTTGCTTGTATAACTGTAGGCTATAAAATAATAAAATAGCTGTGCTTCTCAGGTCCTCCAAAAGATTACAGATGATATAAACCTGTTTCAAATTAGATGCCACCCACTAGAATCATGTCATCTCCTGAAATGAAGGATTTCACGTCTTATCAGAAAGCAGTTATTGTAGTTATACATCACAAAGCCATACACTTATGTATCTCTAGGTAAGTGATTTCTCAACATGCCATGCTGTCATGCTATAAACAGGGAAGGCTGTCTTTTTGTGACCTGAAGGAGGCTTTGCTTATAAAAGTGCAGTATTTATGAGCTTATATATGCAATTAATAGGTGGGGAATTAAAAAAATAAGGCAAGTAAATTATTTACATCCATTAACAAGATTTGGAATAACTCTTGGTTCCCATAGCAAAAGAAACAACTGTTGTGTTTTAACACGAGGTCTCTCTGAATGCGGAGAGCCTCCAAAGAGAGGTTGAAGGATCACACTTAGAGTTCTTTGGAACAAGAGCATATACATGATTTTATCATAGCTCTTTTACTGATTTATTTTAGGACTGTCAAATGATTAAAACATTTAATTGTGATTAATTGCATGATTAAAAAATATAGTCACAATTAACAGTGATTTTACTTGCACAGGTAAAAACTCAAAAGTATGCACAGAAAAACTCAAAATCATGCAAAATTATGCAGGCTCCTTGTAAGGTTGGGGGTGGGGGGGTCTGTGTGTGTGTGTGTGGGGGGGGGGGGGGTTGGAGCCCAGGGAAGGGGGTCCCCTGCATGCCCTGGTAGGATGCCCAATCTGAGCAGGGTCTTCAAGGGGCTTCGCCAGGCTCAGGGCACATCCCCAGCCCAAGCATGGCCCCAGCAGTGGTGGGCTCACCCTGCCCTTGCCCCAGCAGTGGTGGCTGTGGGTAGCCCGGGCTGGGGGCAGCCGCTCTGGCCAAGGCCCTGGCCCAGGCCTGAACCACCCTGCTTACTTACTCAGCAGGTCTGGTGGCTCCATGCAAGTCCCAGCAGGATGCAGGCTCCAGCAGATGTAGTAGGAAGGCAGGGGGTGGGGGGAGCACATGAACCCACAAACCCCACACAATCTCCATCCAGGGCTCCAAGTAGGTGGGCTGGCAGTGCTGGGTGTTCGGGGAAAGCAGCGCCAAGCCATGGCAGGGCTGTTTGGCACCCTTGGGCCCCATAGCTCGAGCTTGGGGCAGGTCAGGACAGCCTGGGAGCTCTGGCATGAGCTGCCTCTGGACCTGCGGGTCCCCGTGAATTCCTAATCTGGACCACCAGGGAGCAGCATCAGTGGTGGCCCCTTGCCCTACGACCCTGCAGAGGCAGCCGTTGCTGGCGGGTGAGGGTGGGATTCCTCGTGAGCCACCCCATCAGCCCTTGCTCCGCACAGACCTGCATGCCCGGCCCTAGCCCAGTCCTGATGGAGCCCAAGTCATACTCAGTGCTGCCGATGAGCCAGGTAGAGTCACTGCTCTCCTCCCTGTGCCACCCAGGCTCCTGCTGAGACCCAGTGCATCCAGCAGCTCCATGAGGGTCCTGGCAGGATCCTGGGCAACACAGGGAGGAGAGTGGCGGCTCCACCCGGCTCCAAAACCACACACGCAATTAATGCGTTTAAAAAAAATTAACGCATTAATTGGCTCTTGCATTAATCATGCATGTTAATGCTGATTGACAGCCCTAATTTATTTATTTTTATTTTATTTCTTCATTCAGACAGACAATAAATATGACCTAACACTTACGTAGCACTTTTCTTCAGTGTATCTCAAAACAATTTCCACAGGAGGTATGCATCAGTAACCCCATGGGGAACTGGAGGCACAGTGGGGTGAGAATGATTAGCCAGCAAGGCCAATGGCAGAGCCAACAAATGAACCAAAGCCTCTCAAGTCCCAGCCCAGTCCTGTATTCACCAGGGCTAAGTCAAAAAGCCTGAGGCTGAATTGATTCAATCTCCACAGGTTAGTTTAAGCTGTGTAGATTGAACTGATAAGCAAGTGAATAGACATTCACTTCTGATTCCAGAAATGCAGCCACATGCCTGCAGTGGCCCAGGCCAGAAGCTGGGGATGCTAGCGCACACCTCGATGCTCACCTGGAGCAGACAGCTTGGGCCAAGGCTTGCCTGCCCACTCTGTGAGGAGGGGGTGTGCAGGGGAGGTGCAAAGCATCCTGGGATGCTGAGGGAGTTAACTTGAATCTGGAGGGGATCTGGGACAGAAGTTCAATAAACCGATTTAACCTAAACCAGTTAAGTCTGATACTACATCCATCCAGGTTTGTCTTAAACTGGTTTTGTCCATTTGGAAAGTTTATGCACACTGAGCTTCTGTTGTGTTACAGATTTGAACCAGTTTCCAGTCACTTATATTGGTTTACGTGTCAGTTCTGTCCCTAGCCTGGGCCACACAGGATCAGGACTCCAACATGACAAGCAGATTCCACACAGGACATGGAGCTAAAGAAGAAATAACAGCTTACAAGATGTACAATTTTGCTCCACTGAAGCCAATGGGATTTTCAGTGTTGGCAGGATCCAACCCCAAGTCATGGCCTATAAATTAAAGATGACTAATTAGGTTTAAAAAAAATCTTGTTCCCTAAGCAGGTACAGCCCCTTGTAAATGTAGCCATGCTGGAAAAAATAAAACCTCTCAAAGGTACAGCTCCTTTCCAGCTTTAAAATCTCCCAGTCATCTTTTCAATGGTAATAACTCTACCTATTTACATTCTTGTCAAAACCATGTGACATCTGTATGGGAGAAAACAAGCAGGGTAAGAGTCTATTTCTGGCAAAAAATATTGCAGGGAAATTAGATTAACCTGGGTGGAATTCTATCTGGGAATTTGGAGTCTGTCGTGGTGATTAAGTCATCATTTCTGTCAGATTACTCTAATCGGCTGTCAAATAACATTCCACAACCCCATCTGTAACTTGGCATCCTAGTTATTCAGTCGATGTTACCTTCTGTATACAAAACAAATACCAAACAAGGAGGTGCGCAGCGTCTAGCATTTAGCAGAGTCATTAGCTGTGATTACTATTGTGTTTTCACATTGCACAACATAAGCTTACAGCTTGTTCTATTTATTTGCAGAATGTTAAAAAATCAGGTGTAATCTTAAACACAGAGAGAGCTTGCGCTGCATGGAAGGAATTCTCAGCAGAGCCAGTTGAATGTAGGTCTTGGGATGCTCTTGTTAACTGCCGGGCTAGCAGCAATTGCTTCACCTTTTAGCAATATTGTTAGCACACAGAAGGCAAAGGAGAGCATTTGCAAAACTAACTGGGACTTGGACCCTAGAGCTGCGTGAAATTTCTCCGAGTGTTTCGTGTCGAAGCTGTTTCAATGCGTTTCGAGCTCGAAACAGCGAAATCGAAATGAATCAAAAAGCTTCGTAAAGAAAGGAGGGCGCACAGAACGTTTTGAAAGTTTCAAAACACTTTGAGTTTTGAAACAAGCCAGTGGCGAGAGGCAAGGGAGAGCCAGGCCTGTGCTCTGAGTGGCTCCAGAGCCCCATGGAGCTCAGCCCCGCGGCAGGGGGCACAGCATAGCCCTGGCTCTGCCCGCCTCCCGCCGCTGGGCTGCGCTCCGAGTGGCTCTGCAGCACCGTGAAGTGAAGCCTGGTGATGGGAGGCAGCCAGAGCCAGGGCTGTGCTTCACCTCTCGCCACTGGGCTGAGCTCTGTGGGGCTGTGGAGCCACTTGGAGCACAGCCCAGTGGTGGGAGGCGGGCAGAGCCAGGGCTGTGCTCTGCCTTTTACTGCTGGGCTGAGCCCCATGGGCCTGGCGCTGTGCGCAGGCTGTGCCAGGAGGCAGAGGCAACCTCCTGTCATCCGGTGCAGATCCAGGGGCCCGCACCCCCAGGATGAGTCCAGCACAGCCCTGCAGCCCTCCTGGGGGTGTGGGCCCCTGGGTCTGCACCGGGATGACAGGAGGCTGCCACTGCTGCCTGGGGCCAGCAATGGCATCTGTGTTCTCCGGTGCTGGGTGCGGGCTGTCCCCAGTGCCAGTCCCAAGTGGCAGCTGCAGCTTCTTGTCATCCGGTGCAGATCCAGGGGCTTGCACCCCCAGGAGGAGTCCAGCACTGCCCCGCAGCCCTCCCGGGGGAGCGGACCCCCGGATCTGCATGCTGGATGACGGGAGGCTGCCGCTACCGGCAACTGTCATGAATTGTGCTTTCAAGACTTTGAGGTGCAGCTTCTGAGAAACCTCTGCATCTATTTCCTTGAAAATTTGGCAGAATTCATGCCCTCAACAGGGGCTACCATCTCTGCGAGTTTGATCCGTATCAGACAACAAATGACAAAGTGTTAGGCATTTTCATGATTCCCCATTATAGCCTACGGGTGAAATGTCGAAATGTGCTGAAACAGTGAAAGAGTTTTGATTAAACGAAATGGGGCAGTGCTTCGAAATGAACCAAAACGAAATGACAAAATGAAACAGTGTCTCTTTGAAATGGACGTTGAAATGAAACAATGTTTCGCACAGCCCTATGGGACACTCAATTCTTATTAATTTGACTTTCATAGATTCATAGCTGTTAGGGTCGGAAGGGACCTCAATAGAACATTGAGTCCAACCCCCTTTTTATTGGGGTTTCTTTTTTTTTGTGTTAAAACTTTTACAAGTCCTTTAAGAAACTGTATTTCTCGAGCAATTACAGTTAATAGTCTGACTGATGCCCATGAAAAGAAAGTCTATTGTTTTAACAGTTCTACTTCTTAGCTTCTTCCTGCAGCAGGTTTAATCAGGTATTGTAACAGAAAAGTCACCCACCGGCATAAATCATTTATTTTAAAGACCATAATTAATTAGGTGGCTTCATCAAAGCCCACAACCTGCTGTACAGTTCTCTGGCAAAGGTGTGGCAACAGACTCCTTGCTTTCTGTCACTGCTCTTGGCTGATGGATAGATACACTGAACTTGACTCCTTGATTAGCTGCTGCCCCAACAAAACTGCTGTTTGTGGTCACTGTGATGGCTTTTAAAGTGTCTCCTGTCCCAAAGATGGTTAGTCAGCAGCTAGTGATTTTTGAACGAGCCACTAGTCTTAAGGCATGGTCAGATGGCTGGTCTGGCACCACGTTAACTCTCCTAACTAGCAATGTGGCTCGTTCTTTCTCCCCTGGTCCACCTAAAGTTTCCAAGATGGATTGAAAATCTTTGACTGCAGATTCACAAGCAAACAGCTCCTTTCCTTTCATGAAATCCTCCAGCTGAGGCAGGACTCTCTTTCCTTTCCTGTGCTGCCTGCTCTGTTAACACCTTCTCCTTAAAGATGAAATAGCAGCCACCACAGCTAAGCGCAGATACGTAGGTAATTAAAGTGGTGATGTCCAAATTAACCCTATTGCACGCATCCACTTTGATCGCTGTAGGAAAAGCAATGCTGGCTACTAAGTTCTCTCGATCTACACTGGTCAGCTGCAGCAGCTCAGGACTTTCTTCATCAGATTCCCTGCCACTTAGGTGTCTGTTTTCATCTGAGGTTTCTACCAAAGAATTAACGGCAACTATGTCTCCCCACACAGATATACCCATCTCTTTGAGCCTCTCTGCCATAGGACTGGACACACTGTTGTAAAAAGCAAAGATAATATGCGGGTTGCTGTACTGAACTGGTGGCTGGCTTGCAGGAAATCCTCTGCCTGTTCAATAATGCTTTTGTCGCCATACTGGCCCCTGCCCAGCCAAATCATGTCTGAAATCCTTTAGACAGGCCAACTCCTGAATTCTAGGCTTTATTTCAATATATGCTGCTTGAAACAGGATGTTGGCTGCTATAGACCCTCTGCTTTATCTGTGGCAGGTTAGGGTGCTGTGTCAGGGGAGAGAGCAGTTTTACTAAGAGCTTAGATTATGGATTTGTATAGGATGGTTTGGATAGGGATGCTCCTGCCTTGGGCAGGGGATGACCTCTGGAGGTCCCTTCCAGCCCTGCTTTTCCATGATTCTGCGATCCTACAGGCCCTGTGCCTTTTGATTCCTTGAGGGTGTTACAGAAAGGAATGGCTATTGTGAAATAATATTATTTTGGCTTCTTTCAGATGTAAAAAAGTCCCCCCAAACAGTGCTTTACTTTAAAGCCTGAGTGCCCCTGCACTGAGCCCAGCACACACCCATAAGGGGCACTGTGCCACTTTGACCTGGCTTGCTCATTGTCTGTTGGATCAAGCGCTTCAGTGGGGCTTTTTTGGCACTTTTACTTAAGAGTTGATTCTTAGATAAAAGTGCCAAAAAAGCCCCACTGAAGTGCCTGATCTATACAGATGATGCGGAGCTGGGTCCAACTAATGCACTGCTTCTTCTAGTAAAGCACACCTTTTTCCATGTCTGTCAGCACCTTCTGTGCACCATGAGTAGGAAATGACACATTGCTGAACACACCCACCATTTACATCTATGCAGAGAAGTGATGTGGTCTAGTAAATGATCCTTGCACACAAAGTGACATTATTTTGAAGTTGCTGTTACTTTCTGAAACACCCTCGTACTCACCTTATAGGAGAGGAGGATTTCTTTTTTTTATATGCAATTGTTTATGTGCATGTGCAAATCCAGGAATTTGAAAAGGGGAGGGTGCAGGACTTGCCACCAGTGCCGCAGGGGAAGGTTACAGCCCCCCCTTCCCCACCACCCTGCTGAGAGAACTAGGGAAGCAGATGCTGGGGGCATTTTTGGAGTCCCTGAAGTAGGTGAGATGCCACCCCCTACTCCACCACCGCCACATTGATCTTGGCACCCACTTCCTCCAGTGCAGGCACCTCCCCTCCCATTGCCCTCTCACCCTCTCTAGCAGGGGGTGCCCAGGGGTTCCTACCTCTGGCTGGAAGAAAGGGGTCCTGCTCACTGCCTCCACTGTCCCTAGCTGATCCAGTGGGGGCGGAAGGGGGAGCCCCAGGGTTGCTCCAACTGGAGGCTCCTGTAAGCTGCATTTGTGGGGGGGGGGGGGGGGACAATGAGGCTGGGAACAGTGGCAGTGGGGAGTGGGGCAGATTGAGCAAGGAAACAAACCTGCCACTGCTGCCAACTGGGCACACCTATGGAAGGGGCAGTGCAACCATGCCACTGCACCCCCCTGCACCTGCTTCTTAAAGAGGAGCTCAGTGTTAATCTGTACACTACCTTGTGTGTTGTGAGTTGACTTCAATACAGAGCAAAGACTGCTGGGACTAATTTGCAGTGATGCTTTTCCTCGTGACTCTTGCATTTGTAGAGATGCAGCCTTTCAGAGGTTCTGGCTGCGCACGTATCCTGTCATAACATGACAGCTACGGCTGAAAATCTAGTTATGACTCATTACAAAAAAGATCATTGGGATTAATAGGTCCCAGTCAGATGCTTTAATTTCAGTGTGTGAGAACCAGGATTGCACAGTTTCCAAGTCCTCGTAATTTCTAATGGCTACAAGCAGAAGACTACATGTCAAGTCTTGAGCCCATCTTTCACCCTCTTTGACACTTTACTCAAACTATTTTTGCCTAAATTACTCCAGAGCTGAGCACAGTATGATGCTAAAAAAAGGGAATACCAGAAGATCAGTATGTAGAAAGGGAACCGTCTTTAATACTGATCCCTGCACTTGGGTCATAATCCTACCATAATCTCCAAACCATCAACATCCCTGATCTCTCTAAAACCCTGGCCTCACTCCCTCAATCATGATCTCCATCTCTTCTCCTTGTGGTTCACATGTTCCTTTTTTCCAGTGTTGTGGTAGTCCTAAAATGCTCCCAACAGTCTTATTCCTTGCCTCTGCTGAGACATAACTGCAGTGGAAATTATTTATTTGGTTCCAAATGAATCTGATACCCAGCCAAGTTCTTATCAGTAAAATACTCCCTTTACCGCACTCGGAGTAAAGGGAGTATTCATAAAAAATGCAAAATCCATGTCTCAATAGCTAAATGAATTTGTAAGCAGAATACTCTTTATATTAATTGCTGTAGTCAGTTTGTATTATACACACCCAGAGCTCCAGAGACATACAGATATACATACATGCACACATACATACATACATATATATACATACACACACACACACATACATACACACATACACACACACACACGTCTCTGGAGCTGTCTGAAAAGCAGCTCAAAAGGAAGACATATTTGGGAAGTATAATCTGCTCATCAGACAAAGGACTCTTGGATTCTTAGCACTGGCTTGTTTGGGTAAGTCATCCTATTGGATAAATTTGGACAAGCCATTTACAGCCTCAGTTTACCCATCTGTACAACGAGCATAATAAGTAGCTAACACAGAAGCATATTTTAAAACGGTGAGTTAACATTTGTATTATCTTCATATAAATATTAAATGTAAAGGCAAAAGTGGTAGCAGCACTAAAGATATTCCTAGTGATGGGACAAGCCAGAGGACAGTTTTGTTCTAGGTTTTCCACATACAAAACCATAAGACAATATTTTTGCTTTGTGTTTGTACAGTGTCTAATAGATTGGTCCGTGACCGGGGCTCCTAGATTCTACTTTCATTCATACTGCATATATGTGATTGCACGTAATGTTAATGGTGTAGTTGGGTGCCAAATACAGTTCACGTAGCAAGGCATAACATCATTATTTGCTATTCAAAGAGCAGGAACGAGCATAGAACTTATTTAAAACCAGTTGTTTCTCTTAGACGAGAACATTGAAACTGCTGAAATTCAATGGCGTTTGGAAGCGCTCCAAGTCAGTCATTTGCAACACACTATATTTCATTTTTTTTAATTCAAGTTAAATTGAACATTAACTCGAGCAACTGCAAACAACGCTGCGCTTTAAAATAATAACACCATTCTAATGATCCCTTCCCCTGCTTAACTCCCTCATCCTGCTGTTCTGCCAGCCACATTTATTAATTAGCATAGAACACTTTGTCTTCTTTAAAAGTTGTACCCGTGCATAAAAAATACACAAGTTGGTGGTTTTAGAAATGACAACTTCATCTTATAACGAACAAATAACGGCTGCTGCAGTTATACTTCATTTACTTAATCCTCTCACTTCTTTCCACCCACACAAATGACAGCAACTTTGGGACACATGCAGGCCAGATAGAGCAGAGTTAAGGAAAGGAATGCGGTGTAGAAATTTTCTTTTCATAATCACATGTAAACAGAAATGATTAACTAGCTCGTCTGCAGACAAATGAGCCTTTACAGAGTCTGTTCAGTCCTAAAAATAGATACTAAGTTGGATTCTGTATCTTTTTTGCCATAATGCCGCAAGGCTACTTCATATTACCCACGCTTAAATAGCAAACCCATTAAACGTCTCAGCAAAAGAACACTAGATATGGTTTTAACTGTGATATTTAGTTATCTCATCTGCAGCAGCAGTAAGTTCTGTTGACTTTTCACCAACTGAAGTTTACATGCAAAACATTTTCTTTCTTTAAAACACTACTGTGCTATCACCGACCAAGTGGTCACAAAGTGCATCCCTAACGTTGGCTGACTGAGTAGGGAAATAATTTTATTAGGTATAGCACAGCCCTACATGAATGGGCCAAGTTAATGAGCCTTGCCTAGATTAAAACCCAGATCCCCACCAAATACCTGAAGGAAGGGGTTGGCAATGTCTTCCGGTGGCAAGCTGGAATGACCCAGCTTGGGACGGAGGTAGGCCAACATCAGGACTGGACTGCTGCTGCCACTTCCACCCACTGCCTGGCTGCAGCACGGTGTGGACAAGCCTCCCCCTGCTAAGGCCCCTGCCACCTGTCTGCAGCATGGCATGGGCAAAGCACCCCTGCCAGTGAACACCACCAAAGTCTTGGCTCTGCAGGCTGGATATGGCCTATGGACTGTAGGGTGCTGACCCCTGCCCTCCGGGACCTAGATAGCTCTCTTCACCACAGCATCTGAGCCCCACACACCTGGGGGTGCTCTCACAGCATATCTGGGGGGATGAAGAAGTGCTGCTGTTCCCATTTTGTAATAAGGTAAAACTGAGCCATTGAGAAGCTAAGTGGCACCAGAACACCTAGACTCCTTACTGGTTGGAGGTCAAAGTCATGAAGGTGTGTAAGTGACTCTCAAGTCCAAAATGCATTTTCAAAAGTATTATCCCTATGAAGGGAGGTATTGGGTACAGTTCCAAAGCAGGAAGCAATATGCCCTGAGATATCGGGTATATCTAGAGATACTGGGAGCACTGACTCCGGGGCTTAACCCCATGCTGAGGTGCATGGGTCAGTTTGCTGCTCTCAGACTCTCTGGTCTGGAAGTTTCATAAATCGGTTTGACCCAAATCAGGTAAGTCTGATACTTACCTTAAACTGACACTAAAGTCTGATACTTTATCTCAAACCAGGTTCAGCCTTTTTGAAACTGGTTTATGTCCAGTGAACTTCTGGTTTATGTGCACTGACCTTCTGTTACAGGTTTAAACCAGCTTCTGATCACTTAAACCAGTTTACGTGTAACTTCTGTCCCTAGCCTCTATGACCATATGCTGGGCAAGCTTAGGTCACGTCCTCAACCTTTCCTTTCTATTGGCAGCTGAGACTCCATTCTGCACGGGTGACTTCTAATTGTAGCCTTATGGTGCCAGTGCTTTAATCTAGCCCTAGTAAAAAGCATATTCTTGTGTTCTGATTCCACAAAAACACCTACATTTAAATTTACTAGCTTACCAAAACAAATGCGTCTTTGATCTCAAACTAGCCATGAGAAATCATAGCCCGAATGAAATTCATTAAAAAAAAATAAAACGTCTCACCAGCTGAGCTGTGACTAAGAGCACTGTTGTTGTGACTCTAGGCTGCCTGTTGCATAGGAGCTTTTATTTTCACTGTAACAACATCTTGCAGGCATGTCCAGGTATTAGCTCCTTTGTAATCTATGTGTTGGGAAATCAGGATGCAATTTCTCAGCAGCAATCTATCCCTTACTTTGAGTTTCCATGGTACAATGATCACATGTGGGAACTGACCCTTTAAAACAAATGACAGGTGACAAAACTCTCCAGGATAGCACAGTCTTAGTAGGGAAGGAAAATCTAGATCTTGATGCCCTCTTTTCTGAGACTCTTGTTGTCTTTTCCTTCACTTTGGATTTTCTAAGTCATTATGTCCCCAGGGCAAAACCATTTTCTACCACTCCTTTCATTTAGCATGATGGGCTTCCATTCAGCGCTCGTTCATCTTCCTAGCAAACCCGCCTGATTGCCTTGCAGAATGGAAGGTCACTTTGGACCAACGGCTTGCTTGGCTGCCTTTTGTTAGACCCTTAAGTCTATTATTTAGCTCAAAACTAAAATTCTAGGGTATGAGTTTTTTATATGCTGTCCCTAAAAGTTCCTATTGGAAATATGTAATATTTGCATTACAATGCAAAAGCAAGAACATCTTATTTTTAAAGAGCGTGATTGAGATAAGCCTCAAATGGGCCAAAAAAGCATCCAAATCATAACTTCTATTGAAATGCTTCCTTTCAAGCTAGCCCAAAGGGCACGATTTATAAGGACTTAGCAGTGTTGATTTGGGGCCTCTGCAGTTTTCACTTCACAAAGGCATGGAAAAACTCCGAGCCAGGAATGCATTTCTCTGTTCACAAGCCAGTTTCTCCAGCAATTGATATGTCAAGATTTCTCTCCTTTGCCAAAAAATACCATCTACAGATATCATAGAAAAGTTAGATTTTGCTCCAAACTATCTTGTAGCGTGCACGTTAATGACACTTTTTCAGGGAACAACCTGAAACTCAATCCTCACTAGTTCAGTGATCTGGCCTAACGACCAGTTCATGTTAACCGAAGTGCACAGCAACACGGACTCCCCAAGATAAACTGTTGGAAACCAACCACTAGTAGGGAAAAAGCCTACTAATATAGCTGCCTATGTTTCATGAGTACAGGTGCATGTTGCATTATTCCTTATTGCAAAAAGGACATACACAAAAAAAAAAGTTAAATTTTGAGAAGAAAAAAGAAAATACCCCCCTTCCTTCCAACACTTAGTCATAGTGAGCTGTGGTCTGAATATTACACATCTATGCAAAAGGGGGTTTGCAGTGAATGAGATGTCAGGGGTCTGAGTCCCTAGACTGCATTACACTGAAAAGACTCATCTAGGAGTTATGTCTATGGTGCCAGCTGTTGTGTAAAACTCCTTATCAAGAGGTTTCTGATATCATCTGGCAGTGTCTGATAAACAGCACCAGACTACTGATAGACCCCTTCACCTGGAAGTGTTTTACGTAGTGGAGACTTCTATATGAAATAAATAGCAACGGTGAAGCTGCAAAGACACCTCAATTCACTGACAGGTGGTAATATGAATCCCCAAGAATATATGGGGGGTGGGAAATCACAGCTAATTAACCCAGTTTATGTTGCTGGCCTTTTCTAAGGATTGCACTGTCCTGATGCCTCCTTCATTCATTATTACAGAACTTACCAAAAACTGTACCCTTACTGCAAAAAGTTTGGGAATAAACCAGATTGATGCCACATCCTGAACTGGCTTACCTATACTCAAAGCAATGTAGCCATGGGTGCTTACTGAGTTTTGGCAAGCCATTGAGGGCCACATGACAGGCAGCCGGGGCAGATAAATATTAATTTTCTAAATTTCTATCCTGCGGACTGGATGGCATGGCCTGGTGGGCTGCATCCGGCCCGTGGGCCGTATTTTGCCTGCCCTGATCTAGACCCCTCATGGGATGGACCCAGCCTGGGGAACAGAGTGGTGGTAGTGGGGCTGGAAGCAGTAGGGTTAGTGGCTCTGGGCCAGAAGGTCGCTTGCCATGGTGGTGGTGATGGACAAAGCAGCTATGGGGTATGTAGCCATGTCCACCAGGGCACAGGGGCCCTAAATTCCCTGGTAACCCACACCTCTCCAACCACACCAAAACTTCCCTAACTTGGCGGTAGTCTGGTAGGCTGGATACAGCAGCACTTTGAGCCGTATGTTTGATTCGGTTAATTTACACCACCTAATGATCTGGTCTACCTCATGGAATCAGAACCAACTTTTAAGTTTGACTAATTCTCTACAACTGGCAAATAGTAGTGATAACTACGAGTCATCAACATTGTGCCAGTATTTAACAGTGGAAAACAATTTGGCTATTTTATGAAGACAGAAATGTCTCCCGTGTTCTTAAGTTACACTTGCACTAAACCTGTCAAAATATGCAAGGTCTGCTGTATTCATGTAAGTGCAAAAACCAGTAGAAATAAAATATGTACAATAAGTAAAGTGACCTCATAACTTAATGTTGTATAAAGCTAGCCTCTCATTTGCCCCAAATCCTTAACGTCTCCATGTCATGTCAAACACACTTACAAGATCTTTCTTGGAGGAAAAAGAACGTGCATTTTCCTTCTTTTTAACATGCCATGAACATTCACGGTGCTATATATTACATGCATTAAGATGTGTTCAAAATAGTTCCCTCTTCAGGAGTTTTGAGAAACAAGAATCAAACGGGCAATAATAAAAGGAAATCTATCTTTTTAAATAAGTCCCAGCTGTACAGGATATTTAAAGGAACTTGTGATGTGCTGGTTATTACACTGGAACCCGATTCTCGCAGCCTCTCCAGATATTTCTAATAATCATATTTTATTGGTAAAAGTGGCGTTGTCAAAGTGAGCAAGACCAAGATTAATCTACGCTCGGGTCTGTTTACAAAGCATTAGGGCATGCTCCCCAAATAGCTTCCACTTATGACATTCCCAGGGATTGAATCCCCTGATTTTCCCTAAAATGTTGCAGTTGTTTCTTGTTATATATTGGGCTTATAATCATGCATTACATGCAGGAGTGGATCCAGAGGGGGTACAGTGGCGCAGTTGTACCCCCTTTCTGACCATGTAGCAGGAGCCGTAGCCATGGACTTTAACTCCCTGAAGAAGGTAAGAATTAAATTACCCCTCATTACCATGCTCAGAGGCATGCCCTGTCCCCTTTTCTTTCTGTCCCCTCCCCTCCCCTCCCCTGCCAGCTGCTGCTGCTGTCCCCACTGTCCTGAGTGTGAGGGGAGCTCCAGAGCCACTCCAGCTGGCCTACATGGGGCTGGACTCACAGAGCTGGCCTTAGGAGATGGCATGGGCAACTGCCTAGGGTGTCATGACACCACAATGCATGCACAACAGTGCGGCAGGAGGAGCGGTGCCCAGCTCAGCCTGCACCCCCCACATCCAGCTACTGTTCAGCAGGAGCCAGGCAGTGCAGGTGGCTCTTCCTCCTTGCCGGACTGCACACTGTGCCCCTGCCTGCCTACCTCTGCCTGCAGCAGTGCCACTGACTTGGGGGGGCGGGGCGGGTGGCGCTGGAAGAGGGGGCAGGGAGGGATGCTGGGGGGCAGGGTGGGGACAGGATGGACTCAAAATACAAGTTTACCCAGGGCACCATTTTCCCTAAAGCCAGTTCTGTGGGCTTATCCCAGGACATTGGCAGCTGTAGTGGTGGGGGTAGGTAGGTTCCCCCTCCCTGCCTGGTCCCAGCTTGGGAGCAGATGCAGGGAGGGGAAACCTGACTGACTGCCACTGCTGCAGCTGTCCCTGTCTGAGCCCAATCCCTGTGCAGCCCAGCCAGAGCAGCTCTGGAGTCCCCCCCCCACCTCATCAACACAGATTATGTCATCGCTGGACCAAATAACACAGATTATAACATCCGAGGTCCATTTACATACATTTCTACCAATGTCACATCTGCCATCCCTTACTAACAGTGCCCCTCTGCTCTCTGTATTGCATAGATGGGGGCAATGAACACCAACCTGACATCAGTCCCAGAAAGACAGACAAGCCCAAGGCAGACCACTTGAACCTCTCTAGACATTACATCACTGACTTCAGAGTGGCTGTTCTTAGACAGCAAAACTTAAAAAATGAATTTAAATTGGAAATTGTGGAGCAAGAACTCATCCACAGACTGGATTGTATGGTCTAAAACAAGACTATGGATTCTTGTCTCATTACCTGGATTAGCTTTTATAACTCCCTATGACCCCCAATGTGTTAACTGTTTTTTTCCCCTCTCTCTCTCGGCAGTGATCCCCCCTTTCTTTCCCCCCACCTTTGTATTCTACAGTCTGCTTCTTGTAGTCCCTTCACAGCATCTGATGTCATAACCCTGCTGCTTATGAAAGCTTATGCTATGCATCTCTGATCTAGTTAATTTATAAGGTGCAAATCTTTCTTGCCTTCTGCCTGACTTCATGCTGCCTCACTACCTCACTTGCATCTAGTCATACCCTCTTTTGGCAGAGTGAGGCAAGATGGGTTGGGGTGGGGGGAAATAGAGAAGAGCCCTTTTGTTAGGGTGGGCAAAATGCTGCCCGTGGGCCAGATACAGCCTACCAAGGGATCCTAATCAGCCTGCAGTGTGTCCCTCAGCCCTACCCAGCCCCAGCTCAGGATCCTGCCCAGGCCATGGTGTGTGCAGATGGTCCTGCTGCCCCCAGGCACACAGTGGGGTGGGAATAGCGTGGTGGCTGGCATTGGCTTTCCAGCAGCAGTGGCTCCTTCTTGCTGCCACTGCCAGTGTCTCTATTGCGCTGCCAGACCTAGTACCACTGCCTGGGCACCGTGACCTGTCTGCCCACACCTACCGCTGGGGGTGCTAGATGGAGAGGGTGGGTGGGGTCTCCATAGAGACCTTCCTGGGACCTCCACAGGCAGGGTGTGCTTGGTCGAGCAGATGGGATGGTGCCATGGGTGGGTGGGGAATGGCATCTGGGAGTGGGATGTATGGGTGGGTGGGTGGAGGTTGGGATAGTGGGGTGGTGATAATGCAGGGCCAAGGCCTGGGGCAGAGCCATGATCTGCTGCCTGCACATCCCTGCCCATGAAACTGCCACCTGTCATAGGGACATGCAGGAAGTGGACTGCAGCTCTGTCCTGGGCCCCAGCCCCAGCCCCGTACTGTCACCGTCCCATAATCCTGCCCTGGTTCTGCCTGCTTGTCCAGCTCCCAGAAGCTGCTCCCTGCTAACCCATAGCCCCATCCCAGTCACCCAGCTGAGTGCGCCCTGCCAGCGGGGGTCCTGGGGCAGTCTCCAGCCTGTCTGCCTGCCCACCCACTTCATCTGGTGCCCCCAGCAGTGGGTGCAGGGAGGACAGGCCCAGGGCTGGATAGGATCAAATGCCTGGGTCAGCACTTTCCCCGACCCCGTCCCTACCTCCAGCCTGCAACAGCTCACCAGAACTACTGAAATGGCACATTTAAATTGAGGTAAACCCTCCCTATGCTAATGCACTGTAGTACTGCTATGCAAAACAGCCACAGTACCACCTGAGTTGGCTTTATATGACCATACATGCATCATTCATAATTCACAGATTCACAGAAGTTTAGGGCTGGAAGAGACCCCATGAGATCACTGGGTCCAGCCCCCCTGCTCTGGGTAGGAAAGACTGCTGGGGGTCAAATAACCCCAGCAAGGTGCGCTTCCGGTCTCCTTTTGAAGATCTCCAGGGTAGGTGCCTGCACCATTCCTGCTGAGAGTCTGGTCACACGAACCGGAGCAACCTTGCAAAAAAACTAAGCAGAAGCATGTACTGAAAGGAGATCTTAACATATGGGAAGCAATTAATACCTGGCCAATTTAGAGTAGCTATTACCACATCTTCTCTGTCCTCCATATATATATTTTCATAGATTCATAGATGTTAGGGGCTGAAAGGGACCTTGCAGATCATCAGGTCCAGCCACCTGCACTAGGCAGGAAAGACAACTGGGGTTAAGTGACCCCAGCGAGGTGACTGTCCAGTCACCTCTTGAAAACCACCAGGGTAGGTGACTGCACCACCTCTGAAGAGAGTTTATTCCACCGTCTGGACACCGTTTTGTGTTGGCACATAGTGGGAATTCTCTGCATTTAAAACAAGATTGCCAATTTCTTCCTCTTCTTAACGATGCCAGAAATTAGAAAGGAGCCAATTTGTTTAGTTCGTCTCTGGACTGTCTTCAAGCCAATACAGGATTATTGCTTCCAGTATACTGTCTAGCTCTTTCTACCCTAAATACCTTTCCATTCATTTCCCTTGGAAGGCTATTCCAGTGGAAGAAACACCACTTTTCCTGTTATTCAATCTAAATGGTCCTTCCTTTAGGATAAGCCGCAACTTAGAATTCTCCCCTCTACGCACCATAAAAAACAATTCCTATTTGCTGCTAGTGTTTATGCAGTAGCAATACGTGGCTCCGGAGAAAAGACAACGACTACATCTATGCTGCTGTCAGTGCTTGGGTTGCCTTCCCAGAACGGCATTTAACCTCTTTGTTTTGAATGCAATCTTTGAAATTCTGTATAATATGCTAGTACATTTTACTCTAAGGCATTGTCATGATCTGGCCGGAAAATAATATTAGTCGCCGTCTAGTGGATACCCGCTCAAGTGATGGACTAGAACACAAACACCAGCTACTTTCAATCAGCTGGGTCATTCACAGTTGAATGAAAATATAAAGGCGTCGCGTACCTTGAAATTCTACACGAGGCTGTAATCCCACGGCGGGATTCAGGTAATGGCAAGAAGCAGCCGAGCGTTTTGTTTATGTCCACAGGTGGAATTACTGGCTTCATTTATGCACATTTGCAGAGGTTCGGTCTTTGTGGGTCATGGTTTAAAGACAAATCTTTTCTTGTGATTAACGTCTTATCTTCTTCCAACCACGTCTCTTGTATCTCAGGTAGCCTGCATTCTGTATCTCTAAATCAATAATAAGGCTATACTCATACTGTTTAAAGAACATTACCCACTTCTAAGGATTATTCCTTCCCTCCTTAAGCTTCTCTTGGCTGTTAAAGAAACATATTTCCATTCACCGCAAGAGGTTCCTATAGTTTCCCCAGCTGGAAGAGGTGGGTGCCTGCCACAAACAATAGAGGTAGATCTGCTGGCACGATGCCCTGACAGATTGTAAATTCGGCTTGTAAAGAAGAAAAGTTGCTTATTCCCCCCTCCTTCCCCATGATTAAAGAGAGTGTGTCTCTGAGTTACAATGGGGTGAGAGCTGGGATTGATTGCAGGCAGCTTTAATGTCACTCTTAATGACAACTTGTGAAGATTAGGAAGTTGTCAGAATCAGATATCAGCAAAGGCTTGGGACAGCTTTGTGAAGTCAGTCTGAATTAATTAATGGGTAGCTTTCCTTTGATATCGCTTTGATATTTGGCTGCAGCTGGATAAAAATCACCCACAAAGGAAACTACATTTTGTTTATCATTGCTAGGACTCTGTTTAGCCCCTAATTTTCTGTTTGCGGTGGTCACCTTTTTAATTGTCCGAGACTCTCATTATTAAAGGGAGTTGTGATGACATGTTTTTCAACAGTGAATTCTTCACCTCCTGGAAATACTCATAGCCTGTATTCCTGAAGTGAAGCCATTACTGATCTCAGCCAAGCTGAATATAAAATGATGTACAGCTCTGAAACAAGACAAACATCAGACTTGCCATTCAAATCTATTCTCATAGGTCGCTTTTTCAGATGAAAAATGCTACTGCTTTTCACTCCCAAAGTACATTGCACTGTTCACACTGAGAATAAACTGTGCTGGCCTAGATATTCAGCTTGTTCCAACCGGCGCTGTTTTCCAGAAAGCTACATCAGCTAAGACCAGCTGATAATGTAGATCGATAATTAAAATAATGACGTGTAACAGAATCTCGTTACGTTCCCTCTCATTGCCCTAAAATCTGTAATATCCAGAAGTAGTGTGCTAGTATTTCACTCGCTGTCGTTTTGGGGTGGAAACCCACAATACAGGCTTCTTCTAGACAGCAGGCCAAAGTCAACTGTTTTGCTTGATCAGGCTCTGCTGAGACAATCAGCTCCACAGAATTATAAGTATGGATAGTTCCTTTTATCCAGAGAATCCCAAAGTGCTTTACAGACTGCATGCACTACATAAGAAACACTTGCCAGCCACTGAATTTTACAAATGTAGAAATGCTCTGGGTAGATTACAGCTGTTGTTTAGTAGGGCTGTGCGAAGCTTCGGACCCTGATTCGATTCAGCAGAGATTCAGCCTGATTCAGTAGCCAAATCTCCAAATCTGAATCGAATCAGAGGGCCTTTGAATCTCTCCGAATCAAACTGGAACCCTCCGAATTGATCTGGAGAGATTCGGAAAGATTCGGCTATTAGGACATAGACACAGCTTGAAATGTTTTTTCTACATACCTCAAGGTACCAGGAGGCTCCTGAGTGCGGCGATGTTGGGGCAGATGGAGCACCCCACAGAAGCGCAGGGGGCTCCCCAGGGCGCTTGGCAGTAGACCTGGAAGTGGACCACATCTGGATACACTGGGGAGCATGCAGGGCCCCCCCCCCCATGTCCCTCTGGCTTGGTGACTGGTGTCCCCTGCATCTGGGGGGCCACCTGAGGTCCCCCTGTGGCTGATCGTTGAGCTGGGAGGTGTGGGGGAGGCCCCCAGCGCACTCCCTGGCAGACTTGGAAGTGGACCTGAAGTACTTCTGGTGGAATGTATTTTCCTTTGTAGTTGATTTTTATCCAGCTGCAGCCAAATATCAAAGCAATGTCAAAGGAAAGCTACCCATTAATGAATTCAGACTGATGTCACAAAGCTGTCCCAAGCCTTGTTGTACTTCCGGTCCACTTCCAGGTTCACTGCCGAGCACACAGGGGCCCCCCATGCTCCTGTGGGATGCTCCATGTGCCCCAGCATCGCAGCATTCATGAGCTGCACCTGGTACCTCAAGGTTTGTAGAAAAAGCTGCGTCTATGGCCGAATTGCTGATTCTCTGAATCAGCATCGAATCTTCAGATTGGGATTCGGCTGGATCGAATCGGGGACAGTGATCTGAATCAATGAATCGAATCACTGTCCCTTATTCGGGCCGAATTCAAGTGAAATAGGGCTCATTTTGCACATCTTTACTGCTTAGCACTAGTAGTGGTGCACTAAAATAAGAGCAGAAGTGAAGAAAAAAAATTGTCCTGAACTAACGGAAAGAATTAAGCTCAGATTCGTAGTTATCAAAACCACAATTTAAAAACTGGACCCAGGATTAAACTACCCTGTTTTGGTTTTTTTCCCCAGCAAATGTTATAAGATCCTGAATGACAATAAAGTGGGCACGACCTAGGTTTAACTTCTCATCTAGATTATGGCACCTCTGCAGATCATTACTGATTCAAACGGAAGAATGTCAGCTTCCTGAATCACCAATGCTAGTACACGCAGCTTACTGGACTGCTCTTGAAGAAGTCCCAAGTAATCAGACCACATTTCATCAGCTTTGAAGATACTACAATGCCGTGCAACACAGCTACAGACACCAAACATAGTTCTTGGGGAAAAAAAGACGTGGCCTGGCAAGCTTAGTCACAATGACAGAAGTAGATTGCACATGCAATATAAATATGGTTATTATAAACATGCTTTGAGGCTTTAGCTTTTGATTCATAATGTAACTCATGTCTGTTGGCACCGAGCCTCTAACAATTACACTGGCTGCCACAGGTTTTCCAGATATTAGTCTGTGGAAGCTCTGGTTAAGAAAGGCTAGTGGCATCTGACATTATTTCCAACAATTTTCCTTTGTCAAACGTCTGTGACCTTATTTATGATTTGCCTTTCTAATTTCTTATGTTTGGAAGTATTCAGGCAACTAGGAAAGCGAGTTTCTGAACTATTTGTTCATTATCAAAACAGTTTTACTCATTTGTGTCGTAATACTGAGGCTCACTGAAATGCCGTACTTTCTGTTCTGGATGACAGAAAACAGCTAATACCAGCAGCAGGATGAATACATGCTTAAGAAAATGACCACCCTATTCACCTTGCCCAAGTATCATGACTTAGTGTAGGTTAGTGCTCCAGGTAGTCCCAGTGAGGACCTCATAACTTGGCTCAAACTTGTATTTCCGATACATACATCTACCATATGCAAAAGCTCTGGGCAAAATCTTTAATATGGTTAGTGATTTTGGGCTCCACAAAAGACCTCCTGATAGTGCCGATTTTGTGAGGGTGGTTGTTAGCACCTTCTGAAAAGCACTGCAATGTGTGAAAGCTCATCGCATGCCCGAGCTCTTCAGAAAGTGCTAAGCTTTTCAGGAAATTTGGCCACAGCCTGTCTAGAACTATACAAAATTAAAAGTTATAGTGCAATACTTAGAGCTTATTGTGAAGAATTCAAATGACAGGTCCTCAGCTTACAAAGGAAACTTGATATTAGGATTTTTTTCTCCAGTTAGCCAAAATTTTCTGCTACTTAACTGAATCCCAATGTTGTCATCAGGCAAAATTAACAAATGCACCTAAGTGACATAGGGCTGGACTGTGGAAGCATTAGGGATGTGAGAGACGTAGGCTCAAATCCTCTCACTGCTTGATTTGGAACAGGGGCTTAAACCCGGGTCTTTCGTCCCTGGATCATACTCAGTCTCTTCTGGAAAAGTAGTTCCAAACAGTATCTAAATCAGTGAATATTCAAATATTCTATGCAGATTAGAACAGCTTTACCAGGAGAGACGAGACCCAGGCGAGTGTATCATACAGGTATTAGGGCACTCTCTGGAAAGTTAGAGTGACTACCCGAATTCAAATGCAGGCAGTAAATCAGGCAGAGAGGGGAACTGAAACCAACTCTCCTTTATTTCAAATTAATTCCCTAAATACTGAGATGTAGGTATGGGAGACAACAGATGATCTCCTCTGCTTTGTGAATCTAGCTTTTTGCTTTTATTTGAAAAACATGCCCCAACATAACATATTCAGGTTTATTGCACCCGAAGCACAAAAAACTTTTTTGTTCAATTCCACGTGAGTCTATTTTTTATTTTATTTATTTATTTTTCAGATTTGCTACATGGCTAAAATCAGTTTAAAGTCAGTTTTTTGTACAGATTTGTTTGGGTCCATAAGTTACTCTGGTGTTTTGAAAAGTTTCGACAGTGATGATTGTAATGGTGGTGGCCTGCTCTATGCAGCACAAGAAAACCTAGCCTTGCCTCAAACAATGTCAATTATGAAAGGGAGGAGAGACCTCTGGAAGGCCCTGCTTCCCTTTTAAGGTTGGTTTAACCCTTTACGGAGTTATAGACCTTTAAAATTGTTGTTAGGTAGCACTTGACCATGCTAGATAGGTATTACTTCAGTAATTTTCATTCGTGGCAGTCCTTTAATTGCTTTAATTCCTTTTCCCTGAAATTTCTTCAAATTTGTCAAAAAATTTCTGGTACGTAATTTCCAAGTCACTATACATGTAGTCTGGGGTCGGGGTGGGAGGTGCTTTAATTAGAACCATGAATGACTCGTGCCTCCCGAGACTGGGGGGGGGGACACCTTTTATAGGCATCAGTGTCAGCAGCAAGTGGCAAGTGGGGATTGCCCACAGACGCTGGCAGCGGTGTCGGTGGTGGGGGGAAGTGGCAAACGGTGACCACCCACAGATGTTGGCATTGGCATCGGGGGGTGGAGAGCAGTGACTGCCTGCAGATGCCGGGAGCGGTGAGCAGCAACTGCCCACAGACACTGGTGGCAGCATCAGCAGCAAAGGTGGATGGGTGGTGAGTGGTGACTGCCTGCAGAAGCCGGCAGTGGCGGTGGCCAATCTCAGGGGGCATGTGTCCCCCCACCCCCCATGTCCCTCCTATGAGTTGCCTATGATTAGAATGACTCTGACAGTTGCTTTAATTAAAGCACCCACAGCGTCATGTAAATTCAGCATCTCAGGCTTCAAAATGGTAGTGGTGGGGGCGCTTTAACTAAAATTGTTTGATAAGCTTTAGTTAAAATGGCCCTGCCGCTATTTTGAAATACAGGGACGCTGAATACATGCGACACAGTGGCTGCTGGAGAGCGCTCATTAGCATGCTCCAGCAGACTTGATTAATCGAGTCTGCTCTGACGCATGCCAATTAGTACGCGTTGGAGCAGAGGTCCATCATGTGTATAGGTGTCCTAATGCTCTATATTCAGGGCTATTATTGCAATCAGATTGAATGGTTACTTTAACATTACAGGTAAGTTTAACAGGCTGTCACATGTTCTCTTTCCAACCATATCTATTCATTTCTTTGGCTTGGCTAGCAATCCATTTTGTCTGACTCTAATCCTGTCCTTTTATAAACTGGATCAAAACGCAGGAGGCAAGATCCTACTTTTGCAAAGATCTGTGGGAGCTGTACCACTAATTTGAACTGGTGCATCATTAGCCCATAGACCTGGAGGCCTTCGAACATGACAGGGATTGAAAACTCTGCTACGGGGAGCAAAGGCGGAAATCCTAAAATGTATTGACAATCTGCAAATTACAGTGAATTTGCAGTGATGGTGAACCCACTCTAGTCTAGAACAAACTGCATTCTAAAAGAGGTACCTTGCCTTTGAAACTGTATTTGCACGTATTCCATAGCCTGTTATGGAAATCTTGTGGCTTATTAAAAGTTAAAACAGAATATTTTGAACAAAAAGTTCTCTCTAAGGCAATTATGCTTCTATATTACATAAGCACATTTAATAAAACCAGTAGTGATTCTTAAAAAAAGGAAAAACCTTCTCCCAGACAACATCTGGCAGAAAAAGTCCATTAATATTTTACAAGACATTTAGAGTCTGTAGACTCCTCCTTGCTGTTAAAATTTTAAGAGCTTTTTCAAAACGGCATTTCTCTGTTATTGAACTCTTAATTAAATTGATTCATACAGCAAATGCCCTAGTAAGACTGCTCCAGAGTTTCCCTCCAAAAGACTCACGCCTACACACAAGGCATTATACTGTCAAGGAGACAAGGATACTGAAAATTACATTCAGTGAAGAACATTAATTCAGGTTTTTTTGTGGTAACTGGTTTATAGATAAATAACCATAAATATATGAGTAAAAAATGATCATCACATCCTCTTGCAAGAATTGCAGGGGATGTTCCAAATGGTCGTCTGTATCTGGTAAAGGGAGGCGAGCAGATCCTTCATTTCACAATGATTCTGTACATGTCCACAGAATTAGATATGTTAAAATTAGGCCCAAGAACCAGCCTTCACAGATGGAAAGATTGATCCTATAAAGTAAAACTCATCAACTTATTAGTACCCTTCACAGGATGCCCTACTGAACTATATGGCAGCTTTGCCTTTGCAAGGAGTGGAGGCTCAGGTCTTAAATGAGAAGCCTGATTCTTAAAACCCCCCTCTCATTGCTGTAAATGAGGTTGCAGGACTGGGAAACCTAATACAACCTTGTGACCATCTCTGAGGACGAATACAGCATCTTTTTAATAATATACATATTCACTGGGCACAAATTCAGGGCAAGAAGGAACCGAGAGTGCTATGATGGATTTAAAATGCTGGGTAGGTTTAGAGAGGAAAAATTTATTACATTAATTTATCCAGGTCATGGAGCAAGCCCCTGGTCTCTCTCCTCTCTCCTGCCTACCCCATACAATAGTCAGCTTTTATGCAATATGACCAGGGATAGATCAAAGCTTTATTCCTATGTCACTCAAAAGAAGTATATTTGTAAGAACGTAACTGTTCCTTTTAGACTGAAATCAGGTCTTATAACTTATATTTTAAACAACATCACTTTCATGCTTAAAGAAATTGAAGGTAATTTGAATTTTATCAGCTGCATCCAGACTGCATCACTACCTACCTCTATGAACTAGAGTAGTCTGATTGTTATATTGGAAACTGTAATGCATGCAGAAACTTGTTTACAAGACGTAAAAACTACTCCTAATAATGCTGACATCAAGACAGAATAAGCAACAGAGGGGTTTATCCATTTTGCTGATATGCACGGTATATCAGCTCCAGCTTGTATTCTTCAGATGCTGCTTTTTTGTTCTCTGTCAAGAAAAGATGCTAATCTGCAGATGGTACCTAACTATCTGAAAACACATCTACACTGGGATGCGAAAAGCCCCATTATATCACAAGGAAACATCATATTCATTATAAGGAGAAAGAAATTATTTGATCCTGGCTCTGGCTGAAAGTTTGTGACATGATTAAAAAAAATAATAATAGCATTTTTAATGTATTTTATCCTTGTGAAAATAATTAAAACCAGAAAAAACCGTGAGAACCTTGCTGGTGCCAGTTCTATCTTCATCTTTACTTTAGTTTATTTTTATTTTGCTCTTAAAAAATTTGGGGGAATATAAGCAAAGTGCATCATTAAGTTCTTATTAATTTCATAATACAGAGGCAATTCAGTCAAAATAGTGGTGCTGCAACTTTAAATTACAGAACTAGTTTGGTATTTAATGAGAGATTTAGCACAGCAGGGTTTCTGTTAAATTAAGTTGTGCCTTCACATCACAGTGGGAAAACAGGTGTATATTGGTTTAGAATTATGGAAATGTTGACTAATTCCAAGGCTTGTAATCAAACAGCAAGGCACCCTGCAATATTTTCTTCCAAGAATCTGCATTAATCATTTATGCTTGGTCCTATTTTCCTCATGTCCACTAAAAGGCAGAAATGCAAAGAAATAAGAACGAGGTCAATATTTTCATCTCTCTGTTAAGGATGAAGTCTACCACTCAATCTACCTACTGTGTTCAAAGCCTGCTACCAGCCTAAATTAGAAAGGATGGTGGCACATACAACATGCAACCGTAAATCAAGCCTCACATATGGAGACAGCTGCTCTGGCCTTCTAATGAACCAGAATCCATACGGATTATCCTTGGCTTTCCCACTTAGGTTTGTGGACCTGACCCTTATTTCAGGGATAACCCCCAAAAAGTGCAAACAGATTTCAAGTGATTGAAAATGAGAGACTTTGGGGGTCGAAGAAGAAGGCTTTATGGGAGCCTGTACACCCCACGGGTTATAATCCTCATTAAATTAAAAAGGTTTATACAATTTAAACTTGTTATTTTGGAGTGTCATGTCAGTGTTTGCACGCACTAGGCTTTTGAACTAAGTAAGCTTTGGAGTGTCGCCCAATGAATCCATGGACGCGATGCTTTAATTCCTGGCAAGTCAATCTAAATTACATCCAAGGAGTTTTACTTTAATGTACAAGAAAGACTTTTAAAGCATCTAGAAATTCCACTTGTGCAAACAGACATTCAGTTGCAGCGCATGAGGAGGCAAAAAATGTGGCGTGTACAAAGGTCCTACTAGACTAAATCCAGTGTTACAGCAAAGCAGCCTGAGGCCGACTGTCATACTGACAGTCGCCCATATTCACCCTGATGTAAATCTAGTCTGACACACAATGGCAGTGGAAGGTGATTTCCATTTCTGCCAAAAGAGTAGTGGTAGCTTCTGCACTGGGGCCTATATGCTAGTTTCCTCCCTCCATTCAACAGAAACTGCTTCTAGAGCCTGATCCAAAGTCACTGATGTTAATGGCATGTGTTATAATGAAACTTCAACTGAAGAGATGTGGAATCCAATGTTTCCAAAGCGCAAATTGCAGATCCAGACAGAGTGAGCCTTCTCTGTTTCAAGTGAACTGTTTAATTAAATCACTGCTTTAGTATAATATGTACTATGATCTACCGGAGATAGATTCTGGAGGACTTTCTAGAGACTGCGTTCCCAAGCATTTTCATGCTACTCCTGTGAATGGGTAGGATTTATGGGCAACTCTCAGACATTGATCTTTGTAATTATATAGTTCCATAATATGTTATGAATTAATTCTACCATAAACTGTGTAGGGTGGAGCAGACAGATATTACCATAGTTTTTCTATACCACATACCCCAAAATAAGACATATACCTTGTTTTGGTACGGCAGGATGAAGAAGTTTTTTTCCTAGGACCTTAACTGCCACAGCATGGGATCACCATGGCTGAATGTCAGCCTATCCAGGAGGGGCAGAGTCAATTCATTAGCATCACAACCTCTAGCTGCAATTTCAGCCCTACAGTTTTAACCCTCTCACAACCACTGCCAATATGGCAGCAGCTTTTGGCTGCTCAGTCAAAAGCTATTGCCAATTAGGCAGTGGCTGTGATAGGACTACAATTAACCATGACCCTAAAGGGTCTCCTTTCCTCCATGACTCCTAAAGGGTTTCCTTTCCTCTCCCCTGGGCAGGAGAGAAGGACAACTCAAGGCAGCCATATTATAGCATCCCAATGCATTAATTCCAGGGCAGAAAATATCTTCCCTGCTTAAGAAATACACCCTGATTTCAAAGGGATGATTTTTTGGGAAAGGTAAACAGGATATGTGAATAGATTACGGTAGTTTTTTCAAAGTCATAGGGTTGGATTCACATGTAGCACATGGGAACTATAGAGGAATTTTGCCATTTGCTTTACTCCTCACGAAGTGCCATATATTTTCGGTGCCCTTTGTTTTTACTTTCTGTTTAGACCATCACCCTCCGAGTCATCAAGCGTTTGTCATATCAGAACAACAACAACAACAACAACAACATCATCATTTGGGTCCTGCAGACTGATTTTAAATATTAGATCAACTGATCACTTAACAACTTCCTTATCAACCTTGAAATGCAGTGCTTTCTACACCTGTAATTAGAATTTAAAGAGGACAGAATTTCACAGATGGTTTAAGTCGCCCAATAATATAAGCCCATCTATTGTCACTACCAGTGTGAAGTATCAGTGGGAATGGATTGCTAAGAACACCAAAATGAAACGGGATGGCATTTTGAATACCACCGTACTCTACTAATTGTCTGCTGTACGTCAATGCGTGACATTCAGAGTAATTGGCAGTCAATGGTTTCGAAACCATTGTGAAAGTTACACTGCACCTGTGCTGAGTACATGTTTTTAACCACACCCTGTTTGAAAAAGAACCCCGGTGGGTAAAGTTTTACTTTCCTTTTTCTTTTCTTGTCCTTACTTTCCTTTTCTTTAAATGTTAGCTCCCTTTACACTCCAGCAGCTGCTGCTAACAGTAGAATCCACTATTATTTCCAGCTAGGAGACATTCTATAGAAAAGCAGCTTTCTTCAGAGCTAATGCCATTGCTACTGGACCAGCCAGTTGGCATAGTTACTGTATGTGAACCATCAGGTCAAGAACCTTCTCTTGAAAAGATCAAAGTCATTTGGGGCACTAAGAGCCTATAACTAGCATCTTCAGCTAAGGGGCTATTTTCCAGCAATAAAGTGATTAGGATCAAAAAGTAAATGTACTCACCCCAGGTAAAGTTTTAATATTGTGCAGTGCATTCTGTGCCTCAAGTGCAGCTTTTCTTGTATAAAATGTTACGAAACAACAACCTAGAGAGAGAAATGAAAAGCTTTCAGAAATTAACCAGAATGGTTTGCAAGAGCACAATAGGAAAAAAAATGATTGAACAATTGTATTATGAAGGCTGAAAATGCGAATTATAATGAGCCTGCATGACTGACAAGAATAAAAAGAATCTTTTATTGTTTAAAATAAAAAATATATCACCCACATGCGTTGTATCCATAGCACACCTACCTCTTCAGCAGGCTGTAACCACTTTGCGATTAACTTAACCAAAATTCAGTCAACTCCAAAGTGTAAACAAAGTTAAATTTTCCTCAAGGACCCATTAAAGTGCGATTATAAAGCAGCTTGAAAGCTCAGAGTGGTAAAGATTTGCCATTGCAGCCCAGATGGAAAACTGGATTAAAAGGAAGCCCTCACTTAAAGGAATACATACATATGTGCTGATGCTTTGTGGTAAACAAGGCTTTCTGGTAAATTGTGCAGAGCTGGGGGCACCATGATCAGGAGTGTCTCATTAATGAGAAGTAATTTAGCCTGCAGGAGAGGTCCATACTGAAGAGATACAGGAGACAGCTGCTGGATGAGGGTGCTGATCAGTTGTTTGCTAGCTGCACACATGCCTAGTCCTCACTAGTTCTTCTATATTTTCCTCTAGACTACCAGTTTTAATGTATACCTCTTGGGCTATGTCTCCACTGAAGCTGAAGGTATAATTGTAGGTAGGTAATGGCTAACAGAGGTAACCATGGGCTCTGACAGATGTGCAGGCCCCCGCTTTAACTCATGGTGCTTTACAGAAAGTGCTATGAGTTACAGCATCACCCTGCCCCAACAGATGTTGTCCTGCTGGGGTGGTGGGAGGGGTGGGGGAATCAAGCCTGCCAGCAGGTGAGCATCCAGCTGAGAGCCACCCCTCTCCCCAGCCCTGCCATCTGGTTGGGGAGTGAGGTAGGGGGAGGCCGCAAAATGGAAAGGCTGTGATCCACCTGCCCCCACTCCAGCTTAGGTCGGGCAAACCCCAGATGGCAGCTCACTGCTGCTTGCTTTCCTCTCCCGCCTCTGTCCTCCCGTCCTGCTGACAGCTCCAGGGATGTGGCTGGGCTAATGCAGCCCCAATCATGCAGCAAATTATCCCGAGGGATCACAAGTTCCCTAAGGTGCTCTAAAGCAGAGCACCTTCATTTGATAGCTCATTTGAGGAGGGTTCATTTTTTGCATGATCAGCTTCAAAAGCGTTCTGCAGTTGTGCATGTGCCACAGCACAGCTGTAGATTGACTTCAGGGGGCCAGTTGCACAAAAAATATAACTTCTGTCTGCACCCCACAGAAGCAAACATGGGACAGTGGTAAACTTAAGTATAAGCTAGCAAACTAACTATTAATTTGAAGATCTTGGTAGGTTTTCAAAGCTGATGTTTATGACAGAACATTTATTTTTATGTGCTATCTAGATTAAAGCTACTTAGGTACCCGGGTTGCAATCACATCTTTGGTAATGATACAGACAGACTTCAACAGACAAAACACGAACTCTCATCCTTGAAATCAGGTTGCATATGTATTACGTGCGGGCCTGGAGCCAGTCTTGTGAACATTGTGCCTCAGCATTCCAGCAATACTGGAATAAATACACTGACCTATTTCAGGGGGATGCACAGAGGAGCTTTCAGTTCAAAGGCACTACACACAGAAGCAAAAAGGATTATTTCATATAGATCAAAATTTTGCTTTACTCGATATTTTACACATACATATTTTCCTATGGATTCAGAAAACAATCCTCATGGTGCAGCTACAAACATGGATTTCCAGGAAGTTCAGAGGCTCTCCAAAAATGCACAGAAAACAGAAAAAATGTCCAGAATCATGAACATCTATAGCAGCCTTTTTGTTCCCAGAATTGATGAATGTAAGGCAAGGTGTGGCAGAGGAAAGATGATTTGCCTTCTGGGTGGCAAATGGGCACAAAGATATCAACTCCATTCGACCCCTGCTTACTAAAATGATGTTATATGTTATAACAGGTCTTCTAGTCTCCACTTACAGCGGTAAACAGGATGCCGGAGAGAGAAGAGCCAGCAAATAATCTTAGTTTGGAGAGTGGCGAGGGCTGGCACCTCAGTCCGGAAGAAAGGTTTAAATTCTCAAAATTCTCCCTCCTGCCACCGTCTTGCTTGGTTAAACAGCACATTATGCCCTGAGCACTCCCTGAGGCTTTCAGCTGGGCCAACAATGAACGTTACCTTTATAACAAAGTAAAGGTAATCTTGTATTCCTAGGCGGACTACAAGGACTTTGTCCTCTAACACAGAAGTGCACTCAAAGGCAGTATAACGCGCTGAGAAGCAAGCAATGTAGACTAAACACTGTTGGGAAAAACATCTTTCATAAACAGGTGCTAACCAAGTCCCTTAAAATTTAAGTATTTACAAAACCGGCAATTATTTCAGTCAACTAATGGTCATTCAGTAGGAATTTCTAAATCAGTCAGGGTCTGGTTTTTGAGGCTCATGATATTACAGGAGCTTAAAAATCTTCCAGTCTGATGGCAGGCTTTGTGATTTCAAAATTATTACTCCAGAACCAAAACTGAAAAATAAATGCTAGACTACATGCAATTGGTAACTAATACAAGGTGGAAATATGGCACCTGGTTTTCTTTATGTTGCTAATTAATTTAATATTGCACTTTTATTCACAGCTTCTTCCACTATTGGCCTGTGGGTATGTGCCATTTGTGATCACTTTGTGACTGCTTTGTTTTTTCCACACATGGCTAAATGGGGGTGGGAGGGAAGGGCAGGGGCAGCTTCAAGTCCACCTAGATGGGAAGTTAATATTGGAGTGTAACTCAATAGGCAAAAAGCGTAAGATCTGTCAGTTTGGTACTGTTTCAAGGAACCTGAATCAGAAAGCTGTGCAGAGTGAGAGAGGATGAACTGATAAATTATCCTGAATCAGCTACTTATGGTAATTCCAGCAAAGAGTGTTTAGAAATGGCATCTAAAGGGGAAAAGAGTGTGAAGAACGAACGGGAGAATGAAGCAGCACACGGAACAACACGCAAATATTAGGCAGGTAGTTAGTCTCCATTGTCAGAATGGCCCTTTCTAATCTCATAACTTGTGGATCTAAAAACATCCAAAGATGAGCTTGCTTCATTTACTGAAATTTATTTAAACCTCCTTGACTTATTTTAAACTATGTGACAGTCATTGGTGTTTGGTTTTCGATAGGTCTTCCAAGAATACTGGGGATAGAAATAAAGGAATAGCAAACATCTTCCATCTCCTAAAGAAAATTTTACACAAAAGACTATGAGATTTCCAAGAAGCATTTACTGCTAGGATCATAGTTCCAAGGTACATATGGTTCCAAGTTACATAAACCTATGTGATTTGAAAGAGCAGATCTAGACCTAAAGGTGCGCATTTGTGCATAAAATTACTTTGTCTTGACATTACATGGCTAGGACAAAATGCAGAAGTCATCTTAGAATCTCTTCTGCGGAAATATGGGAAGGAGCAAACCCTATATACAAACGGAGTATTTTTTTGACCTAAAACTGACAGCTGCCTAATAGGATGCCAGGGATGCATTTTCCTTCTATTATTATTCCAAAGCAATTCATGCTACCTTTGGAAGATGAAGAGAAATCAGTGGTATCACTAGGAAAAAAACCCATAGTAAAACATACTGATATGGGTCTTCTTGGTCTTATTACAACCAATCAGCTGCACCTTGGCCTTTAAAACCAATGGAAACCAAAACAGAAATCTTTTGGCTCAGAACAGATGACAAAGTAGGTCCATTCTGGAGCCTGGCAATTGTGATGGAAAGAAGAGCTCTGCTAGAAATTTAGCTTAATTTAACTCTATTGTAAATTCATTTTTGACTATCTTTTGATTGTAAAGAAACTATACAATGTTAATACTACCCTCTCACCTCCCCCTCCAAACCAGGTTCTCCACCATGTTGGTGCAATGGCTGTTGTAACAGAGCACAGGGTGCTCTGTTACTCTCAGGGGTGTGGGCAGCAAGCAGGAAGCCTGCAGCTGCCTGTTATCCCAATCAGGCAATGCTGCCTGATTTGGAAACAGGGCCCAGCTGTTACATAAGGGCTTGGCCCTGAACAACAAAGCAGCAGGTGGCTGCCAGCCAGCCGGAGAACACCACCTGGCTGGAGCTGCTGCTCACAATGTCTTGGAGGTAAGGGAGAAACTAATGGGGACGGCAGGAGGCTCCTGGTCCTGGGCATGACTGGAAACTGCACCCTGCTGGGGAAGGGCAGTCTGATGTGACTATCCATGGCAGGACAGCCCCCCAGAAATGCTGTGAAAGACAGGTGGGGGCACCTGACAACCCCAGCCCCAACATCCCTGTGGTGGGTAGCTGGTCATTGCAGGGGAAGGGAACCAGGAGGTAGGTTCCAGGGGGGATGGGGCTTGGAGCCCTAGTCCCATAGAGAGGGGCTTGGAGCCTGATGTGAGGGGCCTGGGGCCCAGAGAGTCACTTGAAGCCCAGGATTGGGGCCTGCAGCACGAGGACAGGGCTTGGAGCCTGAGGATGGGGCGTGGAGCATTTGAAGGCTAGGTGTGTGCCACCAGACTGAAGGCTGGGTGTCAGGCCGTGCTGAGCTGGAAGTCGGGTGATGTCCCGCTGAAGCAGGGAGGTCTGGTGAGCCCCCGCTAAGCTATCAGGCGGGTGTCAGGCTAGACCAGCTGGAGGCCAGGCACTAGGCTGAGTAGGCTTGGGTTGGGTGTTAGGCCACAGAACATCTGCAAGGCATGGGGCATGATAAGGCATGGGATATGATAAGGAAGGGTTGGAGTCATGTACATAGGCCCTTGTCACCAGGGCAGGTAAAGGGCAGCCTCCTGCCTGATTAACATCCAGTAATTATTAACATCAAGGCATGGCAGGTAAGATGGGTGGGTAGGAAGACAAGTGGGAAGACCTACGTCTGAGACTGGCCCTGGGATGCCCACTTGTTACAGCTGTAACAGATGCCCTGCTGTCTTCATACAAAGACAAGATATTAGATGGATCATATGCATCTAGCTAGCTAACCCTGTATGGCATCAGGAATAGTAACAATGCTGTCTGAATGTACTGGAGAAAAGTCATAGAAGGGAGAGCATGACAGCAAACGATAAAATACCTTGTAAATGGGAGATAAACTTTGATGGACTAAGTGTCCAGACATAGGCTTTAAAATGCTTTATATCAACCCCTCAGCCTCCAAAAATATGGCCCCTAATTTGAGAATTTGGTATCAGAAAGAGCCGTGCAGCCCTGTGTCTGTGAAAAAGGTTGTGCTTTATCCTCTATGATGTATTCAATACACAAGTCTCTGTTCAGGTTGCCAAGGGCACCAATTAGTGCCAATGGCAGATTCTCTTTCTTTTGAGACGCTGATGGAAACAACTAGGATGGAAGCTGATTTCTTCAAGGTTAGAAGAAATACAAAGGCAGCAGAATATATGGATTTATGGTGCAGTGGGTGCATCTTCTGTATTTTTAAATGATAGTTTAGAAGTTCCAGGATATGGAAAATATAAGATGGAAACAATTCAAGACAAACAGAATTACAGAATCCACAACACAGTTGTGGCTGTGATTTCCACAGGTTGTGGACATAGTGGCAGGGACTGGGCAGGTTTTCTATATGACATGATATTTCGAATTAGACCAGCAGAATGGGATTTTCATGAGGATCTCAGTGACTTATGGCACTGATTTCCAACGAGACTTGAGCTTCCTGACTGACGTGTGTGAAATGATCCCCTAATTAAACAGGTTTGAGTATTTCAGCAGCAGACCAGTGGATGAAGACGATATGCAGAATTGCACAAAGGGGTCACAAGAGGTGCTGGGGGGTGTAAATACCTCAGCAGATGGCCAGAGGATAGGGTCAGAGGTGATTGCTTGATCATATCATCATTTCAAACCATTTCTCCCCTACCAAGCAAATGTTAATTGCTCAGAGAGGTCTTGTTTACATCCTTAGTTTGGGACTAACTCTGCCTCTCTCACAAAGGAACTGCCCTCCTTCTGGAGCAATGGCTGGCACATCCCAAGGCTTCTTTTAATGGCACCAGAATCTACGTAAAGAGGCAAAGAGGCTGAACTATTATGCCAGGATTTCACGCTCAAGTGAAGATGGCAAAGATCGTTTTACTCTGGGTGTGAAAACGTTCTTTTAAGCTTCAATTTATTCCTCCCCTTAAACTGAGCGCTTAGCTCCTGGTTTAAGGATACTGGGAATTACACATGTGCAAGAATAAGGAAATATAACCCTTAAGTTTTTGGCAGGAATTATAGAATTTGTTCTTCCAAATGCTCCGTTGTAATCATTTGGCTCAGAGAAGACTGCTGTGCAGATTTCCAAGGCCCAAACAACCATTTTGGATAAAGATGGGAGTGGGGCAGGGAGAGAAATATGGGGAAAAAGAAAACCAGTGACATATTTCTCGGTCTTGTTTTTGAGCTTTTATAGTTTTCAACTGTCAAAAATTGTCAATTTGAAGCTGTACTGTGTTGCACATATTATCACCTGCTGCCAGCATCTGAACTCTAACCATAGGGTATAGGAATACAAGAGCTTATCAGTGTGTCGGCAAGGGCTGCAACAACTTGAAAGTATGAAATCTGCTTTACCTTCTAGACTAATAAAATAAACACTTCAAAACAGCTATAATGATTATCTGGTGATTGAACTCTGTATTCTTTTAGCAAGTAACGGAATCCTAGCAGACAAATTCAATTCAAAATACATTCACATTCAGGACATCAACAAAGTCGTCATGTTGTGAACTGAAAATTCCTTTAAAGGCTGCGTTTGAATTCTAAGGGGCTGACAGATCAAGAGACTGAAGGCCCTGGAAGGCTAAATGAGTGAAGCCCCACTATGTTTCTTTCTTTCTGTGAATGAAGCTCACTTTTGTATAGACATTTGCAAGCAGAGCAGGTGCTGGCTTCACACAAGCTCAGAATCTCAATTGGGACACTGGCTTCTTGTCAACCTGGCACAGCTCATGTGAGTTTTAAGTCAAAGGAGGGTTTTACTCCAAGTGTTCTGCTCTTGATTTCGGCAGTTTCTCTCCCCCTCTCTCTCCCCCTTCCTCCTCCCCTGTTTTAAATATTACATTATGATTTAACAGGCTGCATTTATAAGGGTCTCTTGCATTCCAGCTGCACATGTGAAGACCGTAATACGTGCTTCGTGACTCTTGAGCAGCTGCCTGAACAGCACGACTCTCAACCAAACACACCATAACCTGCACTTGCAGTTTCCAAAAGGCAATTAAGATATCAAAACAGGCATTTCCATTAAATCCACAGACAAGACCTATCGCTACAGATACTAAAGTATGTGCTTGGGGGACAGTCGCTTTCACCTGCATTACGCCAAGGGAGAGGAGGAGGAGGGAGAGGGGGAGCATACAGAAGTGTAGGCTGCATTTGTACTGTTTCACAGATTATAGTGCAATTAGCTAAACACAACCAAGGACATCGCTTCAGCATTGTAAGAGTTGTTTAGAGTCATCAAGCCTAAGCTTTGGTTTGGTTATTTTATACTGTATTTCTAACCGGGCCATGCAAAACACACGTTGAGACAAGTGAGAGAAGGCTGAGAGGGAAGGGTCTGGAATGAAAGGAATATAATACATTTGGAAGGTGAAATCAGATTGTTTCAGTGCTCTCCCTCAGCATAAAAAACAAGGTGGTGGAGTCAGAGACACATTATTGCTTTCAACCTTTACCATGCAGTTCTACAATATATGAATTAGTTTGGGCATACGATGGGGACCTTTCACTCCTGAAGCAATCAAACAGATAGAACGGCCATATTCTGCAGAAATCAACCTTTAATGATGCTCCATTCCAATTAGCTCAGGTTTTTAGAGTTCGATATAATTGGCACCCTGATGGAAACCATTTTACCAATCTGGCCACCAGCCAGGAAGGAGAAAAGCCACTCATTCCCAATTCTAATGGTGCCGCGTTTTACAGCACTGCCATTTATGATATTAAAACACTGCCTGGCAGTGGAGACGGCTTGTATTCCAGCTGAGTTCACAATTAGACTCTGCAGAGTTCAACACCTGTGCTTTCTCTGCTCCTTTCCCTCCGCTTCTTTTGGCTATAACATCCAGGATGAAGGTAAGGCAGGGTGACACCTCGGAGACTAACTGGTGCTATACTGTCCCTACCTTCTTCCTGCTCTCAGACCAACACTGCTAACCACCTCTCAACATCTAGGATGGCAATATCAGCTGTACGATGCTTTGAACACCCTCTAACACATGATAACACGAGTGCTCCAGACCTGTAACAGCCCTGTAAGCGGCCGCTGGTGAAAAACGATCCCACAGAGCTCAATTTTTTCTTTCCATCCCTGGTAAGTTATGACTGCATTTCTGTTAATTGGCCACAAGTCCTAGTTTCCTGTCAGCCCTCAGCTGCATTGGGGAGTTCTTTTGGAAGAGTCACACTCTGTCATTTCCATACCCTTGTGAATACAAATGCTCTCTATAAATGTCCTCTGCCTGGAAAATTGAGGTCTTTTTTTTTTGACCTAGATTAAATCTGCTGCATTTTCAAGCCTTTTGGGAAAGCAACTAAGAACTAATATGCACTGGCTCGTGTGCCACAACACTACTCCATCCATTATTATGTAAATTCTGACTAAAGTGCAACAGAGATAGAAAAGATATCAAGGACAAAATTACTAGAATCTGCTTTTTCTTGCTCTCTGAAATAAGCCACTTACATTAAACAATTTTAGACGCCTAATAGCTGTAAAATGTATCTGAAGAATTTTAATGTAAATTTTTCATATAGGACAATCATAGCTTTTAGCAGATATTCTTGAACTCTCAGGCTGTATGCATAATGAATGGAGAGCATGCTTCCATTCATTGCGAGCATGCTTGCATTATAAGGAGCTGCCTGTTAGTGTGAGAAGAAAAGGGGCAAGTCCTGTATCTGCAACTTGACAATGCCGTTTGACATCTGCAGTGTGTGACAATGGGTAAAAAGGAGATTCAGAATTAGAAATTTTGGATCCCGTCAGGTGAGAAATGAAGCCTAACTTATCCACGGAGAAAAAAAGAGTCAGATTAATTACATGAAGCAGCCTGATGTTATCAATACCTAATCGGATACCCAAAGCAGTTGCCTTTCCATCTTGGAAGGTGCTCTTGGCAACACCGGTCCTGGTTAATTTGTGGCTGGATAGCTTCCAGTATAAAATGACCTGCTGTTGTGCCACTAATGATTCGGTAGGTGGCACTCTATTTCTGGAGTCAGCCCTAAACCCTTGCCTGCACTTAAAAAAACACTTCAATCATATATGAAATGTTTTCCCAGTTCTGGTGTAGCTGAGTTCCCATCTGCTGAATGCCTCCTTGCTCCTATTTCAATACCCACATGAAATGTATCAATAATTAATATGAATTAAACACAATCCTAGGTATTTCCTTTAATGCATTTTCTAGTACATCTTACCTAGTTTGCGTTCTGTTTACACTACTAGCTTTTTGAGGCAAGTGCCACTTCTAATTGGAGCCTTACGTGGTACTAAAAACATTAGCAGTGCTAATAACAAAAAATAGTGTGGATCAACCAGTGAGTAAGGCAAGAGAATAGGTTTAGGACATGACGATTCAATACATAGCTCTGTTACAGGCTTTCTGTGCATGACTGGGAAAGTCACTTCGTCTCTTTACTGCATTCTCTTGTGTTGAATGGGAAAGACAATACTTTATGTCTCCTATAGCTGTAATAGCTGTAAATAAGGATGGTTTTTTACTATATGCAGGCCCTGGCACAACAATGCCTCGTTTTTCATTGAGGTACCACCTGGGTACTACTCAGATGCAAACAAATAATCATTAAGGCTAGGGACATAAACTGGCATCGGAAACCAATATAAATTCAAATCCATAACACAACAGAAGTTCAGGGCACATAAATTGCTTTCAAAATGGCCCAAACTGGTTTAAGATAAACCTGGATGGATGTAGTATCAGCCTTAATTTATTTACGTTACATCCGTTTATTCAACTTCTGTCTCAGAGCCCCTCCAGATTCAAGTTAACTCACAGTCCCCCGGCATCCCAGGATACTTTGCACCTCCCCTATAAAACTCTCCTTACAGAGTGGGCGGGCTAGCCTTGGCCGAAGCTTTTTGCTCCAGCAAAGCAGGGAGGCATGCTCTAGCGCTCTCAACTTTTCGCCTGGGCCACTACAGGCACATGGCTGCATTTCCAGAATCAGAAGTGAATGTCTGTTCACTTGCTTATCAGTTCAATCTATGCAGCTTAAACTAACCTGCGAAGATTGAATCGATTCAGCCTCAGGCTTTTTGACTGTCTGTACTTAGCCTAACAAATCATGCTTTGATAAAACTGAAGTCCCGATATTGTAGTCAATTAAAGATCACATGGCTCTTATGCCTTGCTTTATTTTCCGTTAATTTTTTCCATCTTTTCTTTTCCCACTCCTACCCTTAACCATCTTACATTCTCCTGACAGAACACCCCTTCCCCTGGGTGGTCTGCCAGCAGATGTTCCCTTCCTACGGGTCTCAGGTAACAGGTTTGGGGTCACTGGATTTCAAAAGAGTTTAAACCTTCTTAGCCCTCCTACAGTCCCTTTCAAAGGTTGTAAACCTTTTTTCTTCCCACTCTCCTGCTAAAAATAAGTCCATGGAAAGATCAGAAAAACTAAGGGTCAGAGTTTGAATCTTGGGAAAAATGAAATCTCTGCCCCATTATTAACCACTGCGTTAATGGGTTGGGGAGGGAGGGGGGAAACAATCTCAGTTCAAATCCTGCACAAAGGGGCAGCCCTTCACAAACAAATCTAAATGGGGATATTTCCCTAATGTTGCAGGATACTATCTGTGTAGCATTCACAGGCCTAGATTCACAGTAGCAGTGAATGAAAATCAAGTGTCCTGTATCTCTTCTCTCCTGTATCACTGTTCCAAAGACGTATTTAAAAGACAAGGCAAAGGAATGGGTGTTGCTTCTCCCCCATTTCTAGCCCATCACTTTACTCGGAAATATAATTCCTAACAGAGCTATTCACTGTGGCTCTGGAGAAACTTTTGCAGTTCAAAATACCAGGTCAGTAACGGGGTGACTTTAAAATGAAAATTGCTCTGAATATCTCACACAATTGCCATAAAGTAATCCCTGCATTCATTCCTGACAAAAAGGGCTTCCCCCCCCTCCCCGTGGAGCAGGGGGAGGAAGGGAAGAGGGGGGAAACAAAATCCAAAACAGAAATATAAAACTTCAGGACTTCATCACAAAATCCCTGAATATCTGGACAGTAAACAGCAGTTCGTATTGACAATGTATACTGCCATTGTGAAAAGCTAGGCTTTCCAAGCAGAATCGGATTTCTCTAGTAAAATGAGAACAAAGCTGTTTAATAGGCTAGTCATGAATAACCCAGTAACCAAATAGGACTTCTTTAGAAATATCTTACTAACTCATTTAACCTCAGTTGACATCATCAGGGATTTATAACTGCTAAATTGGTATGTTTTATCATTGTATTGGATTGCTAGAGTGTCAGAACAGGCTCTCTCAAATACCCTCTCTCAATAACCAGTTAATTTGATAGAAATGGGGTTACAGACTATGAAGTCTCCTTATCCTGAAGAATTAAAACTGATACGTAATTATAGATTGGATCATGTCACAGATCAGCATGAATCCAGGACTGCCTGCCACATCCTGTTTTCAAAAATATGTTCAGAGGCCTGCAAATTGAAAGGCTGGTATTAATACACGTTTCTTTCACTTAGAGGGTACTGCAGCTTAATATAATCGTTACATTATGGGGCTCAATTTAAATCCCCAACGAGAAATTCAACCTTAGAGGCGTCTAGGTATGAGAACCCCTCCAATTATGAGCCATCTTCTCCCATTCTTCCCCACTGCTCCAGAGCTCTGGACTTATTCTTCTCGGAAAGGAGGCTAAATTTACTAATGCAAAGTGACAAAGAAGGGAGAGTAACAGGAGACAAAAAAATCAGGAGAGGAAAGAGAAGTGCTGCTGGAAACCCACAGGAATGCACTGTTGTGGGTCTGCTCCTTCCCCACAAACACAGTGGCTCTCCTGCTTACAGCTCTTTCTTGGAGCTTAGGAGTACTGCATTAATTTTTCTGTCACGTTGGACAAGGGATTTGACACCTAGCTGCTCCTATAAATCCCACTAGGAATTCATCGACATCTTTAGGCACCGACCTACCTTTCAGAATCTGGCCCCTGGCTAGTTCCCGAGTTCATCGTCTATACAGTGAGAATAATAGTACCTTGGCACCCCACAACGGGTCTTGCGTAGACTGAGTTTTCAAAGGTGTTAGGTACTCAAACATTACAATAATGGGAATCGTAAATGAGTTAAAATAGAGGTGGTTTGATTTTGAGATAGGTTGCGTTTCCCCCCAGGCAACTGCTGGTCAACTATACTTCTGCTAACAACTTACATACAGGCAAAGGAAGGAATTTCTAAAAACAAATATAGAGCATCTTTCAAAGGAATAGCAGGGGGAGGTTAAAGAAGTGAAACAGTTCCTCCAATTGCCCCGAGTGTATCACAGTAAATATCCCTGGCCCCATCAAGTCATATTTTACTGCTATGACTCTCATAGCCAGTCAACGGACTACATCCTCAGCTGGTCAAAGAAACCACCAAGATTGGCATCACATAAGGTTACGACAAACCCACTCCCTCCACTACACCTCCATTACACGGTGTTTATTTGTGAGAGAATCCCTCTTCAAAATGAGCAGCTATTGTCCTATCTTCCCATTCAGATTTAAAACCCCACCATTTGTCTGAATATGTCATGCTCTCCCTGAATAAGACCTATCTGGAAACTTTAAATTTATTCCTGACTTGAGTATTATACACCTCTACATGCCTTTCACTGATTTCAGGCATTCAGAGTTTCACTCTAGAAGGGTCATGGCATATCTCAAATCTATCTCACATTACATGCACCTTCAAGCAGTGTTTGATCTACGAAGCTTCATTTTTCCTCAATTTGTTACAAGCGACACATTTTTTCCTCTATAAAACTGCTGCTTTTTTTGAAGCACACACGCGCGAGTGCTTGTGTGTGTGTGTGTATCTATCTATCTATCTATCCATCCATAATATGAACTTCCTTGCTGCTTCTTGCATCTTCTTTACTTGGGTAAAACTATTCTATGCAGATGGAGATACAACTCCACGGCGCCTTTGAACTGCAAAGACCACTCCTTACTTTGCTTTGAACTCTTGACAGTGCCCAAGGTCTTTCAAGGCAACACATTCTGCTTTCAGTAGCTTCAAACAGGGGAAGGCAAAGATATTGATAGGAAAGAGCTGCAGTGGATTATTTAGTTTTTGATTGTTTGATGTTCCTGGAAATAAAAAAAAAACCCCAACACAACAGAGCAGTGTAACTGAAGAAGCATATTCTCCACTCGAGTGTCTTCCTAATTAATTGTTTAGATGAGTACTAAAATAAATGCAGCAACAGCAAAGATAAACAGAACACTTTAGCAATAAAGCCATATATTTGTGCATGCACACAAAAAAGAAATGGCGGTGTTTAATGAGGACAGGCGGAGAGAAGAAGGGCACACAATCCAGTGAGAAGTATTCAGCCCTTGTTCAAATTGTTTCCTAAGCATCTGTGGATAGGCTTCTGGTCCAAGATCTCAGGTCTTTTTTGCAGCCTCCTAGGTCTTGAGACACCTACACCTTTAGGAAGGGCATATGAACAGTGTAAAAACTTTCCTGATTGGTTGTTCCTCTTAATATTTCACGCTGCCCAAGTAGCTCCGCAGAACAAGGAAGATGTCAGTGGTCAAAGTGATCTTAAACTAAACTTGCTTTTTATTTTTATTCAATGAATCGACTAATGTAAAATCAATGAAGTCAGTTTCTTGGGTATGTAATAGTTGCTGCTGAATGGATAAAATAGCCAAGATGATTCATGCAGCCTTTTTCTTGTGGTTGGAAAATGAACAAATACAGATGATCACATAAATACCAGAGGAATACATTTTTATTGTCTTACTAATTTAAAAAAACAGTTTTCATTAAATCAGAAAACATAGAGAAGAGAAAAGATTTACGAATTCATCTAACTTGTTCCCCTCCCAGACAGCACAGGGGCATCCAATTCGAATTTTTCAAAGTTTCATCTAGTCCAATTATCCCTTCATGGAGATTATTAGTGCTTCCTTTGAGACACCATTCCACCATCCATTAAACATCCATATTATGCAATTATTTCTAGAGTTCAGGTTACATTTATTTCATTTTATGCCATTATTCAAGTGATATCCTTTTGAATCATCCTGGAAAATACAGCTATGTTGCAATGTCTATTTACACAAGTGCTTAATTTCAAACAAATTAAAAAACTGCATTAATCATATAATGCTTTATGCTAGTCTGGACTTTAACTGATTGATGACTTCTTTTTAACAATAGTCACCTAGATAAAATTTGGAAAGTTGCCCAGCAAAAAGGGCGAAAAATGTTATAAGTTATATGTATACACACTAGGGGTGTGCGAAACGGGCCATATTTGATTTGGATTCAGATTCAGCCCAAATCGGGGACAGTTATTGTATTTGATGATTCGGATCACTGTCCTGATTCCATTTGGCTGAATCCAAATCTGAAGATTAGAGATGCTGATTTGGAGAATCAGTGATTTGGCCGTAGACACAGCTTTAAATGTTTTTTCTACATACGTCGAGGTACCAGGCATGGCTCGTGAACACTGTGATGGTGGGGTGGATGCAGTGCCCCACAGGAGCACGGGCAGGCCCCCCACGTGCTTGGCGGCAGACCCAGCAGTGGATTGGGAGTACTTCTGGTCCGCTTCCGGGTCTACTGCTGAGTTCACAGGGGATCACTCCCCCAAACCCCTCTGGCTCAGCGATGGGCCGTTGGGGGAGCCTGGGTACCTCCCCAGACCCAGGAGATGCCAGTTGCTGAGCAGGGGTGTGCAGGGAGGGTCCCCCATGTGCTCTGCAGTGGACTCAGAAGTGGACCAGAAGTGCTTCTGGTCCAGTTCTGGGTCTGCTGCTGAGCACGCTGGGGACCCACCCCATGCTCCTGTGGGATGCTCCACCTGCCCCACCATTGTGGCGTTGATGAGCTGCCTGGTACCTTGAGGTATGTAGAAACAACATTTAAAGCTGTGTCTGCGTGAGAATCATCGAGTCGCTCCGTTTCTCTTCAAATTGATTTGGAGGGTTCCAATTTGATTCGGAGAGATTAAAAGGTCTCTTGATTTGATTCTGATTTGGCGATTCGGCTGCCGAATCGGGCCAAATCTCTGCTGAATTGAACCAGCGACTAAAGCTTTGCACAGCCCTAATACACACACATGGATGCACAAATGATTATAATAGCATAAGACATGGATATTTTTATACATGTAATTAAATAAATACAGGAGTGATGGTGGTAGGGGGAATCGTATCAATACCACCTCCCATAATACCACATCTGATGAATCCAGTCCCAAGACTGGCTAACATATATAGGCCCCATTGCACTCCAAGCCGTTGTATCACGTACTTGGCACTTAATCAGAGCAAGATTTAGAATAAATCTATAGCAGTCTGTTTCCAAGTTATGACAAGAGAAGTATTTGGCTAGAGAGGTAAAGGCTCTATGAAATGATTGGCAACTTATCAAGACAGGAAGAGAAAGGGGTAAAAGAATGATTGGCAACTTAATCAGGGGGAGAGAGAAAAATAGACAAAAGGAACAAAAAGAGTGCCTAAACAGCTCTGTGTTGGCTCCTGCCGCCTGTCAAAGGTGGCCTTGACTAGGCAGTGGCAGGAGGGCTTACACTGAAGCATGTTTGCAGAGCGGATGAAACTATTCAGTGTTCCTTGTCATCAATAGCACAAGAATCCTGAATATATCTAATCACTTGCAGTAGAGGCATGGTTTTGTACAGCATTCTCTCTGGGTCACTGTGGCAGCTGCAGGAATGTGCCCAATGAGAGATCACAGATGTGCTATGTAAGGGTGCATCCCTTCCAAAAATTCAGAGCCCTTTTGATGGGTTACCCTGCTTCAGAAGACACAAAACTCCAAGGCCCTTCTTTTACAGCACATTTCCCCAGTCAAAACCCTTTGTTGGCTTTGCTTTTTGTTTGCATTACTGTCCTTTCTTCAGCAAGAGCAAGGGGAACAATAATGGTATTTTGCTAGCAATGTACCTGACTCACTAATATACATTACTAGCAAATTATGCATTGCACTTACCCAGCACCCTTTGTCTGAGGACCTCAGGGTGCTATTATATCTCCGAATGTTCATGCACAGCAAATAAAGAATATGGAATCATTTTAACTGATGGGGACACTGGGGCAACAGAGGGTGGGAGGTCAGATTTTCAAATGAGCTCAGCACCCACAAGCTCCCACAGAGAACACCCTCTGCTGAGCGCTCTGGAAAAAAACAGCTGTAGATAACTTCCTAAAATGTATGCCATGAATCAATAAAAGAGCTGCAAAGAGATCCCAGAAGTCTGAAATCCCTTTCTCTGCTATGCAAAGCTCTGATTGTGCAAGAGGCTCTGTATGGGGTACGGGGTTGCCTGCAGGGAGCTCCTGGCAAGAGATCAGGGCTGAGGTTCTTTGGACACCTTTATCCCTCAAGAATGTAAAGTTTAAAAGCATTTTCAAGCAAAGAGAGGTAGTTAGACATGTTGCTCTGAAGTCAGACAGAAGGCAGCACAGGTATTCACCTCATAGGTTCTCAACCTTTTTAGACATAGGGCACCCCCTGGAACATATTAGCTCTGGTTTTTCTCATTTTTTTGATTGTGGAAACATAATAGAGCAATTTTTCTGTTGCAAAGAACTTAGCCCACAACACATCAGAACATTTTAACACTGTGGATTCCTATTTGAAATCTCTGGGTCTATTATGTGAATCATGTTTGTAAACCTAACCGCGTGAACATCATGTGGCACCTCATAGCACCCTCAAAAGGATCTCAAGGCACCCTCATGGACAATCACTTTTATAGATGAACTAAATAAGATGTACATACAGCACAAGCTTTCATGAACTTGACTTCCCTTCATCACAGCATCTGATGAAGTGAACTGGAGTTCATGAAGGCATGTATTTGCTTCAAAGCAATGCAGAGTCTTCTCTTGGAGAGCGGTATTTCCTATTGTGGCAAGAAAGATGAGGAAGAATCAGCTAAATGTATAGCAAAATTATTTTTGAAATTGCATAATGCAGGCTTTCACTATAATGCATATTATAAGCTCTGACAGAGATAACCAAGCGATTACTTGTCAACCTTTTTTCATTTCATCAGTCTTAAAAGAATGGATAAAAACAACTTTTCATGTGCAACAGCAGGCTTCAGATTAGTCCTGCCGAGTTATCAAAAATGTGGAACTAAATATCAGACAAGGCCAATTTAAAATGATGAAACACTTATGAAGTCTGAAACAATTAGTCTGATTTACAATACAAGGCCTGACGCACTGGAGGTTAAGATCCAGTTTTGGATATTTAAAAGGGGAGACATTTTCATATATTACCCACAAATTATCACAGTCAGAATCAATTTTTCCAAAGATGAATATTCCAGAGTAACTTGTAAAAGATGTCTTTGGTAGATCTGCAAGATTCAAAGTTTATGGAAATTAATTACAGGCTCCGGAAAAAGGAGACTGGCAAGTATGGCATTTTCTACTGCAGGGTACTCCGCTGGTAGGCAGAAGGCGAATGAGGAGTAGCATCCTCTTGGACTTCTGTATCTTGCTAGTGGGAATTTGCTAAATGGATCTTGTTACTTCTCTCATCTGTGTGTGCACAACAGAGATTTTTGGCTACCATGAAGATCAATTTGGGAAGCTTTGCAATTTTCCCTTCAAGCTTTTATGAGAGCTGCTCCTAGGAAATGCTATTTGGCAAGACAGGTTTGCCATTGGCAGTTATTGTCATTCTGGGGTTGAGTTTGAAACAGCAATGCTTCCTCTGCCATTGAATATTTCTGTATGTCAAGATCCTAAGATAATGCTGGGTGTATCGCACTAAACTCTTTACACACTCTTCCTCTGCTCTGAAGCTCAGACAAAATCCACTTTCTGCTACACCCATGTAACTCTACTGAAGCCAAATTTATACTGAATCAAAACTTGGCCCACTGCTTACACTATAAGGACAAAGTACTGAACTGTAGGCGCTAGCAGGATGTAGTGAAAGGTATGGGATAAAGCAGCTTACATGACAATTTCTTTCATTAGGGATTCTCTTATGCAAGACACATAGACAATGGGTTTTTAAATGAAACTTCTGTTTAGCCATACTTAAGGGTATTAATATTTAGTATGACTGCATCTGTGAATGAAGACATTCAAAAAGGCATTATGTTTTCAACCTAGGTTAATAATAAGGCTATTTTTCCACCCACTCTTTGGCACAGCTGTAATGTTCTTGGCCTCAAGTGGGAGGCAATGTGGAACAGGGATTAGGAAGATAAATGATATACAACACACAGTGCCAGTTCACATAAAATATTACCAGATTGGAAATGACTGTTTACTGTCTCAGTGATTACATGACCACTTTTTCCACCCCCTTCCAGTGAACATACAGTGTGCTGAGCTGCTCTATGCCAATAAAGCTTAGCACATAGCACCTGGGTAATGACAAATTAATTTTTGACCTAAGCCTATTGAGGGGTCAGCCAAATTCTTAAGCAGAGTTTATCCCCTGTACTATTTTACATGATAGGAAGTGAAGCCCTCTCATTCGTCAACAATAGCATGGTGCTTAGGTGAGGAAACTATTCAGAAATAAATTGAGGGGGAAATAAAGACCCCAAAAGATGTCAAAAATGGCTTGTTCTTACAGTGCAATAAAAGAGTGGAAACCACTGCATATGGCCACATTTAAAAAAAACATGAATAAAGCACTTGGAAAGGCCCTAAAGAAAACAATAATGCATTTGGCTGGAAGATGAAATGGAGGAGCCAACGGCTCCTTTTCCACCTTTAACATCCACAGTTGATGCTGTAATGGGTCTGCATCCATTCGCTCTTCTGCTTAGTTCCTCTAACTGCTCTAGGAGTGACTGCTTGCAGGGGGGCTGGACCCGATGATCTTCCAAGGTCCCTTCCAGCCTATTTCCTACGAATCTTTGAATGCCATACTTTGCCTCTGGTCAGGTTGTTAGCAGCAAGCACTGAACCTGAAACCTGGGGTTCTTAGAGTATGAGTTTCTATAGTCTGAACTGCAGGAGCCAGGTCTACCGGCCAAGGTCATAACAGCCTCATCTACTTCTATCTGTGGCCTGGCAATTACTACAGGGAGACAGTGCACCACTAAATGGCTTACAGACATGCGCAGAACCTCTCAAGATGAGGCCCTAAGGATGCAGCAGGCCCTAGGAGCAGGTTAAGCAAATACTTGCCAGGAGCCGCTCCAGCCTCACTTCCCTATGACTCTAAGCTCAGGCACCAGACTGAAAACCGGTGGAGTCACCACCACAAAGACTTCAATTCATTTACTGAAACTGGTCCTCTCCTGTATTCCTTTTTGGCAAATCCTAGGTTTTTTCAGCCATAATAGGATAGGTATTTCTTCTAAACTTGATATACCTGGCCAATATTGGACCTTACTGCACTATAAAGTCAACAAAAGTTTTTCTAAATAATAGGAAACAATCATTCAAGTTGTTTTGGTTGATAGCTACAATAATTTCCAGATTATGATCAGCTATACCAGAGCTGAAATATTTTTCATCTCTATTATTATTGACAAAGCACCTTGATTTAATGGAGCAGCCACAGAGCTTTTTGAAACTCTCTTCCCCAAGGTCTTTCCCCTAAGCTGCAGTGGGGGGGGAAGGGGACTGCTTTTAAAGGGCTGCTTTCAGAACCAAAGCAGGTCTGTCTTCATTTAAAAAGTATATGGTTTGTTTATTGATTCAACAAAATATATCAACAGGCTTAAGCCCCGTTATAAGTCTTATGGATGGTCACTATTTATACAAGGATTCAGTCCCTCAAAAAATTCTCCTAAAGCAGTAAGTCTTAATATTCAGCCGCTAAACAGACTAATCCAGTAACCTTATTAAAAGTTGATTCAAGTAACCTGAGAAGAGCTGTTTTATTTTTCTTAGGAGGCATTAGTGGAGGGTCTTCCTCTGCATGTCCAAAAAAAAGCATTAAATGCTGGCATTTTTCTGGTTTCAGGAGCCTAGAAGCAAGAGAGCCAAGTATTCAGATAACCTCCCTCTTGTGTCATTTCCAGTAATGACAACATTTCCATCTCCTTATTCTGGTCATCAAAACCTTCACATCAGCTTTCTCTGCCTTATTCTGCTCTAATACCCAAAGTTGCACGGAGGTGTTTAGCCATTAGTCTGCAGCCAAGCGAAAGGGTGGTGACTAACTGGTTCACAGAGGTAGGACCATTTGTAGGTTTGATAGTTTCATTTGTATGAAATTTGGTCTGAACAGAGAAAACTTTGGTCTGAACAGAGTCTTATGCCATTCATTACCTGGACTAGCCATTTACTCCAAGGTCATTCCAGGTATTAACCATCTTGTTTATCTTAACTGGTCAAATCAATCCACTTATTTCCTCTCTCAGCAGCGTCCCCTTGCCTGATTTCTTTCCCTTCTATATAAAAACTTTTTTCTGCCTGTCCAGTTCTAGCATCTGATGAAACAGTTTGTTGACTATGAAAGCTCATGGCCCATTACCTTTAACTAAAAGTTGGAAAATCACCCTTTTTGCTTATGTCCAGTTGGATAATTATAGAAGGGGGCCTATCTTGCCTTTGTCATCAATCACCTTCCCTTTTCTTATTCCCTCCCTAGTGACCATCATGGGATTTTATTTTATTTTACTTTTTTACACCTTGACTAAAATTTAGGCCTTGTTTTGCAGTTGAAGGGAGGCTGGATGCCTTTCTGGCAGAGCTTGGCACAGAAACAAAGACCCTAAGGTGCTTCTAGGAAAGAGGCACACAACCCAAACTCTGGAGATCAGGGCAGTACTCTACGTTCGGCTACAGACGTCTTCTGTAACATTCAGCAAGTCGTTGCTCTGTGTTTCAGCTCATCATCAGGAAAGTGAGCAGAAAGCAGGGCAGGGTGGCACTTTAGAATAACTGGTTAGGAGGGACATACGTTTCTCAGGGGGACTGCTTACTTTGTCAGATGCTATGAATCTAGAAAGCAGGAATACTCCTGCTGCAGAGAAGCCTGGATACCAGCAGAAGTCCAGCCGAGGCAGCATACACATCTACGTGGACTAACGCAGCCTGCTTTTCAGGCAGATTTGCAGCCCACCCTGAACTCTTGGCTATTTAAAGCTAAATGAAGGTGAGATTACACGTTAGAATTAAATCATGTCAAAAGCACTTCAAACACGAATGATTGCACATTAAAGCTTGCTAACAAGTGTTAAGTGCTCTCCAGGTATCTTAAAGTCATGTCACTTTGGCAAGGATTGTCTTTTGGCTGAGCTACCCAGCTTGAGTTAAGTTAACATCTCGCTGTTCACCTGCAACGAAACCATCCATTTGTGGTCATCCAGTATCCCAGGAGGCATTGCTTCCAGGTAGACTAGCTATTATCCAAGACTCTACAACCCCTTACATTCCATTGGTTCACAGACTGCATCCCTGCCCCAACTGGCACCACTACCCTGGACTGCCCCATTGCCATCCTGATCACCTCCCAAATAACCCCCGTCTCCCCCACTGGCTCCTTCATTCAGGGATCGCTGCCCTGTCACCCTGACCCGCCTGAGAGTGGAAGCAGTGATAGCAAGGCAGGGGTCCCCTTCCCTGCTTGCTCCTGGGCTCTGTACAGTCTGCATCACCATCATGCTCTTGGATACAGCCCTGTGGCTGAAGGAGCTGAGGAGTTGCTGAGCAGCTGTGGGCTCCAACAGAGGCCAGATCCAAGCACATGGGGGCAGTGCTGGCTGCAGGGAGCCCAGGACCAGGCAGGAAGGGGGAACTAACTCCCCATTCACTGCTGCTGCTTTCAAGCTTTATAGACAATAAATTCATATATGCCACAAAAAAGGAGCTGAGATGGAGCATTCTGTATTTCAGGGAGGCCTTTCAGATGCATAATGTCAATGTAAAAGGGACTAACATGCCACACAGCCCTTGGGAAGCTCTTTTTAAAACAGCAGCAAGAACAAAAAAACCTACATAAGCATAAGGGAAAGCGTAGCCATATACTATCTGAATTTATCCCATGAATAATTATAATGGGTGTCCATCCATACATGTGCATGTAACATTAAATTCTCAAAAAATAAAGCACAATACCCTAGACATCACAGCTTACCAGAATGCTACCACGGTGTTTTTAGCCATTGCTATAATGGAAGATTTATTGAGTCGTTTCTTAAATGAAGCAAATGCCTGTCACAATTCCGATGGACTTTACCTCTTTGCAGTATTGGATATTACATATGCATGCTATCTATACTGGCATCTCTTTTGCAAACTACGATCAAAACTATTTTCTCAGTGAAAACCCAATAATGAATTTTTTGAAGGACATAAATAATTTCCTGCAATAGACATTAATTAACTTGTGCACTTTCTCTATATATTTTTAACAAAGAGCACACTGTACCCCCGTTCAATGGCATGCCTTACTAATTGTAACAGAATGCCAACTGCGTGCAAAAACAAGGGTGAATGAAGTCAGGAGTGAAATGCGGATTATTAAAATGTTGGATGCGTAGGTTAATAGCAGCTTTTACCATTTGATTTGGCCTGCAATATAGAAAGTAACTTTAGAAACTATTTCACTGTTTTGCTGTTTGTATAAAAGAGCTGATTGTAACTGAAGAAAGAGTCTTCATTACAAACACGTTGTCTCTTTTATTTTAAATTTCAATTTTGGCATTTGTTCTAGTCAAGGCAGATCATAATTAAAAAAAAAATTCATCCCCTTTGGCAAACATTAAATAACACTATTACTGTAAAACACACCAACGATTAAATGATGTTTCTGTCATGTTAATTTTCTTGGGACAAATCTTTTGAAGGGGATTAAATCATATTCTTAATGGCTAGAGCAGGATAGCAGGAAGACAGGGCTCAGTCAACAGCTTTTGCAAACTACACTGACTCAAGCATCCTTGTATAAAAGTCGCTTTATCTCCATGTCTCTGAACTTTCCTGTTTATGCAGTGGGAATATGGCATCACTACTTCCCTGTAACTCTGCTTCTATGGATATCTTCCAGGATTTGCTATCATACCCTGGGACCTTAGAATGATGCAAGGCTGTATTCTGAGCCAAGGCATCAGATTTTTGCACCTTGGGCAAGGTGTACTGCCACTATAGGATGTAGCCTGCTCTGTGAGCTAATTAGCATGTCTGCCTTGAGCATGCTCAGAGCAAATCCTGTCTTAGAGTGCCTATGCATGAGCAGCAAGGCTGCTCCATCGTGCTGTAATTACAGCAGGTCGGAGCAGACTTGATTAATTGTGTCTGCATCTGGCATCTTGTGTATCAGCACCCCTGCACTTAAAAATGGTGGCAGGGGTGCTTTAACTAAAGATTCTTTGACGAGCTTTAGTTAAAGTGCCCCTACTGCTATTTTTAAGCATGGGGACAGTGATGCACGAGACACTCTGGGTGCTTCAATTAGAATAGCACTGGGAACTGCTGTAATTAAAATGCCTTCCCCCCACCCCCCACCACTCCCAGAGCATGTCTATAAATGTCTTTGGATGCTTGACACCCACTATGAGTAGATTTGCTTCCCCATTGCAGGTAACATGGCCCCGTTCAGAGGCACAGCCAGCTCATTCAGTGCTCGGGGTGGTGAGGCAGGAGACAGTAGGGGGTATGCCGACCACTATAGATGGTGGGGGGGACGAGGGATAGGCAAATCCCTTGGCTGCCTGCACACTGGATGCGGCAGCTGCTGCTGCCATTGCTGTAGCAGCACTGGCTGGGTGGCAGCAGCCCCATGGCATGGACTCTGGGAAGGGCTCCTGGTGCTCTGTTCACTCCCCCCACCTCAGATATGCTTTTTGGCTTAGGGATAGGACAAAAAATACTGGAGGGGAGGTGGGGAAAGCACCATTTCACTCTCCCCACTCACTCTGCTCCTCATTACAGTGCTGGGTATGGGGCTTTGCTGCTTGGCTCCTATGGCCAGGTTAATGGAGTGCTACTGGCAAGTCAGTTAGCTTGGTTTCCAGTGGGAAGCTGGGATGATTATGCTCCTGCCCTCTGCAAGCAGCTTTAAGACGTTCAGTGGGGATACATTATTATTATTATTATTACTAGCACTCTGAAACTACCAAGCAGGACTGTGCCCCCCATGCTGGGCACCAGGGTGTAACAAGCAGTTTCTGTGCCCTGCATAGCAGCAATGGCTGGGGCAGTGGTGGTGGCTGGGTCAGCACCATTCTTGAAGCCTCTCAAAATTGGTGGCCAGGGCTAGTGCCCTGATTGGTCCTGCTGGGCACTACACAAACACATCGGCTGGTGGCCTGCTTGCTAGTCTGTAATGTGGTTTCTTTGCCTGTTGTTGGTACCTGTGCTAGCTATGAGCTATACGAATTTGGTTTGCTACATAAATACCAAATCCAAGTGCCTGTGTGTGATCCTATTTCACCCTGGTTGAGTCCATGAAAAACAGTTAACACAAAAGGCAGATGGCTTCTCTTCTGCCCTGCTTCTTTTTTCGTAACTCAGCCTTAAGGGTAAAATGATGGTGCATTATGCTGTGTAGAGGCATTAATGAATTTTCAGGACTCAAACAGGATAGAACAGAATTGAACTTGGGCATCATAGGCTGCAAAGAGATGTCATGTCTTATCTCAGGACAAAGTATATTCACACAGATGTCCATATCTGTTGTCCTGGGATAGATCCTAAAAAAAGTTTCCCAAATCAGAGGTAGTAAGAGTTTATCTTGGGAAGCTACGGAGTACATCTACACAGTTATCCCAAGGAAATATTGCTACATTGCTCTAATTTAGCCCTAACAGTTAAAATACATTCTCAGCTTTAAACTTCTGCTTAAAATCATCCTTATTTAGCAAAACAATTAAGCACATGCTTAACTTCAAGCATTTACCTATGGCATTAGAACAAAGCCTGTGCTTCGGTGCTTGGATGAACTGGGGCCTTGAAAAGCTAAATATTATTTTTTAGTGGTAAGGAGAACTGGCAACACACTAGATAGAGCATTTGATAGTAAGTAACATTAATTTAATTAAATGCTCTTACAATAGACTCTCTCCAGCTAATGCAGTTTACAGTGAAATTTTTGCTTGCACTCATTTAAATATAATTACTGCACTTATCTTGTCATGATGAAATTTCTGAAGGTTACTTGCACGGCACATATGTAAACCTGCAAGCTATGCTGACCTTTAGTTGTAAGATTTTTTTTTAGACCGCTCACACTGCAGCATCAAAATAATAATAATTTTCTCCCAGCTCAAAGATCCTGAAGGACAAACTAATAAGCAGCAACGCACAGGCACGGACACAGCTGTGCTAAGCAGTCATTTAGGACAGGAAGTGAAGAAAAGTCCAGCAGCCAATCAAAATGATGCGAAAGTTCAGGCAGGTAGGCAGAAGAGAAAGCCAAAAATTTGGCGAGAATACTATAGCTCATTCTTCATACCCTGCTTAAAAGATACTCAACATCTCATTTTAAAAGGAAGCATCTATAGCAACAGCGCTGCCCCCAGTATCATTCGGGGTTATGGGCTGCAACCTGGCTTAGAAGGAAGACTAAGCTGATGATGCATAATCCACCCCTTTATACAATACTCTTGGGACTTCTTGATAGGGGGCTCATACAAGCACTAACATAGCCCAATTCTTTGAAGACTGGATAACTGCTGATATTGATATGACTGGTTCTTCCCCCTCCTTTCTGCCCCAGCAGTGGGATGCATGAACACTTTTACAGGGGTGTAGGTTGTAGCCGTGTTGGACTAAGGACATAGACAAGGTTCTTTGGGTAAATCTGATATCTTTTATTAGGCCAACTCAAATAGTTGGTTTCCATCTATTTGAGTTGGTCTAATAAAAGACATCAGATTTACCGAAGAACCTTGTCTGAATACTTTTAGGCATGCGACTTGCCTAAATATATCAAACGCTATATAATTTGATTTTAAGGAGAGTTATATGGATGGGCATAAAATAAAGCACTGTTGAGCATTCATTATGTAACTGAACATGTCAAAATATTCTGCTGTTCTGCCGTGGACATTTAATATGCCTTTCAGGCCTCTTTCTAAGAAAAAAAACTGAGTCACCAGGTTTTAAAGGGGCATAAAATAACCGACAATGCCCTTGAATAAAGATCTGCTTAGATCTTTACTGCTTAGATCACTTTCTCTTTAACAAAGTGGAAGGAACAGCATATTTTGGGCTGGCCCAGCAGTCTACAAGCAGCATGATCAGGGTAAAATGTGGATGGAGCTCAGTATCCAAGCTCTCATGGCTGGCAGCATTGGCTGTGTCATGGGGGTGGAACATAAAACTTTAAGGGTGGAAGCAACCTGTCAGAAAACTCAACCTCAATCCTGTCTTTGGGATGTTGCAGAGGAAAGTCTTGCCTATCACTCTGTGGCCGGATGGCCGTTTGCAAGGATGCGAATGCTGGTGGTGGAAAAATATTACGGAAGAAATGGGAAAAGTTTGTTTGGTCATCCAGGCTGGTGAATAATTGTTCCTTGTAGTTTTGAGGGAGGAGAGAGAATCCAGCCATTTCCCTACCTCCATTTACTTAAAGGAATTTAAACATTCAATTTGCTATGAAATACCCAAGAGGTTTCTTACAGTTCCTGTTGCACACAATAGCTGACATCAGTGGAGAACGTAGAACCGCTAAGCATTTTAAACTGCTAAATAAAGAGTGGAATAGAACAGGTTATCATTCAGAACTAAAATTTTCCCCTCCACAGAGAGTTCCCTACATGCTCTGGTGAAGTGAATTAAAATTGACACTGAGAAAAATCTAATTGAACCAGAGACAACACAACATTCTTCACTATAGAAACTCAAGCCCCAGCGGAATTGCTCAGGTTAATATAGTCCATTTTAAAACAACAATGATTTTTATATCCCATGATCAGCAAACAAAAAAAGAAAAGCTCTTGCTTAAAACTCATGCTTTAAAATGGAGAGGAAATGGTAAGAGCTAGGGAATGGGAGCTAGCATTTCCTTGATTCCTATCCCACGACGGATAATAGCGCTTCTGCCTCTTGAAGGGCATTTAACAGAGGGGGATGCTAACTCTAATCTCACTTGGGTGGTACTAGCATTTATTAATATTAAAAGGAGTAATGTTTTGAGAACTAAGAATAGAAACTGAGACAGTCTGATCCAGGTGCTAGAGCAAAATGGACAAGGAGTCAGGAGAGAAACGTCCAATTCCCTTTCTGACCGAGGGCTCCTCTACGTTACAGGGCTGCTGCCATCACCAGGGCTGCTGCTACCACAGCCTTGCTGGCATAGGCCCATGGTGGAGTTATGGCATATGCCATGGTTTTTTACCTCCCTGAGCAACTTCAGCCAAAGCCCACTTCTATTCCCATAGCCATAGACAAAATGCGTTGACAGTGGGGGGACAAAACTTGGCATTGCTGCCACCGCTGCTGCTGGGCTGCAGCCCTGTGCCCTGCATCCCACTGTTGGTGCAGAGATGGGGGGTGGGGAGGGGCATGTTCCCACCACATTACTTATGGTCAGAGTTGCTTGCAGACCTGTTTTTTGCCAGCATAGCTAAATCAGGGAGGGGGGTGTGATCTATCCATACTCCTGGCCAAAACAACTATACTGACAAAACTTTGCAGTGCAGACCAAACCACGGTGCCTTTTGGCCAGTCCCTACACCTGTCTAACCTCATTTCTCCCATTCTGGGCAATTTCATTTAATGCTCTCCCTTTGTTCTCCCTTTAGGAAGCATTTTGATATCTAGGCATGGTGAAAGCTAGTATTACTGATCTTCAATATACCATCTACAGTCAACTATTATTAAAAGAAAAATGATCTTCAGGCTGGTATAATACATGAATCTCCTTTATTCTTCTTCATAGTTCCCCATACCTAGAGGTGCAGCTGGAAGCATAATGTCTTGATCTCCCAGAAGAAGAGTTCAATTATTTCTTGAAATATAAATTCAGCCAGTTCAGTAAGGCAATAAGAGACCTTGTTTATGGCACACAAATATCTCCCTCTCTATTTACAGCCTTCTGAAAGAAAAGAGCCCGACTCAGAAATGTTAGTTATTGTAAATTAAAACCACAATGCAGTAGAAAGTTTCTTTCTCCCTCCAAATAATAATGAATTTATGCACCACAGAGTTTAATCTGCAGAGTGAAAGTCTGACATGTCCCACTTAAAAGTGTGTACTACTCATGGGCATAGATTAGACAGTAATTAGGTGCAGTGAAAACCTGAAAAGATCTACTGGAAATGTTAGGTTTTAATTTATGCACCAGCTTTTCTCAAAGTGTTTTTAAAAGAAATTAGAAAGACCTAGATTCTTGTAAATGTCTCCTTCTCCGAGATGGATGGTTCAGGGGATTAATTTGGGATATGCAGCTGTTCACCTAGAGGTCACGGGTTTGAGTTCAGCCCAACCCAGACATAGGAGACACTGAATGATTTTACCACTAGGAAGCTGTTTGGTGTGCTGTGAAATAAGCTTGTAGTTGTAAACCATTACATCCCTGAGCACCGTCTACTTTACAATAAGCAACCCTATAGCTGACATTGACTGTTTCCCTCCCTGACATCCTTAGCAGGGAGGCCAAAGACTGAATGGGCTCACGAGACTGAACAACCCACATCGATGGTTCCCCATTATGCCATGCTGGAACTTGGCTTGGGAGGGGGAAACAAAACCCAGTGGTAAAATAGGTTACAACAGGATCCCATGTAACACAGCTAAAACAATTCAGGGCAGTAAATTGACTTGAAAAGCACACACATACAATGTCATATTTCAGTACAATAAAGAAGGGGATCTGCCCTCTAACCTCCTTGTGGGCTTTGGATTTTCTGTCAAGATTTGGGAAATTTGGCACAGTTAGCAGCGGCCTTAGGGGAGGGCAAACCGGACAACTGCCTGGGGCCCCAAAATTTTACAACAATTTTTGGGGGGGGGGGGTGAAGTTTTTGCAAGGAGGTGGCTCCATTTGCATTTTAACACTCGACTATTTATCTAATTCCCCAAAAGAATATTAAAAAGACCCACAACTGTGGTAGGTTACTATTTACCTGAGTAGTTCTAAGGGACCGCAAATTAATCTCTTGCCCAGGGCCCCAACAACCCTAAGGCCACCACTAGACCCGGTCTTTATGCTACAAGATCTTCTGTCATTCACAGTTTTTATATGGTCACTGTTCTTCCTGCATAAAACCAATAGTACTACCGAGTTGTGTCTTGCATTTCATGGAGTCTGACATTTCTCCACTTTCCAGATCAAACGCTTATTTGAGGCAGGGTCTTTATTTTCATTTTTGGTTAAGTTTTTATTAAATTTGCATTCTTATGGCTGGTAGAGGCTGAGGGGTAGATAAGAGTATTTGTACTCTAGGGTGTGATTCTTGTGGTGGAAGCCATTTTAAATATGGACGTTCCACACAATTAGAATATGGGGTCCCTAGAGGATGTGCTTCCTTCACCATTATATGAAGACAGCAATCTGATTTGCACATTGTTCAGAAATTCTGAGTGAAACACAGGCTATTACAGACGACAGATTATTTTTTTCATACAGGATTCCTCTTGTGTTATGCTGCTGTCCTTTAACAGATGCACGAGAACACACAACCCAATGCATTTCTTAGTCTAAAAATGTTGTGCCTTTTCTCATTTAGCAGCAAAAGCAGGAACAAGAAAAACCTTACAGCCTGAAGACAAGTCACAAAGACACAGAAACTTATCAACAGGAGGTTGAACATGCAACTATAGCAGCTGTCACAAATCCAGTATGCACAATACTTTGCATTATTAGAAGAGCAGCACATTTAAAAAATGGTAAGCCTCCAAATTTGAAAACATTTAGGCATATAATGACTTTATGCCCCAACATTTCTCCATTGACAAACTTGTATCACTTAAATACCATATTTACTCAAATCCAAGATAAGGATTTCTCCCCATTCAACACAGGGGGAAAGTCCCCCCATCTTGGATTCGAGTGCAAGGTAGCGGGGGAAAGGCGGCTGCTGTGGTTGTGGCTTGACCTGGGCTCACAGTTGGAGCTGCCACCTCTGCTCCTGCACCATCTCCAGTCCACCCTCCACCCCAGCTGCCACTTATCTTGAGTCATGGCCCAGGCTCCGACTCTGACCCATGGACCAAGGTTAGGGTCAGCATGTGCCTCATGTCCCCAGCCAGACCCAGACCTAGAACCACAACTCAGGGGAAGCAGCAGTGGCATGGAGGGAGGAGGGGGAAGGAGGGATGAAAGGGTGGGGGGCAAGCGGCAGGAGAGGGCAGGCATGGGGGGAGCCAAAAGCGTACGGGGCAAGAGCAGGAGTGGGAGGTGCAGGTGTACAGGGCGGGGGCAGGGGCTCCTCGACTCCCCTGCCATCTGCCTCCCCCTATGTTCCCTTCTGCAGCAGTGGGGGTTGAGGACGAATTTAAGATGACCCCCCCCGATAATGAGATTCTATACACGGAAAATTATAACAAATAAGTTATTAAACTTTCCAGAGGACAGCATCTAATTACGGGTCGTTGTTTCAAATTCAGTTGGGTTGGATTTGAGTTAATACAGTATTTGCAGGACAGAGGATCAAGTGGGGGCTCCTATACTTGTTACAATTTATGCCTTTTGATTAAGCCGTGAATTTCACTCAACCGGGGCAACGAAACTAGACTGGTTGTTTCCCAGTTTTTGAACACTCCCTTCCCATTCATGGCCTCGTGAGCTAACATTATCCTTTTGTATCCATGAAAAACACGGCTAATCGTGTGACGGTTTTTGTCTAGATGTTCCTCACACAAACGCTGGATTTGGCATCGGCAAGGTCTATTTCAACTGCAGAGAGGGTAGGGTTTCGCTACTCTTTTTCTTTATCTGTGCACCTTTTCCCAGTTCGACCTCAGTTGGAAGGAACTATAATTTTAGCATTCTAATAGTTCTCCTACAATAACCTGCAATTGATTTTAGAAGTAGCTGGCAACTGAGCCACTTCTTTTCTTTATGAGAAAGGACTCAGTTTAATAACAAGTTCCACCCCCCCACCCTTGACTTTTCCCTTTAGAAATATCAGAATTATTAAGCCTGATATTTTCCATATTTTTCTGGATTTACTGGAGAAATTGATCTCCAAAAATAAATCAGCATGCATCTCTCTCCCTTATTTGAAGAGGCAGGTTCCTTAGTGTAGACTTCCTTTCTCCTGAAAGTTTATTAAACATTAGAGTTACATAGTTGTTAGCAAAACCAAAGTTTTAAAGTCTGATGGAGACATGTTTCCCCGTGAAGAGCTGGTCCATACACGGGTTTCACTGTTGTGATTTAGAAACCAATAAAACCATAGCACAACCCCTTAGTGCTGATGCAGTTACAAGTGTGCTTGTATCAGGAGATATTTTTAAAAAATATTTTCAAGAAGCTGAAATGTTTAGTTCAGTGTAGTTAAATTGGTACCAGAGAAGACCCCGGAGTGGTTGACACTCTCTCACCCAAGATGCACTATTATGTTGATCTATCTTTACACTGTAGTAATACACAGAAGCCCCAGCATTTGACTGGGATCCCACTGTGTAAGGCATTGAACCAAAAAAAAAAAAGTCAAAAATCTTAATTTTGCTTCCTTCTCTATTCATTTACAGGGACCCAAATTGAACAAGAGTTGAATTTTGAAGGGAAAACCCCCCAAAATGAAACCTCTTATAGGCTATCTTCACAGACTAATTGCCAGCACAAATGATACAACCTTCCTTTCTCTACTATTTCCCCTTATAGGTCAACTTAACAATAAAACCCCCCCTCTCATTTTACAATAAATCCATGATCTGTGGTAGCTAAAATGCACTCTTTGTCAGGTGGCTTTGTTTTGGTGTATTTTAGTTTTGAGCTCATTCTCTTCCTTGCAATAATCGATGACTGGGTTTTTTGGCGAGGCGGACCCTTTGGGATGAGAAATTATTCTTGTCTACCCCTTGGTTTCAAAACAATGCAAAATATCACAGGTCAGAAAACAAGCCAGACACTTTTCCAGTTGCACACAGCCAGCCAAGCAGGAGCTGTGTCCATAATGCACTTGGCATGCAATCCAGTTTGGATACAGAGTAATGAAACCTTTCCTGGTACACAGAGGCAGCACTAACGTTACGTGATGTTCCCTGTACCAAAATGCATCCCTTTGAAATGCTACTGGCAGAAGCGAGAAGTTTCTGCAAGAACTTTCCTTCATCCCACTGGTGGAAGAAAGTCCTCCTCTCTGCATGGGAGGAAAAGAAGTTTGGTTTAAACACACTTTTTTGCCTGCAGTTTCTATATCTTAAGTCAATGCTGTGTAGTCCCAGGGTTTAATATTAATTGAAAGAGCTGATCTGTTTCTACCCTCACGGTGCACTTCAGCATATTGCAAACACTTCAATCATATTCCCTTGCAACTTTTTTCTTCCTAAGCCTAGTACAACCTGGTATCTTTCCATATTTTCCCCCTTCTTCTCTTTCTTGTAAGTCAATGCTCCAGCCCCTTTTCAAGTTAACCTTCTCAGACCTTTCACCATAGGTTAACCATTCCAGGCCTTTAATGATTCATGTCGCTCTCTTCTGGACCTCTGCCCCTTTCTCTAGAAAGAAGCTTAATATTGGGAACAGTAGTTTAAACATGATCAAAACCTTTGCTTTTTTAGTGTTACAATATTTCCTTGGAAGTTCTATTCTGTGCTTCCCATTTATCCAGCTTCATCTTGTCAGTGCCTTTTTGACCAAAGGCATGAAAATGCATCATGCTAGTCTTTTATGACATCCCTTCAGACTTCAAAATCCTTCTCCTGTGCTTGAATCTGCAAAAATGTATTTAGTTTAACTATACTTTGTCCTGAACCTCAAATTTGCTCTTGTTACTTCTGGGTCATTTTATCCAGCTGGACTCCTTTGTATCTGATCACTTTCTTTTTGTTATTTGCCAGTTCTTTCCCCATCCAATCTATTCTGTATTATCCAAAAAACTTGGAGTACATATTAGTGGTACTTTCTGTCAAAGTCATTTACATAGAGAGTGAAAAAGTATCGATCTCCAATACCAATCCCAGTGGTTCTCCAATCATCCTCCTGTTTTTTCCCTGACCCATAACCTTTCCCCAGTCTAATCTGCCCTCGATCATCTCTCCAACTCCTTTCTCCATTTGAAAATGGGCCCTTCTCTGTTTTCCTGGCAACCTTATGTATTAGTTTCCAGTGTGACACTGTGTGAAATGCCCCTGGGAAATCCAAGCTGATTATATACACAATTTCACACCTGTCCCCCTTCTGAGAAACCTCTTTAAAAACTCTAGCAGATTTGTCCAAGAAGAATTACCTTTAAAAAGAAGGATGAGCTCCCCTATAAAGTATATTTTAAATATTACTTTTGGATGTTTCATTTCTAAACTTTTGCGGAGCCTTCAATTCCAGAATTTTACATAGATTATGTGTAAGAGTCAGAAGCTGCAGAATCAAGGTTGCAAAATTTGATCATAATTCTAGACCCCTTGGGCATTTTCCTAAAAATATGACCTGTTTTCATATCATTATCTATTATACAAAATATAGTGCTTATATAGTATTATCTCAGAGTGTATAACATTTCCCCACCCCCCCACACTTAGTAGAAGAAATATTAATTTCTGGCAAAAATTGTTATACATTCTTGTCAAGTGTTATAAGCTTTAAAGGAGTTAGAGTGGAGTACAATATTAATACCTGCAGGTACATAAGCCTCAATGAGCTATTCAAAGCACACACAGACACACACACACTAGCTGGAGAAGTGTGTGCACCTACACACACACGACATGACACAACGCACACATGCGCATCCATACAGTGAATGGAGAGGTGCAAATGCCTGAATGTTTCAACGGTTGGCATATGATGAGAGAATATGATTCTCATCAGTGAAATGAAAGAGCTCTTTGGATGGAAAAGTATCTGATTAACAAAAAGTTGCACAGGTTGAGGACAAATAACAGAATAGGACATAAATGTATATCCCATATGGGATACCGGAGGCAGAATATTGAAGATGACACTTGGCTTAACACCTGGATAAGTCCCACTAGATCTTCAATGTCCACACCTGGTCAATAAGGGGCCTCTAAGGCCTCATGTCATAAGAAAAATGAAGTGTACTTTAACAGACTTCGCTAAAGTGAGCCAAGCCTTGCTTTCTATCAGCCTGCCTTCTGCCTTCTCCAACTTCAGCTACGTAGAACTGGCAAGCAATACAAAAAACTAGGAGACAAGTGAACTAGGACATTCATAGTTAGAGGGTGAAAAGACAGTGTAATGACAGCAGAGGAGAAAAAACCAGCCTGTGGTTATTTCTGACATAGCTGAAAGAGGCTCAGGCTCCAGCCTCACAAACAGCTCATCAGAGACACATCCTGCCCAGACCGGAGGAGCCCCTTCAGCCAAGCTGACAGAAACAGAGCCCTAGTCTACCAGGAGCAAAGTCTTTCTAAAAAGCAACTTTGTACAATGCTAAGATAGAGTGCATTTAAACTGATGGACCAGTCCAAGCACCTTTGCAATTCATGACTTGCAGGATGCCAGGAAATTCTCTCGATGTTGTTCTGTCCGGATGAATATCCATGCCCTTGCAATGGAAAACCTGAAGCCAGTAGCATAACTTGGGGTGCGAAAAGAGGGCAAGATTTCTGGGCACTGGCTTGTGGGGGGTGCCCTGAAGATTTAAAGGGGGCATCTTCTTATAGACTAGTATTGTGCTTGCCTGTTCTGATTAGTGTTTCCTAAATCTGCTGGGCACTCTCGCATTGCTTCCTCCCTTGGTCCCCTCTGCCTGCTGCTCTGGCATGTATTATTCATTCCTAACTGTTTCTCCGAAACCCCCTCTGCACTGCCCCACTCTGTACCCCAGTCCCTCACCCTTGTTGCTAAATTTGGCTTTTTAAATTCTTGGTACACGGTGATATGCCAAGCAGACTTCATTTCCTGGCAGCCCTTGCTGTGGTGGCTCCTTCTGGCTGCCTGCCCCACTGCCTGGGCACCCCTGTCCATTTGCCCTGCATCCACCACTAGGGACAGGACCCACACAGGCAGGGCATGCAGCCAGACGGCTGGGATGGGGCCACAGCTGGGAGCAAAATGGGCAGCTGGGGCTGGGGAGAGCCTGGGATCTTGGGACAGTGACAGCGCAGGGCCGAGCTGCAATCTGCAACCTGTACACCCCTGCGACGAGCGTGGCTCCTATGGGCAGTGGTGTGCAGGGAGTGAATTGCAGCTCTGCTCTGGCCCTGGTCCCATGTTGTCACTGCCCCAAGATCTGGGGTCTAGCAAGCCTTGCCCACTCACTGCACTCTCAACTGCAGCCTCATTCCAGCTGTCTGTCCGCACGCCCTGCCTGCGTGGGTCCTGCCCCCGGCGGTGGGTGTAGGAAGCAGGGGTTTGGGTGCGTGGGCAGTAGGGCTGGGTCAAGCAGGGGCAAGCAAGTGAGCTGCTGCTGCCAGGAAATGGAGTCCAGCCATAGGCCGGATACCACTGCAGAGGACAGTGGTATACAGTGTACAGAGGACAGTGTATACCTCTTGTATAGGGCACTGCAGAGGTGGTGGGCTATGGCACTGCAGAGGTGGAAAGGAGGGGACACATCACCAGAGCAGGTAGAAGGGACCATCAGAGGCACATGAGTGTGGCCACCAGCTTTGCAGGATTGCAGATCTTACTTGTTATGCCTTTGCCCAGAGCTGTTTGATTATCAGAGCTAACCTTACAAGACACATTGTCCCATAAGACTCTAGGAAATGCAGAGAGATTTCAGGTAGCTACCAACCTGTATTCCAGCACACCCATCTTGATTAATGGGAATTTGTGTGTTTTCCCATGTGCGAGTTGTCTAAAAGCACTGATTTTGATCATCTCCCACAATATGAAGATGAGTCTAAAGCTGGTCCCCTAAAGTGTTTCCCACATATTCTTGATGCTGATATGACTATTACAGATACCACTGGTATGTAAAAAAGGGCTTTTTCAGTTTTAAAAAAAATTTTCTGTCAGGCAAAGGATCCTTTGTATCCTCACTTGTAAATGTAACTCCTATTCCTAAAAGAGAGGAAACCACAAAAGACTGAATGGGAATGGAGATAGATCTTGACACCTCATAGGTGATTTCCATGGATGAATCTCACTGATAATATAGCTGGCTGCTGTATCATGAAAGCTGAAGTCTGTAGGTTTGTCTATGACCAAATTCATTTAAAACAAAACAAGAAGGAAGTGGCATATCATTTGCCTGTGCCCCTGGTGAGAAAGAAAGCCAAAGAAAAGACCAGCATTCAAAGAGGGGGACTGATACAGTCTTGATAATTGGTCTATACAGATTTGCATGGCCTGCACTTAATCTTCATACCTTCAGGTTCACTGACGGACAGGTGATAAATAATAGGAAACATCACAGGAATACAGATCAATGAGCTTCTCTTTGTCTCCCCACAATGTCATCCTTACTTCATCTGCAGCTTAGAAGAAAAGTGCTTCTGTGGGACAGGAATCAGGTTTTCAAAGAGCCAGCCTCAAAGTTCAGCATTCTGGTGGTTTAAGTTAAGTAGGAGTTTACTCATCCATATCAGCCTTGACTTTGGTAAATCCAGTTGCGTGACCTCTTAATACTGTCTTCTATCCAGCATTAGAGATAAAGACACACAGTCAGAACACAGCACTAACTCAGTAGGGGTCTCTGCTGAGATGCATTGTCACCGCTTTGTCAGAAAACATATAAAGCTGAGGGTGGAAGGACTACACAGATATTCTGCAAGAAGAAAAGGCTTCAGGTGTTATGGGTACCGAAGCATGAGGCTGATTCAGGCTGGGATATGAACATTATTAGGTGTGTCTACACATGCCAATCTGCAATCAGATGGATTGCAGATTGGCTGAAGGGTCGTACTCAGAGGGTGGTGGTGGACGGGACATATTTGACCTGGGGAGAAGTGGGCAGCAGAGTCCCCCAGGGCTTGGTCCTGGGGCCCGCGCTGTTCAATCTCTTTATCAGCGATTTGGACAATGGGGTGAATAGCAACCTGTTTAAATTTGCTGATGATACCCAGATTTGGGGTGAGGTGAGCACACTAGTAGGGAGGGAAAGACTGGAGCAAGACATGGATAGGTTACAGGGGTGGGCTAACATAAACAGGATGCGTTTCAATACTGACAAGTGCAGGGTGCGGCACTTGGGCAGTAGTAACCAGCAGCACACTTATGAGATGGGAAACTCCCTTCTTGAGAGCACAGAGGCGGAAAGGGATCTTGGAGTCATTATTGACTCCAAGATGAACATGGGCCGACAATACGAGGTCACGGCTGGCAGGGCTAACTGGACCTCGTCGTGCATCCACAGATGCGTCTCAAGCAGGTCCAAGGAGGTGATCCTCCCCCTCTATGCAGCACTGGTCAGGCCACAGCTGGAGTACTGCGTCCAGTTCTGGGTGCCCCACTTCAGGAGGGATGTGGACACCATTGAGAGGGTCCAGAGGAGGCTACTCGCATGATCCGGGGACAACAGGGCAGACCCTGCAATGAGAGACTGCGGGACCTGAACCTGTTCAGCCTTCACAAGAGAAGGCTGCGGGGGGACTTGGTGACCATCTATAAACTCACATGGGGGGATCAGAAGGGTTTGGGAGAGACCTTGTTTCCCTAGCCCCCCCGGCATAACAAGGAATAATGGCCACAAGTTGTTGGAGAGGAGGTTTAGATTAGACATCCGTAAGAACTACTTCACGGTCAGGGCAGCTAGGATCTGGAACCAACTTCCAAGAGAAGTGGTGCTGGCTCCTACCCTGGGGGTCTTTAAGAGGAGGCTTGGTGCCTACCTGGCTGGGATCATTTGAGCCCGGTTTTTCTCCTGCCCAGGCCGGGGGTCGGACTTGAAGATCTACAAGGTCCCTTCCGACCCCACTTCTATGATTCTTGCCATTAGAGGGCAGCAATAAACTGTGGAGCTTATTGCTCTACAGTTTATTGCTCCCGGGAAGCTCCCAGGTGCATGATTTACATGTGCACCCAGAGCGTAGCACACTGAGCTGGGTCGCGGAAGCCATCTGGTAGGGGACCTGGGGGTTAGCTTACCAGCCCAGGGCTGCTCTGACCGGGCTTAATGTGCTGAAGCCAGGCACAAGGCCTAGCCAGCAGGCAGCCCCGAAACTGAAGCACCCTTGTGCCGCAGCCAGCTGGCTCAGTGTCTACATGTGCACTGCTGCACACACACAAAAAAACCAACTCTGCAGCAGGGTAGGCTTGTATTTACAAGTCTTGCATTTACACGTCCTATCCTGCTGCAGAGTTTGTTCATTTTGTGCACCCTAGCGGTGCATGTGCGGATGCTGAGATATTCATTGTGCAGTCAATCAGTCAACTGCCCAGTAAATGTCTTGTGTAGACACACCCGTTATGCACCTGAATAGGCTGGTGTAGACTCTTTCTATACATCTGCTCAATGCCAAGGTCAAGAGTTGTTCTGATGGGGAGTAGTAATGTATGGGGGGGAATATGAAAAGCATTAGTGATGCTACAAAGTATGAGGACAGATCAAATTGTTCTACTGGGTTACAACAGGAGTGTGTAATAGGAAGGAAAATAGGTCAAAGAGTTGTGATCAGTGTCCCAGCAGCACAGCTGCAGGATTTGACAGGAAACTCTAATCCCTGATAGATGCAATGAGAACAGAAGAAAATGGTGCATCCAAAACCCTGGATTGCTCCCAAAGGAGAGCAATCAAATCCAGATGAAATAGGAATCTTTATAGAGTGTTTCTCTACAGTGTTAGTCAGTGGCTAGCCACAAGATCACTTTCTAATGTTCTCCATAGCATGTGAACGTAAAAGGTTTTTGAAGCAGTAGTAAGGAAAGAACAAGGTTGAAAAAAAAGCATCCAGTAAATCCCAGGTCCAGGCATGGATATACATCTGGAGGGATCAAAATGTCATAAAGTACACTCTAATTATTTCTGACATTGATAATAACTTAGCACACACATTCTGGAGAAGATACAAAAATGCTTAAAAAAAAATGAAAACGGTTTTATCTGCATTAAAAAAAGGGTTCTGTGATAGATGTACAAAATATTTATCTCTTGAATTGTGCATGTATGTGTATACACACACACACACACACACACATTTATATGCATATATGCAAGGATATAGTTATGTGCACACAGAGAGAGTTCAGGGTGGATATATTACACAATGTGGGAAAGGAATACTGTCTTTTAGAGGTGTAACAGTGCTAAATCAATCCCCAATGTGACTGAAAGAAAAACAAATGTGGAAATGAGGTAGGATCACGTCTTTTATTATCTCTGAAGTGATGACACAGCAAGAGCCCGGTTCTGCCTTCTTTTCCCTTGTATCCCAAGAATTATTCCCACCTGTGGTGCTAAGAGAGGAAGTGAAAGGAGGTAGAAAATTATATTTTTCATGAGCTAATCCTGGGAAACCGGCTGCTTTGGTTTCTTTCTGCCTCTTGGCTATAATATTTTAAACAAGGACAGCACTCTTTGCTATTTTTTGCACAGTTGGACTGCTCTCTTCCAGGTATCAGGCATTTAAATTGTAATTTAAGAGGAGGAGGAAGACAGCAATCGATAGGTAGAGAGAAGTTCTCTTCCTAGGTCAACCGCATGACTCCGTACAACATGCTTTGAAACAGATGCTCCAAATGCAAGCCACTCGGCACGTAAGCACATTTTAAAACCGAAAGCCAAACGCACACGGCATTGCTACTACTACCATACCTTTGCTTTGGGGAGGGTTCTGACTCCTGTCTCGGAGAACGTTAATCTGGTAGACAGCTCCGTAAGGCTCAAAAAGTTCTTTTAGCTCTTTTTCCGACCATGAACGTGGAATCTGTCCAACAAACATCTTAATGGCATCTGGGTCTGGTTGGTCTGAGTGATCCAAAGCTCCGTTCATCTTGTTAGCTGTGCCGTTACTACAAAGTTGAACAAGAAGATTAAAAAAGACACAATTAGGAAATGAAGCAATTTTGATGCTTGGTATATGAGATGATGATGTCAGTGGGCACAAAGGGGGAATAAATCCCATGTTTAATTGATAGCATGAATATCACAAAAAAACCCCCAAAACAATGCAATTACATTTCTCACTGACTCTGGTGCTCACGGCAGACTGCTGCTTAATAGCATGATGCAAGAAAAAAGCTGCAAAACATAAGTCCCAATTTGGTCCCTCTGCATCTTAACGCAGCAGACAGTTAGGAGTAAGTGGAGGTTTCTTTACAAGACTGTTGTAAACAGGACTGCAGCGTATTCGTACAAAACTGGCTATTGGCAGAAATAAGGCAGCGCTGGTGTGTTTTGTAATAAAGTCACATGAAAGGAATATGAAACGCTTGGCAATCTGTCAGATGACTCATGCAAGTTGCCAGCGATGAATTTGCAGATTGTGTGAAGCATCCATGTGTGCATCAAATTAGTATAATATTGCCTAGTATGGAAAATACTCCGGCTATGTGGCTGGGTGCTGCCGATTAGTTGCCTACGCTTTTCAAAAGGGAATGAGAGTCTGGAGAGCTCCAGTTTAAAGCACGCTGTTTATTGCACCCTGGCACAAAGAGCACAATTCAGGAGGGGAAGGCAGGGGCAGAACGGCCTGCTTTGTTCAGAAATAAGGAAGCACGACTTCAAAAAAGTTGGGCTCCATGCAAAGAACATGAAATATTTCAAATCGCTCACGCCCTCTAAATTGCTCCCCCTCCGATTTCCAGATGTGCCGTTAAGTTCAAAACAATTGCACATTTTGCGGGGGGGGGGGGGGGGGGGGGGGGGGGGGGGGGGGGGGGGGGGGGGGGGGGGGGGGGGGGGGAGTATTTTCTTCCTTTCAAATAACTTTCAAATGGGCGGTAAAAGGAAAATTACATGTTCTGGTGTACAACTTTCCCCAAATGCTAGGGAAACAAAGCATTTCAAACGCTGAAAAGAAGTAGAACTTGGGAAACATTAGCAACTGCTGGCGAGGCAAGCCACTTAACGTCAGATCATTTCCTTGTCCCCAGACTTCTCAAAGAAACCTGTGGTTCTGGGGTACATCCACTTCTAGGTGAGTGACTTGACTCACCTTAAAAGAGGCCTGATTTGCCGTCAGTGCTTTGTGCACAACTCAGCTTCTTTAAGCTGTGTCGAAAGCTGCTCACCCAAGAACTGAGGCATCTGGTGTCACCTGTCACTTTTGAACATCATGGCTTTGGATTATACATTCTTTATTTGACATTTATTCAGAAGAGAATGCCCCTATTGCTCTCAGGGGCTGAAATCTACACAGAGAGAGACCAAATCCTGTATTTTTTTACATGTTGAAAACACCAACGCTGGTGGGAAAAATCCCCCGTTTAATTTTCCTGCCTTAGGGCTATAACTCATGCAAAGACAAATTATTCAGTTTTCTGTGCTTCATCTCTTTTGAAGCATAATGCACCTCAACACATTAATATGCCCAAATTAACTTTTGCACTTTTCCCAGTTACTGAAGGGAGGAAAAAGTTGCATTAAAGGTGCACTTTAAAAAAAAAATGCTGAAAAATTTGATCATTGGTTTTGTGAAGTGTCTATGACGTGGCTCAGCAGGAAATGGGATCAACTCCATGCATGTATTAGGCAAAATTCCTAGTGGCTCCAATAAGACTTTGCCTAGATAATGGCCCATCCAACTCCATTACTTTTAATGTGCAAATAGCCTCATTGATCTTGTACTCTTTCTTTATTTCAAAGATCCTTCATAGATCACAACAACTCTACTGTGGCTGCTTGGGTGCTTGTGGAATTAATACCCCCACTTCTCAATTCCAGTGCAACGAATGAGGGAGAAATCATGGAGACGAACAACGACCCAGATCCTGTGTTCAATTCCATGTGAGCACCCATGCTGAGCCTCACTGAGCCATGGCCGTTATCTATATGGGTGCAGGGGTTTACCTGCACACAACGCTTGACAGCTTAATACGGCATAACTGCTGGGGCTTTTATGGTACTGGAGGTCCAATGAAATAATCATAATGATTCCCTTGGGCACTGAACATCACGGAATTGTTTCATGTGCATCCCTGTGCATGTGCATGTGTGTGCATGCACACACACATACTGGGGGAGATTTTCAAATCCTATCCTACAACATTGTCAACACAGAGCAGGCCACGAATTGCCATGTGTGCCTTTGAAAAATACCCCCATATGTATAAGCATAAACTTGCTCTACAGTTAGCTTGTTCTACCGATCTCTTAGATGGGTCTTTCTAACCATTCATGTATTTTGGATAGGAAGCTAAGCTTACTTTTCTCTTTTGATTCCTTCTGCATTATGTTTATATGCAACAGAGCTTCCTTTTTTTTTAAAGTTATTTCCTTCGCCCCTTTTCTTCCTCTGTCAACATGTACATGATTACCATGTCAGTTATTGTAAAAACTGGTATTTTTTGTACGATAACAAGCTGATTCCTGCATTGATACATTTTTTTTTTTTTGCTTCTTACCCAGAATAGTATACCAACGACACAGTTGGCATGTCTACATGAGTGGTTACTGCTCATTTATTTAGTGTTTGTCTAATCAATTTTAGTGATAGTAAATTAATCATACTTTAAAGGGTCTGATTTAAAAGGTCTGAGCTTCAGTTGATCTTTTTAGTGAGTCAGAATATAAGCGACTGAATTGTCGGACACGTGTTTCTTGGTTTGGGTTCTGCCACTGATTCTGTGGCAACTCTGGCGAATCCCACTGTGCTAGATCCTACTCTTCACTACCGATAAGCAAATGAAAGAACTAAATTTGGCCTTATAGACCTAAACTTGGACCTAAAGTTTATACTGCCTGCTTCCTGCAAGTCCCATCAGTGCTTGGTGATACCACCCGGGAGGTCATTCGTGGTAGTTCATCCTTGTGGTTCATCAGAGCCTGAGCCTGAAATCTGCAATTGGTAACACCTTTTCATTTGAGCAGATCTTCAGCAGACAGGGTGGAGTTTTGGGGCGTTGTCTGAGAAATTTGTTTTCTCACCTATTCATATTTTTTAGCAGTCTTGAAAATTCTGTTTTTTATTGTGACCTGCCCAGAGCCTCTTTTGGAGAGGGCACATAAGTCTAATACCTGGTAATGATATCAATAGGCTAGTAAATGCCTCCTGGAAGGAACGCCTCAATTCTCATCCACTCTGTTATGGAAAGATAGTAAAATGAATCTTTTAGCACTAGCCCCATGTTATCCTTTAGGGTTTTTTTTTTTTTGCTGTAACGTTTAACATGCTGTCGCCTCTCCCGCCCCCCGCAAACAACTAAGGCAACTGAAGACAAAGAAACTGAAGAAAACAACAGAGGGCAGGAGGAGAACTCAACCCTTTTATTAAACCAATCACTAAAGTATACTCCAAGGATGCACTGAGAATCACAGCCCTACGAAAACAACTGCATTAACGTTCAACTATTGCACAGCCTGTTTTAGGGAAGGGAAAAAACCTCCCAGCAATCCGATTTTTGAATTAGGTGAATGAATGTTGTGATCCGCTAGTAAAACCCCTCAATTTAGGAAGGCCTCTGGGAAACCCCAATCTTTACTTTCACTTGCTGGGAAAACATTCTGTATTCAGATAAGACCCATTCGTCAGCAATGATAATAGGCCCTTTTGTTGCTCGGTTTTGCCAGTGCGCAGGATACAGCACTCAGCGGAAGTGGCTCAACTCCTCCTCCCCCATCCTCCCCCCGCCCAGCCCTGTTACTCAGGAAATAAAGCACAAGAAAAACCACATGAAACTTTCCTTCCAAGAGAAAACAAGCCTATCGTCTCAAAAGCTTAAGGCCTCTACGATTTCTTGAAGGCACAAGCACAAAGGGAGCCTTGTCTAGGGGACGCTAATGAGAGCGGAGTCCCATGACAATTGCTGTCAGTACCCCGATGATATATAAAAAAAACGAGGTTACGTGGGCAGCTGCCTCTGCACTGCAGCGTGTCCCCCCTCTATGGCCAATTTAGCCCACTGGACTCGCAGGTGACCCATCACGTCATCTTAATCACTGACAAGGTGTCATCTATATTGCGGAGAGCAGCCGGAGGGCACAGATGAAGCCAGTGAGTGGCTGGCTGCTTGTGGATGCTGCCGGAGCATCCTCGCTCTCAATTTGTGCCAATTTTCCTTCTAATAACCCATCTACTGTTCCATCATTTCGGGAACTTGACAGGGTCACTCTTCCAGGAGCTAGAGATAGTTTTAGTATCACTTCTGTTTAAGGAGCAGCACCTTAAAAATTAGTCACCCCCCCCCCAACTTTTGAGAGCACCACATCTACCAGCGCCGATATATGTCTAATTAGCGAACAGTATTTTGAATCCGGATCCCAAAGCAGATGAGCCTTTAGATCCTAGGTAGAGCAGGCTAGTTACATTAATAACTACCCAACTCTCGAAGGTCAGCGAGAGGTAGAAAGCAGGCCCCAGGCGCTCGCTCCGGACCCATTTCTTGGCTTTGTTTCTAGGCCTGATCAAACCATGATCCCTCTCCATCCAAGCCTCTTCGCACTCCAATTATTTAACTCCCCCCCACCCCACACACATTCAATCCAACAAAGCTGTGCTTAACTCTGAACATAGCCCACCGCCGCGCTCGACCTCTCTGAGATACACGCACACTGAAAAAAAATGGGAACGGTAAAAAAAAAACAACAACCCCAGCTTATAAACAAGCAGGCGAGTAAATGCATTCAACCACCGTGGCCTTCACAAGCACTGTAGTTAGCAGCGGAAGTAGTAAATATTTATATTGGGGTACTGCCCATGCTGGGATCAAGGACCCACTGTTTGGGTGCTGAACAAACACAGAAAAGGAACAATCTTGACCTGGAAGCCTTGCAGCGTTAACACCACTGCTAACGTTAATGTGTTAAACATATAAAATGCTGTATCTTTAAACGATATCATCATAGGTTTTATAAGCATCCTTTACCTGGAAGACTCCCAAGGTGATTTACAAGCCTAACATATACAGGAACGACTCCATCCTGGAGTGACAAACAGCAGCTGTTTAACGACACGCAACATTGCCAGACAAAAATTGAAGCCAGGAAGTGAAGAACAATACTATATCCAAGTGACACAACCGGGGAGGCGGTGGGGGAGAGTTCATAGATACAGAACATAATTACCTAAATTGGATTTTGGCCAGGACAGCGGGGGACACCAGGGGTTGACATCTCTGGCAAAATCCCCCCAAAAGCGCATATGATCAGGGCTGTTTCATGAAAAAAAAAAAAAAAGACATCTCCAGGGGGTTGTTGTCCCATCAGCACTTTAAAAGGGCGATAGTTCAAAACAGACTGAGGAAAAAAGGACTTTCCACATATTATCACCAGCTCTTGTAGCTCCCTGCACTTTCCACAGTAGATGCTTGTAAGAAACACCTTCTTAGTTTTTTCTCAGTAAGCCAAGGAACACGTAACTACAAGCAAACATTGAACAGCTTTGACACCGTGTCTAATTAACACGGCAGCACACTGCAGGACTTTCAATCCAGTACATGCAATATAATGTCATACTCACAGAGTACAGTCCCCCCCACTCATTGCCCAAATTCTCTCTCTCTCTCTCTCAACTTTGCTCCTCTATCAGTGCTAGCCACACGTTTGTGAATCAACCTAACAGCTATGAAGGATTTGCAAGGCTATCACCATGCCACACACCAAAGCCAGTTGCAACATCTTAGGAAGGAGAAGACTCAGACTCCTTCTTCCCAAACATCACCCAATCTTTTAGCAGAGCAAGGCTAACAGGTGAGCAACTCTGAATCTGCCCAGTGGGGAGCAACAGCACCGTCATAGCCATTCACTATTTTCTACTGCAATTTCTGTGCTAGACATCCAATGCTGAGAGCCAGTTTTTTGGGGTTTTTTTTTGCTTTCCATTAGTGCATTGTTAGCCTGCCTCTTGCCAAAGTCTAATACTGTAACCACCAGGAGTTAGTGTAATGTATGATCAATGTAAAGGTATTTTTTTCTTCACCTTTGCCTTCAAGGTCTACCGAAAGTATATGCAACAACACCAGTGCTCAGAAAAGATAGATGAGAATGGAATCCCTTTAATAAGACGAGCATTCAAAATCCACAGAAAAGTCATTGAGTAACTGTATGCGTAACTATATCACAGGGTAGACTGCTAGACAAAATATGCATTGGAAATACCTCCGAGTTTTACTGAAAACTTAAGGATACCTGTGCGTTATCCCTGGTAGATCCAGGCTTGGATCACACAGATACACATTTTTATTATGGTTGTTGCTATTACACAGGTCCTGAAGAGACCAGGGAAAACCCCAGTGATCTTGATACTATCTGGACTTTATTCAATTGATTGTGTAAATTGGAGCCTGTACAGTCCTGTAGTATAAGGTTTCACAGTTTCATAAATGAGCTCTGCGAGTTTGGCTGATTGACCCAAACCATAAATGTCTGCCCCTACATGGCCATAGCCAGACACGCAGGTCGCTCCTGCACGCTCAGCTGTCCCAGGCGGTTCAGCTGATATGGTACCTCCAGCTCCCCTAATGCACTGCAGCAATCCCAACCTACTCCATATGGGTTGACCTAAGGCCAGGATTTCAGACTGAGCTTTGAATGCCCTGGGTTTGTGTCACATTAAAATCTAGAGGTTACCGTTATTTTAATGTTACGTTTTGGAGAGGGAATGTTCTTAAAATTGTGCAGTCACCTAACAGGCTCGCAAAAAGCTTTGTGCATCTGCTCCATCAAATCTTCAGGGGTGAAATGATTATAACTGGGAAAATCCAGAGTTACAGACTTACCAGTCCTCAGCTCTCACTGTTAGCTGTTCATACATATTCATTAGTGAGTGAACTGCCTCATAATACACATTGCAACACTCTGTGGGTGCATGCATGCTATATATAGAACTCTAATTACACAGGTATATAGCATAGAGATCCTTTCAGATCCAAGTGTCTACTGAGCATGCTAATAAAATAGCTTTGCTAGTTCATTCAAGAGTGGAAATACAAACGCAACATCCACACTTGACCAGGTGCGATTTTCCCACTGGTATGAGCCTGTGAGAGATGGGGCACCAGAACTGTGCGAATCCTAACCTCTAAACTCTACTACAGCTGCAGATAATGGAGAAGTTCAGAGTTCATGTGGCAGAGACCTGCGAGTCAGGGGCTGAAGATCTGAATGACTCCAAGTCTATTAAATTAAGACTCTTCTCACCTTTTGAATTGGGGATCCTATTATTAACAATGTCTGAAAGGATCACTACCTTATGCCCCTTCTCAAAACTGACTTCCAATGCAAGTTCACCACAATTAAGAGGGCTAGATAAATACTTCTGTTGCCCTGATTACTGTACAATATTTGCCTGTTTTGCTCTTGGATACCCTCTCCTATTATGTCTTCAAATGGGGACTGTAACCTCTTCAGTGCAGACTTAGCTTAGAAGATCTGCATCACGTTTCATGTGCACAAAGGGACGTTAGTCAGGGCTTTTAGGCATTACTGCACATCAAGTCATGACTTGTATAACAGTGCACATGTGCTTCTGCCATTATAACTTTGCTTTTGGAACAGATTTCTTTATTTTTCTAAATGCAGAAGCAGGGTAAATTAGTCCAGGTGGGCACTGCATGAACACGGTTATACAACTTCTGGTAACCAAACCTGTTCTCATATCACTACATGGCTTTACAATGTTTTGAGGTAGCCAACCACATAATAGTAATTGGCAGCAGTTATTAATGCTGCACTTTCCTAATTAGACCCATTTACAATCAGCAGTAGTACTTCATTGTGGCAGGAAACATTTATTGGCATTAATATATTTAAAAAAATATATTATCCAATTACACCTCAATTTCCTACATTTCTGACATGCCAGCTACCAAATTAGAATAGCGTTGTGCACTCAAAATTCAGCACACGTAAGAGCATCTGTTTTCTTGTCAACAGCTTCACCCTCTCTCTACTGCTTCTACACACTTATTGCTCAACATTTGCTAAGTTCTTACTCAATTCCTGTCCTCGCCTTACTCAGAAGCCCACAGACAACAGAGACATGTAGGTTTTTACATATATTTTTAAAAGGCGATAACTACCAAATGTCAACTGTAATGATTTTTCTTTTTAGAGTGGCCATTATCAATGTGGTATGCAAAGGTTTTCACGAATTCTCTCAAGTCGTAGATGACTTGTCACATCTGAAAAACGGGAGGTGGGCGGGACGGACCACTGAAATATTTGCTTTACAAAACGGCATGCTGAAGCCAAATGATTATTGCAAGAAATACATTAGAAGCCAGCACATTTCAAGATTGGCACAGACACACGCAAACCAGCTTACTGCTGAGCTTTACGAGATGTGGAGCGTTATGCTAATAGAGTCCAAAAACATATGTCAAAAAACAAGGGAGCCAACAACTCGCACCTGACCTTGCTGCTTTATCAAAATTGCTTCCCTAAGAGTGAAACGGAAGCGCACAGAGGTGCTTGCACAAAGTGCAGGGTCTGGCTCATTTAGCCATGGTTATTTATGTGAATCCTGAAATTTTCAAGGAAAATTCATTTCAGTTTCCTTACAATTCTCCAGCCTGCTCCTGGCCCCCAGCCCCTTTAAAAATATGAATAAAAATAGGATTACTTCCAAAAGTATAGTATAACTGTAATTCTAGGAGGTTGAGCATTATTACACCAAGATCCTCCCTCGCTGATTTTTTTTTAAAGCCATTCCTTCATTTTTTGACACCACATCTGCCACACAGAATGCAGATGATCATTTGTTTATATATCTGTCTAACCGCCTTTTCCAAACACAGCCAGGTGGAGCCTTTCAAAATCAAATTAATTTCAGATTAATTCACTCTGGACCCACTCCAGTTTCATGACTCTATGCTTTGAGGCACCAGCTAAATTGATTTAGAGTCATGAACTTAAAGAGCTCAACTCCTTAGGTATAAGGAGGGGGGGGGGAGGAAAAAAATCTAGCACAAGATCTTTCTTGCGTACCAAAAAAATGTCAGCATAAGTTGCTGCTATTTCCAAAAAAAAAGCCAATATAGTGCCAAAATCATCCCTAAAGAATTTCATATTTCATCCAAGAAGACATCATAGTGGAATTTACATCTTCAGGTCTTTAATGTCTCTTGATGAATCTAATAAAATTTAGCACTATAATTAAACACCAGAATAAGAAATGCTGAAACTTTTTGCAATAAATAGCAGTTACACTAAAATAGCAAACAGGTAACGTTAAAAGTCTCAAGTGCACTGGATTCATCTAAGGAACTATAAACTGAGTGGGCTTGCATGCTGTCAATCCTCTCTGGATGCCTTTATTATCTCACTTGTTTCAATTGCAATTTGGGTTTCCATGGAGATGGCAACAGTCAACTCTGGAAAATTATAAGATAAATGTCAGGCAGTGATAACGGTGTTAATGAAGCTTCATTGACAAGCAGCACTATGCTTCAAATAATAAGCATATTTCTATTAGCATATGTATAACCTGGCCAGGAAAAAAAACAACAGGAGACAAGAATCCTAAAAATAAAATAAAATAATATTGTGTACGTGTGTGTGTAATGTATATAAACCTCTGTGCATTTGAAATGAAATTCTATGAAGAATTCCTAGTGAATAGGAAAGATGTTGGCTTTACCTTTAATTGCCTGGTTCCTTTAGAAATTCTTGCTCTCTGCTATCATTCCAGAAGATCACTCTGCTGACACACACTGACACATTTTTGCACAGTATGACACTTGTTTCCTTACAACACGAGGTTGGAACGATCCGTTTTATGTGGCACTTAGAAGCGTGTTTTATATGGCATGAATACAGCTGGTGCAAGCTGTTAACCAGAAAGAATCTGACTGGGGGGGGGGAGAAACTCCCCGACATACTGTTGTAATCCAGGTTTGTGTGGCTAGCCCCTCACTAATCCATGCATGGCAAGTTTAACAGGCAGAGGATGCTTCCACATCTGCATTTAGCACATAGCAATGAATTCTGGTGCAGCACATGGAGCCAGGGTGGAGCAGCCCCGGTGGGCAGGAGTGGAGCAGCTCTGGCTCAACATGCTGCAGAGAAGCGGGCAGCCAGTCACTGCACCCTCATGCCCCAGACAGCCCCAGTCGCCATCTACATGTGTGTTTTAGCACATGTAATTACTGCTGCAGGACAGGACTTGTCCCAGGCAGTACTATCCTACAACAGAGTTAATTAATTTACTGCACCCTAATATAGGCGCATGTGTAGACAGCGATGCCTTACTGCAGAGCTAATTAGCTCCGTAGTAAAGCGCACATGTAGATGCACCCAGAGATGCTTACTCTTGGCATCCCATCGAGTGCTCTGGATTAACTCCACACTAGCTGAGCCTGTTGATGTCACCAGAAAAAAAAACCTTCCAGTCATCGTAGAAGGATACAGGCCGACTTTCTGCTTTCTAAACATGGAATAGGTTTGTGAGCTGGAGCTCAAAGAAGTGACCGGAGTGGGAATCTACAACCCCAAAAAGAAGGGGGCACTAAGCAGTATGCTTCACTTGAATATCAAAGCATTTAATTAGGCTGGTGTGGGGGTGAGATTTTATAGCCAGGGAAGGAAAGTGAAAAAAGTGTTACTATCCCAGGACTTGTTCTTTAGCAAGAAAAACCCAACAGGGTGGGCTGGTGCATATATTTTTTAGTAGTTTCCCCAAATCACTTCTTCCTTGGCCTGAATCTGTGTGTCTTCCAAATCTGAATACATATATCAGCTGAAAGCCAGGAGTCTGCTAAACAATATTTCCATTAGACTGGTCCTTACTGCTACAGGATTCCATGGGAGTACATTTGCCGTTATTTTCACTGGGAAAAAAATACGGTTTTCTAACACTAGGAAAGCTCTGTGGCTTTATCTCTCTGGGCCCCCTCCCCGCCTTCTGTCCGTGTATAGTGTAATGTGCTGGAGGCAGGCTGCATCCTTTTGCATATGCAGCTCCTGTACAGGGGAGCAGGTGCGGGCTCTTGGTTCTACTATTGCAGAACAAACAGAGCAAACAGGAACGACAAAATTGCAATGCAGCAACAGGCTAGGTATAACGAGAGAGAAGGAAAAAACAACTTTCAAACAAATATCAAACTCCTTTGGCTTGGATGTCTCTGGAGATCCAGGTAGGAAAATAAGCCTTGTTGTTTTGGTTACTAGCACTTTGGGAGGTACCTAGATGTCACAGAGATGGATGCCCTTGTAAGAAGAGAACTAAATTGAATATCTGCCCACAGGATAGGAGTCTTGCTGAGTCTTAAGAGAAGCATGAGGGTTGCTAAGGAAGGCCCGGTATTTTTAGTCCCTTTCCAGTGCCCCACGGGTGGTCTCTACCACTCTTGCTTCTTCCATCTTCTCCAATTTAAAAACCAATACTTGATCGACTGTCCCAGATCACTGGTCACGAGCGAAGCCAACAATTAAAATGAAAATAAAGAGAAATTACACAACTGGTCTGAGGTTTCAGCAGGACTAAACAGCAAGCAGAATTTTAGGTTTAACTGCCCTGATCACATTGTGTATGAGAGAATTTTGACATCAAGTAAGAGATTATAGTGTCTTGTGTAATTATCATTGAAAATTTAAGCATTTAGGCTGGATGTTCCAAAGCACATAGGGGAGTCACGGAGAACAATGCCTATTGACTTTCAACATCCTCCTTGATCATTTTGGTGCTTTTGAAGTTCCTTGGAGATTGATTCTGTCAGCCTTATTCATTTTGAACAGTACATTATGCTGCAGATAGTTCTATTGATTGCAATGAAGTCTTTTCATGGAACAAGGTATGATGCAAAATGCAGAAACGTGAAAGTTAACCATGGGCTCTTGAAGGGTATAAACATTAAGATGGTACCTCAACTCAGTGGAAAGTTATTAGAGTCTCATTGCCCAAGCAAGCAGCCATGATGAATGAGTTACAGTTGGGAAAGTCTTTTTGGGTTTTTTAAAATTTTTTTATCAGTAAATCCTACTAGCATATTGAGTCTAACTTAAGTAATTTTTAACAATAATGGAATACGTGCAAGACAGAAGCAAAATGCCTCTGCCCGCACTGTAGCACGACTGGCTGTCTCCATAATCTTCATGTTAGGACCTCTAAATTCTACTGGAATGTGTTTTCTAAACCCTTCATAAAGAAATAGTTTTCATTAGTATTACAGATTGCCAAAGGTTATGTTTTTACACCAGTGGACATGATGGTTCCACAAGAAATAACAGTTAGCCAAAGGATCTCTGGGTTTTACTGTAAACTAAACAAGAAGGTATAGTTATTATGCATAAGATTTTGCTAGACTATCTTCTATTTATTCTAATCCTGCCATTTAAGTTACTTTATTTCCTGGAACAATGCGTTAGCAATATTACTTGGAGGCTTATGAAAAATACACATACAATAAAAGGGAAGCCTCTCCCCCGAACATCTGCCACCTTAAAGACATTATTAAAAAAAGCACACTGACAAGAAGTGCATTATCATCCAATAAGAAACGTAGCTTACCACTAAAAAGCCCAACCATGACCAAATGCTCTAAAATTCTCCCCCAAACCATATGGCAATAATTTAGGGAAACACTTCTGATTTCCAAGTTAGACTTCCATGGTCTATTTTGAGTTTCCATGGTGTTCTGAGCAAGTTTAACAGCAAGAAAACATTAGACTTCAACCATTATGGAACTTCTTGCCATTTGACCAGAAAACGTGCCTTAAAAGTTTGACTAAGTACTCCAGGGTCATAGTAAATACTTGCAGCATTGGGATTTTAAAAGGATGAGGTCATTTCACTATTATATGGAGAAAAGCTTATCATGGTGGATTATCATTTCCCATAGGTTTTCATTAACATTTGAAGAGAATTCAGGTCTTGGAGGACTCTTTGGCAGCTTTCCAGAAGAGATACATACATGGAACATGCAAGGGAAGGAAAAAGAAGAAAAAAAGATGCAAATACCAGATGGGGCTGCTAACCACTGTTTCAAATGCAAATTCTTTTAGTTTAAATTTACGCTGTGTAAGAGAGAAAAAAAAAGATAGATCTTCACGGATACATCTTGAATCTCATTATAACTTGTTCAACCTGAGAAGTCCTAAATTTAGGGTTTCATCAGCCTTTACGTTAGCCTGAAATACGTTGCGCTTCATTGAAGTCTCCACTAATTGTGTCATGGGGTTAAGGAGTTACGAGGGAGGGGAAAAGACTCATTTGTGATGACAAGACTTTGGAGAACTGAGGACTTTGTTCTCTCACACTATCAGCACTCTTCCCCGGCATCACTTTTTACAAGCCCCATCCTTGTATCGCTGTTGTGATCTTCGTTTTTACAGGTGATGAAACTCAGGTACTAAGTAGTACAATAACTTGTTTGAGTATATTCAGAAATTTTTTCTTTTGTTGTAATGGCATGCAAACACAGAAGTTTTGACACTCAGGCCCCTGCACCAGCTGGTGTGCACCACAAATGACTGCACCTACACATTGATTTTAATCTTTTGAGGATTGATCCTTCATCACTGAAATTAATGGGAGTTGTATCATGGGAGCACGGGTAGATCTGTAACAGACAGAACACGTTAGGACCACTGAGCGTGCTGACGAAGCTTACCGGTGGTTTAACTCAGAGGAGGCTATCTGTGGCTCATGCCAACACAAGCACTCATGATAAATGGGTTCCAGCTAAGCCGGTCATCTATGAACGTAGAATGGGGAGATTTACTCGAGCAATTTCAAATTCACTAAGAAGGGTATTACTGACAGATTATTTTAAGGCACGTCAGTCGTTTTTTAAAAAGGAGGTTTGACGTAATTCTCCTGATGGATAAGCTCATGGAGGAGGAACACCTAAATGGGTTAAAAAAAAAAAAAAAAGGAGAAAGTATTGCTGGTGGGCAGAGCAAAGGTCTGGGAGCTAAGACAGATTTGAGCTCCCTTCTTGGCTTTGTCACAAATTCTTGAGTTTGTCACTTTGCCGCCCTGCGCCTCATTCTCCCAGCTCTGTGAAGCGCTCTAAGTTGTAGAGGTGAAATGTGCTATAGAAATACCAAACTGGCCGATTATTACAACATGGCTGGAAGACTGTTTTGTCCTTTCTTTTAACTTGGATTCTGTAATCGGTCTTTAGTCAGAACATTTGAAATGTAAGCAATACAACAGAAGTGAAACACTTCTAAAGAAATACCATCTGCATTTCAGTAGCATCTCAAAAGGCCGCAAATAAAGACTGTTTTGCAAGCAACAGACAGATCAATTAAGACCAGAACACACCAATAGTACATTCAGACGTTGTGCCATGTTTTACACCCAGAGGACTTGGGTGTAACCCCCCCCATGCGCACACACACACACGTCAGGCTCCCTATTTACCTCACTTCTTTGGTGTACAATCTATTTGCTCAGAACGAATTAGGACTCCCTTCTTCCAAATACTAATTGTAACAAACATATCCCTCCTCCTCTGTGGTTTACTTTGTGTGTTGACTGGCCTGTATAAACAGCTGCCTTAATCATTCGTACAATGCCTTTGCTCAAAACATGGTCCTAGGAACTGAAGTTCTAGTCCCAATTAGGTCAAAGCTATGTTTGGAGGATGATTTACTTGCTGAATCTGGTTTAGAGGCTTCTGGCTCAATTGCCCCCAAAGCTTGTAGGCCGTTCTTGTGATAATTTGCATCAAACAGCCCACATCTCCACAAAATCAGCCAGAAAACAGCCCCTTGTCTGAGCTATCATCTTCAGTCCATCCTGCACCATCTAATGCCATGAAGCATTTTGAGACAGAGTTTATTCAAAGGATGTCATGCCAAATAAAGTTGCACTGTAATTTCAGTAGTCCTATAATAGCTAATTGGCATGCACTAAGGAAACCAATTTTCAGTTTGTGTGTAAAAAATAATCATTACATAACAGTTTGCAATAATTACTGCTTTTAATAATTATTAAAAGTTTGTCAAGCCTCCAACAGTGTCTTATATAAAAAGCTGGGATTAGCAAAAAGATCTATCTATCTATAAAACTAAAATTATATATATATATATATATAGAACCACTATTAACCACAATTACACACACACACACGTGCTATCTGAAAGGCATCATTGTGGTAGATGTTTTAGGGGTGTTTTAGGGGTATGTGCATACACACCCCTAAAACATTTACCACAATGATGCCCTTCAGCTAGCTTTAGTATTTCAGGATGCAGACAGTCTCATGCAAAAAGAAGCAGACTGCAACACTTTCTCTCGGCCATATGGAGCAATAAGAAGCTTAGAGAGTCAGCAAAAGCATTGCTCTTAGGAGCGCACAGAGATACATGAGTGCATGTGCCACTCACAGTTAAATCAAAACAATATATCCTTGAGGAGTCATTAACTTTAAATCATAGCTTGTGCTTTCTAATCTTGTAAGGAAAATGAGCTTTTTTTATACGGGGGATATCAGTACAAGTGAGATTTCAAGTTTAGGACAATGAGGCAAGAGGGCTTTTATGCATGTAGTGTACCGCTGCTGAGGAATTATATACCGAGTCTCATTAATGACCTCATCTACTAGGAAAGGATAACTCAGCCATGTTCTGTATTTTCCTGAACTGAAAAGAAGGCCCCACAGCCAAACTGTCATTTCTAATCATTGTGTTACTTGAGTGTATTTAAAACAAGTGATTTTTTTTTTTTTAAAACACTGCAGCTATATGCTGGCTTGTAAGAGTATGAACTGCCATTTCTATCATGTAGCCAAGTGACAAGAATAGCATTTTTACCCATTTCTTTCAATAATCCATGTAAGAAAATAGTTTGAACCTCATTCATGATCCAAGTTGATTTTATTTATTTATTGCTGCAGTCTTTTTTAGGTCACGGATCAAACGTGATCCTCTTTCCTTTAACACTTTCCCATCAACTATTTTCACCATAAGACAGAGTAGCAATCCAGTTGCTAAGAACTCATTACAAAGCAACCATGCAACCACAGAATATCCTTTTTCCAACCACAAAATATCCTTTTTCCTCCCCTTCTTTCTTTACGGCATTTTTTTTTCTCCCCCTGGGCAACTGGTCTGAGCAAGATCCTGCTTTACATTCAGGAAAGCCAACAACAGAACTGCTTATAAGGACAAGCTTAGCACGAGAATGGGATTTTCTAATGACTACAGAAACTCCTGGGGCCCTTCATATTAAAAAATATGAAGGAAGCAGCCTTGGTTTTTAATTACTCCTAATTCTAAATCTCATGGTCTTAAACACAATAGCTCTTTCAACTTAAAAAAAATGAGACTAATCAGTAGTAGGAGCCCCTATGCAACTTGCTAGTCCTCTGATGGCACTGTAGTGTTTGCACTGCTATAATTTTTCAAGGTTGACCAATGAGTCAGCAAAGCCAAGATGACTTACAAGCATTAAAGCATGCAACTGAAATGGCTTTTCATATACACTGCCGGGTGGATTGGAATTAGCAAGGGGAAATGAGTACAAGGCAAATATCGTAAGGGCAGAGAGAGGCAAATAGGGATTTGAGTGAGATGGTGTTCATTTCTGAATAAATGAGCCTCAGATGTTGAAGTATTTCTGGTTTAATGCAGCCCTCTCACCAACCAGGTAGAAAATGGAATGCAAAAATGCTGAAATTCAGTTGCTACGGCAAAGCAGATATTTCATTCATTTATTACGCAACACACTCCCCTCTTCGCATCCTAACAATATCCCTGCCTGGCGCATGGATCTGCAACGTGGAAGGCTGGGTCATTCAGCTAAATTGTAAAACTGGAGCCTGGCGGGCCTGTAATTAAAATTCCTTGGCATTGGAAAAGAAATGAAGCTATTTTAAGTGTCTTGTCTAAATCTAAACATATGTAATTATATTCTGATTCCTTAACATTTCCATGCAGTTTCAGTATGATACATTGGGGGTTTTTTTTTTTCTAGATCTTCCTAGATTATTGTGTATAGATGCACTTCATATCTGTGTAACTGATAACCCAGAGGCAACTACGTCAGAGGTGGGTAAAGACAATCCTGGTACGTGTACAGTTCTTTGAAATGTGTTTAGACGCTTAAGCAGTGAAGAGCTATAGATATGTCAGAATACCACTATGGCTGGACCAAAAATAAGGGAATGTCTTTTTGACATTATAAAGTGGTTTCAATCCCTTCAACCCCTTTATACAAAAAAATTAACTGATCGGCACTGATAAGTTTGATAATGCTTCCCATACACTTTTTAACTATAAAGACCCTAAACTGATATCAATGACAAAAAAGTTAAGACTTGGTTGTCATGAACACAATCTGTTGAAGATTGGGGGGGGGGGGGCAACAAAAAATGAATATTTTATGACTAAAAAATGCTGACCAGTGTTTAATAATATACAGGACAAAACCCTCTCCAGTGTGCTAGATACATCATTTGCATTTCTGCAAATGCTAAATCAAAGTTTATCAAGCCTCTAAAACCTGAGGAAATGGATAACAAGGGGAAGTGACAGAGTATGCTCTGGTGATTAATTAAGACATATGCAACATTTATACAGTTATAAATACCACAAGGATTATCACTGGATGCATCAAAATCTGGTCTTTGGTTTAGATTACCTCATGCCACCAACCATTCATTTTATACAGGGCTGAAGAATCCTTCAAACTTTCTCTTGTCTCGAGTATGGACTACCTCTCTAGGGATAAATTTTGTAAATGGGATTATCCAATCAGGAGGCTAGTGTTATCCAGGCCCTGTGGGGAGAATGCCAAAACTGTTTTGCCTAACCAGTGAATACTAACCGGTGTTCAAATGAGTCACAGCTGCTTAAAAACACGGTTACCACATATCAAAACCACCGGCTTTTTTCAGCACTCATGGCCAAGGGAGTAGAGACCGACGGGGCCTCTGGAGCAATGGCATGGGTCACCATTCACCTGGACATGCCAAATGCCCCTTTCCGCCTCACAGGGCATGGATCTCATGTCTGGACACTGTCCCTACCACAAGTCATGTCCCCCATGGTAGAGCATAGCCACCCCCAGGATACGACCGCCTCTCACACGAGGTTGCTTCAAGTTTTTGTCTCATCTCTATGCATATCGATTTGTTCCCATGCTCATGGCATAATTAAAAGTCGTTGAAATCAAAGGCACATTCCCTTTGATTTCGGTACTCTCTGCGCTGGCACCAAAAGACCCTAATGCTCTTTTACTGAATTAAAAGATCAACTCCATTAGCTGGCACTGAACAAGAGCTTTTCACTCTTAATAGGCCCTAGGGGATGAAAATGATCATTTGCACTAAACTAAATGTACCTCTAGTTGAATACAGCATTGCCATTCAGTCTAAAAGGTAGTCACACCAACCGGAGTGGAACTACTTCTATTAGTAGAATAACTTGAGTATTTATGTTTCCAGACAATACGCATAGGCCATAAAATACCTTTTCTAGAACAAGCCTCATTTTGCCATGGTGCCTAGCTGTACAACACCTGTGTTGACCCAGAGTGTCCAGCTGGTCAGAGAAGAAGGAGCCAGAGCTGGAGCTACCATGTTAAAGGACAACACCTTAGATCATCCTTTCCAGTGCTGGGCCCAGGAAGTCACTTCTTTCCAGTCTGGGGGCACTAGACCTCCAGACGCTGCCTTTTATTTTTTGTGGCGTAGGATCCTGTGGGGATAATTGCAGAGATGAGCCATTCAGAAGCTTCAGGCAACAGAAGTCAAAGCAGCTACAGCCATGACCTCTAGATATTCAGGTCTGTTGACATCTTTGACTCAACTTCCCTCTATCCTGGTCTGCTGATTGGCTGTCTCCTGCTTCTCTCCAGAGCTCGTGTGAGCCAATGAGAGCTACCTATTCTAGAAGTCCCACACCTTTGCCCCCCACCCCAAATATAACAAAGGCAGTCAACTGCATTCCACTATATTCAGAACAGGTTCTTTGGGGGAATCTGATCTCTTTTATTAGACCTTTTATTTTATTTAACTTTTATTACTCCAAATATAATTCCACTATATTCTGTGTTCTGGCTAGCTCCAATTTGGGGCCTGGTTCTTCACTGATCTGGACCTTAGGTTGTCAGTGAGGGCCTGATACAAACTCCATTTAAACTAAAAGACTTTGAGGAATGTCAATGGATTTTGCATCATGTCCTCAGAACAGTTATGCAAAGCGGTAGTATTTTGTATTTACTTTGAGGAGGCACAAATGGGGACCAAGGCCCAACACAAGGGACAAACCAGGTCCCTTGTCTGCCCTTTCAGTGTTATCAAGTATGATCAAAGATGAGTGAATCCTGCTAGAAAAAAGTCATTAATATTCACTCAAATTTTAAATGTATTTGTTCAGATCATGTTTGTGCCCTTTTGTGTTTGTTTTCTATGAATATTCTAGCAAACAACATCCCTGGCAAGAACATTCCCAGAAAGCATGCATTTTAAATTCTCATTCCAAGAGATTCACTCAAGGGGGCTTTTTAATTAGTTACCATGACTATTTGCACCCATACCCTGACTTTAAGCTTGCTGTGCTCCTTCCCTCAGGGAAATAAAACACAGCACAGGACCTATGGTACCCTTCCGACCACCTGAAACACAGGCCAGTCACAATGAGCTCCTCATGCACAAGTTGCTGACCAAGCATTAGTCACAGAAATTATTTAGCAACAAATGGTGACCAATGAATAGATGTAAAGAAACCAGAGACTGTTCAATATATGACAAAATTCGCATAGCACATTATTAATAAGGAACTACTGTCTTGCACTAATTGTGTTGTATTTATTGACTCCTGATGCATTCCATCAGCATTATTAAAAGAAAAAAAAAGAACCAGGAGTTGATTTCTATTTCAGTTACTACCTTAGTGAACATCTATTCTAGAAAGTCCTCTTTTGCTTTGGCTACTGTTGGTCCCCCTTTAATCAAGTCACCTGCTCCAAAACAGCCACAAAAATAGACATATAGAAAATGAATACATGAACATAGTTATGGTTCAATTGATGGCGCCCAAAAGGAATGCTATTTTACATTGGCTATTTCTGCATTTTATCCATGTTTCTTCCCTTTTACAGATTATGGTAAATGCACTAGTTGGTTTTAGAGTTCTGAGTCTCCAGAGATTGTAAAGGAAAGTGCTTAACACAGAGATCATCATTTGCAGTTTCACTATAGCTATAAAATTGTTTCATTACCAAGAGAAAGAAAATGTGTGTGTGTGTATATGTACACACACATACACACAGAGAAACAACTAGAAGCTTGTCTGGAAAGCAGAAGAAACTAGAGCTATGAACAACAGCAAAACCCAGCACTTGGGTGACCCTACTCATGATTGGGCGGTAGGCATTGAAGGTCATAGGTTGCATAGATGGCATAGAATGGGGAAAAAAGAGGGGGGATGTTGCTGTCTATGTTAAGGAGCAATAGATATCTTCTATAATCAAGATGGGATCAGCGGGGGGCCAAACTGAGGTACTGTGGGCTACGACACAAGGGGGTTGAGGTAAAGGGGACTTGGTAGTGGGGGTCTACTATAGACTGCCACACCAGGAGGATGAGCTAGACTTGGAATTCTCCAGGCAGCTCTCAGAGGCTGTACGGTTAAGAGATATGGTTGTTGTGGGTGACCTAAACTACCCTGACATCTGCTGGGAGGATCAGTCAGCCAGAACTAGTCACTCATGTAAGTTCTTAACCTGCATACAGGTCCTTCACCTAATGCAGGAGGTTTACAGTCCCACTAGGGGCAACACCTTGCTGGACTTGGTGCTGGCTATGGGGGACAACCTGGTGGGGAATCTGCAGGTACAAGGCAACCTAGGGGATAGTGACCATTGATTGACTGAATTCACTCTCTGGTGATAGGTAGGAAAAGTAACCAGCAGGGCAGAAGTGCTAGACTTCAGAAAGGTTGACTTCAGTGTGCTCAGGAGATTAGTCAGTGGGGCATTAAAGCTTAAGAGCATTGACAAAATGGGGGTCCAGGAAGGGTGGTCATTCCTCAAGGAGGCAACCCTTCAGGTGCAGAAGGAGGCAATCCCACTGCATAGAAAAGGGGGCAAAGGGGCCAAGAAACCCTCCTGGCTAAACAGGGAAATCCAGGAAAGCCAAAGGGCAAAAAAAGGGACATACAGACAGTGGAAGCAGGGGGTAGCTACCGAGGAGGAGTATACCTCTTTGGCTCGCACTTGCAGGGAATCAGTCAGGAAGGCCAAAGCAGCATTAGAGCTCAGGCTGGCAACAAAAATTAAGGACAAGAAGTCCTTCAGGGAGCAAAAAGAAGGTGCAGGGCAGCATAGGACCCCTATATGATAGACAAGGGCAGCAGGTGACAAATAGGAGGGACAAAGCAGAGTTCTTCAATGAGTTTTTTGCCTTTGCATTCTTGAAATCAGATCTAAACAAATCTCCCAGATGCATTACTGACAGAAGCAGGAGAAACACCAGCCCACCAACTGTCAATGCTGACCTAGTAAAGAGACACTTGGAGGGGCTGGATGTGTTTAAATCAGTGGGACTATATGAGCTCCACCCAAGGGTGCTGAAAGCATTAGCCAGTGTGACAGCAGAGCCATTGGCACAACTGTTTAAGTACTTGTGGTGCTCAGGTGAGGTCCCTGAGGACTGGGAAAGGGCCAATGCAGTTCCTATTTTCAAGAAGGGGAGGAAGATCCAAGTAACTATAGACTGGTTAGTCTCACCTCCATCCTTGGGAAAACCTTGAAAAAATTATGAAGGATCACATTTGTAGGAGTCCAGCATGTAATATAATGCTGAAGGGCAACCAGCACGGGTTCATAGCAGGTAGATCCTGCCTGACTAACCTTGTTCCTTTCTATGACCAGGTCACTAAAAACTTAGATGCAGGAGTTGAGGTAGATGTCATCTGCTTGGACTTTAAGAAGGCCTTCGACGCAGTATCCCATCCTATTTTTATAAATGAATTGAACGGCTGTGCCATAGACGATTACAGAAGCATGTGGGTGGCAAATTGGCTTAAGGGTCATACCCAGAGAGTAGTGGTGGATGGGTTGGTATTGACCTGGAAAGATGTGGGAAGTGGGGTTCCCAAGGCTCGGTCCTTGGGCCAGTGCTGTTCACTATCTTCATCAGTAACCTGGATGAGGGTGTGGAAAGCACTGTCCAAATTCACAGATGACACCAAACGATGGGGTGAAGCAAGCATACTGATGGGAAGAAACTGAACCCAGGTGATCCTGGACGGGTTAGAGAAGTGGGCAGGGAACAATAGGATGCAGCTCCACAAGGACAAGTGCAAGGTGCTGCACTTAGGGAGAGGGAAATCACTAGCACACCTATAGTCTGGGGGGTGACCTCCTTAGCAGCACAGCAGCAGAAAGAATCTCAGAGTCATTGTCGACTCCAAGATGAATATGAGTCGTCAATGCGATGAAGTAATTAGCAGAGCTAACCGCATTCTGTCATGCATTAGTAGGTGCATGACGAGTAAGTCCGGGAAGATGATGCTCCCCCTCTATGCAGCGCTGGTCAGGCTGCAGCTAAAGTGCTGTGCCCAATTCTGGGTGTTGCAATGCAAGAAAAATGTGAACAGCCTTGACAGGATCAAGAGGAAGGCCACTTGTATGGTTAGAGGCCTGCAGGAAAGGCCTTATGAGGAAAGGCTGAGGGACCTGGACGTTTTCAGCCTCTGTAAGAGAAGGCTAAGGGGGGATCTTGTGACAGTATACAAATTCACTTGGGGGGGGGAGCAGGGAATAGAAGATGCTCTGTTTATCAGAAACAATGGCCACAAGCTGATAGAAAGTAGATTAAGGTTGGACATCAGAAAGAGCTTCTTCAAGGTAAGGGGCACCAGATTTTGGAATGGGCTCTTCCCTACCTTAGGGGTCTTCAAGAGGAGACTGGACAAGCACCTGGCTGGGGTCACATGACCCCAGCACTTTTTCCTGCCACTAGCAGCGGGTCAGACTTGATGACCCTTTGAGGTCCCTTCTGACCCTAGCATCTATGAATCTATGACTGAGCTCAAACTGGTTTATGCAATGTCTGTCTCAGACCCCTTCCTGGTTTAACATAAAGGAAGTACTCACACCAGTAATATGTGAAGGATAGATCCATTGCTGCAGGTCATGTTAAGTGTGTGTGCATGCACACACTCATGCACATGCACACACTCATGCACATGCCCATGCACACATTACTCCCTTCCAGGAGGGCAGGAGCAGGTTAAGGAGTTAAAACATTCTTAGTATGATCCTGCTAATTAATTTTCACAATTTAAGCAATTGAGTCCATCTACTGAGTTACTTGTAATTACATTACACCTTTCCTTACAATAAAAATGGATAAATCTATATTCTAAAAAATATTAACCCCATCAGCCCAATCACAAATCATCGCATTTAATGTCTCCTTCCTAGCCATTGAATTTTATTAGTATTCATAGGCTGCCCATTAGAGGCACCTTCATTGCTATTCTAAATCACTGCTAATTATGAAACTATTGCAGGCAGAGTCCATGTTATTTCATGATGTTTTTGAACAAAATGCTACTCATCCCCTGAAATACATGTCAGAACTGGATGATTTAGCCCATGATTTTGTTTATAGACTTCACCTTTCATTAGTGTTGAAAGCATTAAGTTGGTTTCCCTGCTGTTCTGAACTCCTATGAGAAAAAAAAATAATTTGATACCAAGGCTTCTTCCACCTGCAACTGGCAAGAAAAAAAATAACCCTGCTGTACTGCTCAGACATGACCTGGCCGCAGTCATCCATGCCTTTGCTCCTTCAAGGTTAGATTGCTGCAATGCTTTCTAGCTAGGGAAGACAGAGAGAAAGGCACAGAAAGTGTAGCTGGTCCAGAATGCAGATGTGAACATATCATGCCGGTGCCCTGCCAACTCCATTGGCTACCTACTCAATGTCAGGTCCAATTTAAGGTTCTGGTCCTCATCCTCCATGTCCTTAGTAGTATAGGGACTGCCTACAATTCCAGGTCAAGCTAAACTGCATACTTAACATACCAAGCAGCTGAACTGGTTATTTGACATCTAGCAAGCTGTCCTCAACTCCCAAAGAGTCACATACACAATTTTTTCCTCTGTACAGCTGCTGTCTGTGCTTAATGCATGTTTCTTAAGTACTTCATTAATGTAACATCTTACTTTTAGAGCTAAACAGTAGCTAAGCTTTTGCTAAGCTTTTCATAAATACACGGAGTATTTCACAGGGCTGAAACTGTACAGCTAGAAGAAACAGCTATTTCCCAAAACACAAGTCATTCATAGAATGACACAAGTCATTCTACTCTCTTTAATCCCATTCAGACACGCATTAAAACCCTCTCAAACAATACCAGCACATAAAGTGCCACAACAACATCTGATGAAAAGAAAAGAATTCCATTCTTCTCTGAAGTCTCACACTGACAATACTGTGAATGAGCATGCTATAGACGCCGGCACCTAGAAAAAAAGATTATTGAGATGGGCATCAATACACTGCTGGTAGAGGGCATCTGGATGGGGGGGCCCTTTGAAGGAGGAGGCTGCTTCATACAGAACTCAATTCAGATTTCATTTGTTTGGAATTAACTTTTCTCCCAAGAGGTGGCTACACGTATGCACGTGCACATATATGCACACACAACATATTCAGGAGTGTGGAGGCCCGGTTGCAGCCGCTTTTCAGACCATACCACTGAAGCAGCCGCTGGGGACTTAAAAGAAGTCGCTGAAACAGGCAAGCAGCAGGGTGACTCCTTTTCCTTTGCCTCTGTGCTACATGACACATCCCTTCCCTTTCCCATCTCTTTCACCTCCTGCTGCCACTGTCCCTGCCAGCCCCAGCTGAATTGGGGGAAAGGGAGCTCCAGAGCCACTCTTGCCCCGCTCCAGCTAGGCTCTGCTGGGGACAGCAGCAACAGTGGCAGCAGGTGAGTTCCTCTCCCTGCCCATTCCACTCCTGGGTGTTTCCTGCAAGCTAGGAACCTGAGCCTGGCTCCCCCTGCAGCCTGCTGCAGCAGGGCAGGGGCAGCTCTGGTACACCACCCACTTTAGCTGTCTGGGACAATGGCAGTAGTAAAAGGGAACAGGGGAGGGATTCTTCCCTGATTGGGAGGCTGTTGCTTCTGTGTCAGTCTGCCCACCACAGGGGAAAAGGGGGAAATGGGGAACGAGGGTGCAGCTACCCCTACAATGCCAGTAGCTGCTCTTGCACCTCCTTTTACAAAATCCTGGATCTACCCAGGAACGTACAAGTCTTCCTGACAATGCAGAAAATTTTAATCTTAACCATGACAACACTGGAGTTTCAAATATCCTGCATTTAACAGAAACAGTATGGTGAATGGCAATGCTGTAGGCCAATGAAATAGTTAGGACCGCCCTATAATTGAGATATTAAAAATTACTGTGTCCCAGGAAACTGGGAGCCAGAGCTTCTGGCCACTGCAATACACTCCATAAATCTGCAGCAATTCACAACCTCCCTCCAAAAAAACAGCTCCATGCCTTAGTTTACCTGAACGACAAACACAACACAATTATCTGGCATCAGGAAACAATGTTTATGCTGCAATTTGAGGAGCCCCCAAAAAACAGCTGCTACAGGACTTATGGAAACAATGCCACTGAAGTTTGTCAGTGTAACGCCAGATCTCATTATACTTTATTTAGGAAAGTACAGTTACTAATCTACTAGCATCTGCTGTCACTCTGCACTATAACTATTAAAAGTTATTTATGATTTATGCAGCAAAAAATATTTTAAACATTTATAATGGGGACTAAACTTGATGACATGACAGAGGTCCCTTCTGGTCCTGTGTTCCCGTAACTACTATCAGGAATGAACTGTGAAATGGGCGCTCTTTTTTAGGCAGCTGTAGAGCTGCAAAGCAATTGCTGAGTCAAAAGAAATGGGGAAAAAGGGAAACAACCTAAATCACAGGCTTCTTTCAACCAAGGCTATGTAGCAAAAGACAAAGGTAAAATGATTCAATTTTTGGGAGAGTGACCAAGTGGTGACATCCTGGCTCCCAAATCCAAATGTGGGACTATCCATCTGGACCTTTTCACGTGTTGCTGGAATGAATAGGTTGAAATCTGTTTGAGCCAGCAAAGTTTGTCGAAACCAAGGATGGAAAAGCATCTTTTATTGCCCTCTTCCCGTCTTCTGAGCTGAAACTGATGGTTCTTTAACAATAGAAAAGTGGATCCAAACCATCTCTGGTTTTGATTTTGTAAAACTAAAACTTGGCTTCCTCCACATCCTTTTAAATACTGGATCTTCTGTCAATATTCCCACTAGAAATGCCAAGTAATCTTTAGATTACAACACTTTCTTCACACCAACCAAAAAGACCAACACAGTTTATTAAGTGTCCTCTGCCTCCTTTCCTCAAGACTGGCTCATAAGCAGAAACAGAGTAAGCAGCCCACATCAGACCGATTCTTTAGGGACTTATTTATGACTTTATGTAAGCTTTGAGATTTGTAGTCCAGCCCTGATTTTCTCTTCTCTATAGCAGGGGACTATAAAGGAATACATCCCCTGCCCTCATCTTCTATTCTATCAGCTTTGGAGCCAGGAATATCATCAGATTGTATCTAGTAGAAATGCAGCCAAACGGATTGGACACCTCTTATTTACTCACATGAAAAATAAGTAGATTCAAAAATCATTTCCGAATCTGCATATGTTCAGGGCAAACAATAAATACTAAAAGGAAAGGTGGTATTTATTCAGTGAATAAAGAACTTTAAATCAAAAGTCGGTGGTAACATATTTGCATTGACTCTATGTTGTATAAGCTCAAGAAGGCTATTTAGCAAGATATCCAATAAATAACGATTACTTATTACTTCTGTAATCCCTTCATCCCATATTGCTGAGGTTGCTTCTCAAACACCCAGCCATACTTTATAACCATGTCAAATATGCTGAAGCTCTCCTTTACAGGTTTACAATGCATTAAAGTAAGGAATGGAAGCCAATACAAAACAACAGGCTGGCACCATTTTTTTAAAAGTTAATTTCCTTTAGATTCTGCGGAGACACTCTACAGTTCTTATCCTGGTCCCTAGTTACCCCTTTAGCAAATGTAACGCTTTTATGAAAAGAAGGGGAGGGAAACCTCCCCCCCCCGAACACACCACAAACGAGGGGAGACAGAGCAGGGAAGTAAGTGATATTATATTTAGCAGTCTGATTTTATTCTTTCTTTGCTTGTGGGAAAATACAACGCAGTGGCTTCTGAAAATTAATTGAATAAGGAGCCGTGTAAATTCCAGCTGTTGCCCATGTGACTAATCCTGCTGGGAGGTAAAAAAAAAAGAAACTTTCCCAGGACCTGGTCTGATTCCTTGAGTTAGAGAGACTCCCCACATTTGTACCTACAGTATGGCAACATAAGGTAGAATAAATTTAATTCTGCAATGCACCTGTGAATAACTATCCCTCGCCTTCCTTCAGTGGTGTTTTGGCACTATAGAAACCACAGCTGTCATAGTAAAGGTATTTATTAAGCATTTTGCCTACTTTCTGTGCTTGCATTTGGCAATAAAGGTACTGTATTGCCAGCTGAATAACTCTGTTTAAAGCTGTGGTTCCCAGTCACTTGGAGCATCTTTGTACCAGATTAAAGACAGCAACTGGAGCTCATTAAGGCCCCTAGCAAATGCTCATTTTAATGGGATCTGATCCCCTGACACATTGCTAAGGACTTTGTGTTGCATTGGTCAGATCTCAACCACCTCTTATTTAAGGGAGCATGCTCTACCCTGTGATTCGAGAATAAGCCTTGCAATTGTAGCACCTCCAGAGTGCATAACTAAAAAGAAGTGGACAGTCTTGGCAAGGTACGGGTCAATATAGGCTGTCTCTATGCTTACAGAAACAATGAAGGATGTATAATACCACACAGGCCAATGGCAGGGATCCTCTTAGATCAATATTTTCAAGTGATAGATGCTTCAGCTCTTTGCATATCAATCTTGAAGTAGAAAGCTTCTTGGAAAGTGTTGAGCACCCCATTGCCTGAAAATCAAGCCCCTTTGGCCAGGGACACAAGTTACACATAAACTGGTTTAAGTGATCAGAAACTGATTTAAACCTGTAACAGAACAGACATTCAGTGCACATAAACCAGTTTCAAAATGGCTGAAACTGGTTTAAGATAAACCTGATTGAATGTAGTACCAGAATTAACTGATTTGGGTCAAATTGGTTTATGAAACTTCTGTCCCAGACCCCTTCCTGGTTCAAGTTAAATCAGAGTTCCCCAGCATCCTAACATGGGCTGGGCTGGGCTATTTGCTTCAGCAGAGAAGGGTTGGGGGAGGGAAGGCAGAGACCGCCCCCCCCCAGCAAACCCCAGCAGTCGTCTGGGACCAGGGAGGGGGGTTAAACTTCCCTTCCCCTAAGTACAGAGCTGGCCTGCCCTGCTGAAAACTTACTGCTGGCTGGGACTGTGGACTACAAATCCCAGAGGCACCTAGAAGCAGGAAGAAGCAGCAGGAATGAGCAACCCTGCAGTGTCCTGCTGCTGTAATTCTGGACTGCAAATCCCAGAGACCTCGGGGGCAGTAGGAAGAAGAAGTGAACATAAAGCCCATGATGGCTACATGCCAGTCATGCTCTAGCACCCCCAGCTTCTGGCCTGAGCCACTGCAGGCATGTGTCTGCGTTTCCTGAATCAAAAGTGGATGCCTGTCCAGTTGTTTCACAGTTTAATTTCTGCAGTTTAGACTAACCTGCAAAGTCTGAATCGATTCAGCCTTGGGCTTTTTGACCATCTGTACTTAACCTTTAAGGGGTCCCTTGTTGAGCCCCAAAATTACTAGTCATGGCCTTAAAAATCATAGCCGTTAAGTACATATTGAAGTATTGCTAAATACAACCAAGGGGATTTTTACAATGATTTTTAAATCATGGAAGTCTTTTCCTGTCACATTCACTGGCCACTAGTACAATTTAATTTGATTTTAAACTGTAGTGCTTGATGAAATGTCCTGTACTTTAGTTCAGTGGAGTCAAGACACAATAAATGGATTTTTAATGGATGAGAGTTCAATTCCTGTGGCAGGAGAGGCCAACGAGGGAAAAAGACACAATGTACAAATGATGCACTCCGTGCTGACTTCCGACCTGAACTATTTCATGTCAGGTATAAAAATGAAATATTAGGGGGAGGGAGGGGGGTAGAGGGGGAGAACGCTGAGTGGCAGTTATGCTACCAGTGAAACAGCATACAAATCATTGGGAAACAAAGGCCGTCTCGCAGCTTGAACAACGGCACAACCAAAATGATATGCCCTGCAACTTCTGAAGTCACAGAATTTTACCTAGGCTGTACAAGATATTTCCTGATATGCAGATTAATTTTTATTGAATAACACTGAGTTCCTGCAACTACTTCCCTCCTTTAAAGGGCAAAGTAAACAGCATGCAGACTTCATTTAAAAGGAGGTTTGACCTTGATTTCCACCATACTCCCACTGCACTGGCTAAACCGTAGCTTGGTTAAGATGCAGAAGAAAGCAGAGTGATGCTTCTCTACCTTGCTGTAACCACGTCTTATTTTTCCGTTAGCACATGACCACTCCATTTTTTTTTTGTCTCTTGACTTTACTGAGAAACATGCGCTGTGGTATTGTGTTCAGTCAGGCACTAGGGAAAACAACAGCGATACTAACTTCTAAACTGGTGTGAAGAAATCCTTAGTAAAATATATGCAAATAATACCATAACGTTAAGTACTTCTAATCACTTGAAAATTAATTCGCCGTTCAGAACACATGCCAAAAGGGGACTGAGGAAACCTTGTCAAGATACAAAAAAAAGAGACCAGATTTATCAGGGTCTGACTAAGCTGCATTATTTTTCTGAATGAAACAAAGATCGATAATTAAATGTATGCATATATGACATTTAAGGCTCCAAAAGACCTCAGAGGAGTGCTGTTGGGGACTTCACACATTGTGAAAGGTTTCCCCACTGCTCATTATGCTACTGTACTTCCCCTGGTATCATCATAATCGACTTACTCTACACAGTATTGTATCAAGTACACAACTTGGCTCCTATTAGCAGATAACCAGATCCCACCTCATCATTTTAAATGGTTTCAGGCTAGAAAATGACATTTTCAGTTTCTCTTGAGATGAATGCATCAACTTGGAAAGGCTCCCTTTATCAATGCCTGCATTTCAAATGTTTCCATACTGTCTTATCCTTCTTAGAAGCACAAGGTAGATTTGTCTCTGAGCAATGGCTAGCAAGAGAGTCAGTGGTGTTTTCAGTCCTTGCACAGCACTCATCAGAGTAATTAATGACAGTCTTATCAACTGTGAGTCCGGCCTGCCATTCTTCCTAATGCTATTTGATACCACCACTGCTTTTGAGTCCATTGAGTCTAAGTGGCACTCTTAAAGATCGTTTGGAGCCATCGTCCAGCAGAGCAGTTACACTTAATTGGTGCCTTTTATACCCTTCAAACAAGGTTAATTTGTTCTTAGCAAATAGGAAATACCATGTTTGGACTCTCAGAACAGATAGAATCTGGGGTTCTAGTTTGGGCCCTAATCTTTTGATTTACATGGTTGCGCTGTTAGACGCAATTGTGTCATTTTTCCCCCCCATGTGTATTGATGGTATTAACACCGCTTTTCATTTAAACCTTTTGATGGGGGACTGAATTTGCTGCTGTCAGGGTGCATTATGGATATTAGATCTTGAATAAGCTATAACTTTCTGCAGTTGAACATTTATAAACAAAGACATTGTATTGATCCTGTCATTACCCACATTTCCTTGACAGTTCCTTAACACATGGGTCCTTGACTATTCAAGATCTTGCTGATTTGCAAGTTCCTATGAATATGTCTCAGTGCTGCTGCTTCTCTTTGTTACTACATAGACCTATTTTCATGGCTTGTTTATGACTTTTTGAAAATTTGCCTGGGGCCAAGACATCTTTAACCTTAAAACCTACCTTCCCTTCCCCAGCTCTGTTAGCCATGACTTATTTCTGCTAGATTCCAGTTTATCCCAACAGGTAACAGATAACAATGTTTTCTATTTTCCAACTGATCAATTTGCATCTTGCATTGTGTGGTTTATAACAACAGATCCCTACTGCACGAAGGATTGATTTCAAACCCAACCCTTAACTGAAAATTAGTCACAATTATCCTATATCATCACGAAATAATCAGGTCATTTCTCTTTTTCTTTTCCATAATGAACTGTGATTTGGGAGTTGTGGCTTTTATGATCAATGAGGACCTAAACAGCTCCACATTATCAGGGTCAAAACTTTTATTGCTCTCTCTTTCTTCCCTCACTAAAGAAATTATTGAAACCAATATAATGCAGTAACAGTTTCACCACAATCACTGTCACAGCTTATGATGAACACTAACTTCCAACAGATGGGGGAGCGAGACATTCTAGGGAATGTGAAAGGTCCCGTCTTATTTTTCATGTATATGTTGCTGTCTTCAGAACTGGTTAGCAGATTCCAGCCAATGGGACTTTCAACCTGACTTCTATACTTGTGATTTTCTTATTCCAAGACTTCTTTTCAAGGCTTCTGGTTTAAATCTAGATCTGCCAAGGAAAATTAAACAGGCTAAAATAGGCAGCACTGTGTGCAAAATAACAGACCCAGAGCAATGGACCTGGGGGGGGGAGAGGGGGAGTCTGCTCTGTCTTGCACTTTTACTCATTTATATTTCTGCAAAGTGGAAGCATTCCAATTTTGTAGTATTTTGAGAGAAGTGCAACTGAACAAGGGGGAAAGCATAGGCCAGATAAGGCCCCAGGCCTGTAGTTTTCATATTTAAGCCCCAGAAGTTAGAATACATGTCTGCTTTCACATCCACATGGTTTTATGATGTGAAAAGGCTATGCTTTGTTTTTAGCTGTTATGGAGGACACTGAAAAAAACTCCGCCTTTAAAACAGATCTGGAGTTTTTCCACTGTTTGTAATATGTCTTCTGAAGCATAAAAGTACCTCCCTCTCCATTCTGCCACACCAGCCTTTTTCCCCTCCTTTTTCACTTGGCAAGTATTGATTTATTTTCCAGTTTTCTCAATGGAACTGCAATTGATGAGTTTTACTCTCTAACTAAATCCATCTTATAAAATAGTAAGGCCAAGCGATGAAACAAATTCGGAGTTGGGGTTTGGATGCATCTTAGCTAGAATTCTATAACCAGATCACTGGACTAGAAAATTCGAAAGAATGGGTTTTCTTCAAAGTGAACCAACCAAGATAAAAATAAAAACAGAAAAACTCAACATACATCCAGATCAGTCTCTAGGTTCTTGAAGAATTTCAAAGCCTTTAAGGAAGGTGTGTGGAGATCATCAATTCCTACACAGTACATCACTTGTACTGGAAGAGGAATTTGGTGCCAAACCTTTTAAATGACTCTGATAATTGTACCCTGTGCCACATAATGTCAAACTTCTTGGGGAAAAACATAACAGTCTTCTTACAAAAAACCATGGATTGGAATACCTCTGAACTTTGGATATGAGTTTGAACTCGAGTCTTGGACTCCTGATACGTGTTAAATTTATTTGTGAAGTTAACTGCACAATAAATGTAAGTTATACATGCAAAACAATTATTGTACAATAAAATGGCAGATGTTGCTTGAAAAATATTGATTTTTTTTAGCTGGTTTCTATCATGTTTGATTTGAACACGTGGTACGTTATGGATTGGGTGATAGGTTTTGCTGGGTCCTCCCGCATCCCAAGGTGCATAGCTCCTGCCCCTACCCCAAAGGCCACCTATCTACCAATGCTGACAATCAGTGAGTTGCAAAGTTCTCCCAGCAGGAGGAGGTGGGGGGCTCTGGCCACTGGGAACCCGGCAACCCCCAAGCTCACCAGCCTTTCCTGCTATGTGAGGCTACACAGCAAGATACTTCCAAGTACCTTGGTCATGGGGAGCTGGGCAGATGATGCTTTTTAGATGTCCCAGAGCAAAGGGAACCTGGTATGGGGAACAGTCTGGTATGGATCCCAGGTCTTCCAGAAATTGCGTATGCAGCTGCGTGGTCCTCGGGCTGTGCCAGGGCCAGCTGACAGTCAGATGATTGTTGCACCTGGCCCCAGACTGTCCTGGGTCTCAAACCCACCCTTGACCAGGGCCAGGTCTGATAATGGTCTGATTGTCAGACATGGCTTTGGACAGCAGGGCCTCAGACCTGCTGGGGCCTGGAGGGAGCCCTGGGTCTGGGACAGAACTGTCTCCTGTCCAATCTACAGGACTGCAATAGGGTGATTGGGATGGAAGGAATATTAGGCCCCGTCCCAAACACTGCATCACCTGCCGTGCATGTCTGATCCCAATTGCGCCATTGTTTTAATGTCTGCCACAGGCCTTGGAGCCATTTCAAGTATCTGTCCCATTTCGTATTTGTCAGGCATCACCAGTATAACTGTCACAAGACATTAGCGTCTACTAATAAGGGATAGCACATTTAGGGAATTCAATGCTCCCAGTTGACAAGACATTGATTAGAACTTGCTGCATGGTTTGGGTTAGCCCAAAGAAGGAACGATACTATTTCTCCGGAGATACGAGACTGGGCAAAATCACTAAGATAAGATGAGATGAAAGGCAAGGCTGAAGTCTGGCACATTCTCAGCTCTGTGCAGATCTCTCTTTGTTACTTGAAGGTAACTCTCTTTGTTACCTGAGGTAGCTGCCACACACAGGGCAGCCTCTGGTTGTCATTGCAACAGGTAATCATACTTTCTAATACACAGTAGAGACCTTTTGATGGGACGAGTCTGAGAAAGCCTGATGAATAATTAAAAATGATAAGAAAAGTTGAAAAGGATGGGAAGGAGGGAGAATAACAACAAGCGACGTCCTTAAAATGAAGAGTAAGCAGGGAAGCCAAGAGGAATTATCCCCTCCAAAGGGCACTAAACATATAGAATAAATTGCTCGGTAAGCAACCGAGTGCACTGGGTGAGAGCGAAAGATAGATATGTTCATAGAAAGGGAAATAGGACAGGCACTGAATGGTCAGATATGAGGTCCAGAAGCTTAAATGTTTGATATAATGGCAATAGACAAGTTTTAACAACACTGTTTCAATCACATTAGATGAAAGGCCTGCTTTTACAAACCATTACTAGTGATGTAGTGTTCACTATGCTGGGTAGGCCAAGGGAAACCACATTTTTTTCAGCCAAAATTAAATGGTTCGTCAGAAATCAGACAGCAGAGTGCTGGGTGGCTCAAGTGATAATGGGATATAAATCCTTTTGTTTTTGGTTCAGTGCTGCGTTGACTGAATTGGATGGCTCAAAGGCCCATGAAAGGAACTCTTTCTTTGGGCCCTGCTCCCGCATCTCGGTCTCACTCCGGGAGGGGCAAGAGTAGACCCACACAGGCCAGACTGCTCCCTGCATTTTTTTGCAGCCTGCCAGTTACCATCTCTACCTTCTGTGCTGTTACACTACAGCATTGTGGTAGAGACATGCACCGGTCCTATCACAAATCACCGCTGTGGGGGAGTAGTGAGGTTTGCTTCCAGTCTTCAAAACAAGCACTTCCCCCCAGCACTCAATATCTAAAGGGAAAGATTATAAAGCAATTTAAAAACAATACTGCTTTTTCACATTCCACATCTCTACTCAGGCCTAAACTCAGAAGCAAGGCACTCTTGAATATATAGTTAAGCATCTTTCCTGGTGCTGTCTGCTTTCATGTTTTGCTTTATTCCTTAATGTCTCCAGTCCCGCGTGAAGCAGAACGCATGCACATCCAGACTGAGCTTGTTAAATGGGAAAATATATGTAAATGCTACAACAGGTTTCAATGTCTACCTGTTACCATTACCTGGGATAAATGTCTCTTATCATGGCATCAGAAATACAGAAACAGAGATTGTTGCCACCAAAGTTTTACCAAACCAGAAATATGAACACAAGGACATTTTTCAGCTGTCTAAGGTTCAAACCAAGAGAGACACACACATTTAATGACTTCATTGCCAAAATATTTTAATTTCTCTCAACTTCAGATTTTGGGGACGCACACTGTATCACCCCAAACCTCCAATGCTTGGTAGTGCACCCATTTCACCGCTGGCTCCTCTACTAAGCCAATACGTCTACCTCTTAGTCTTGCAGGCTGAAACAGTCCAATTGTACCCCTTCAAATATTTGGGAGGAATAGGGTTATATCCAATTTGGATCTGGGAAAAAAAAGAGTCCAATGTGTGGAAGTGGGGACTATGTAATGCTTCCAGTCTAGAGTAATTCAAAACCTTGGTAGCAATAGCTCTTCTCTTGAAAAAATAAAATCTTGTGAGATCAGTTTCAAAACTGAATCTCAATGCCTACTGTAAACCACTAGTTCATCTTTAGTCCTGGCACCAAATTGCAGAAGGTGCCTGAGTTGGATTTCCCATGTCCAGGCAGTACATGGAGAAATTAGGTGAAATAAGCCATGTGTTTATGCAGTTTATTTTTTTTTCCAGCTAGGAGGGGGATGTAGGCACTCTTGTCTTATGGACAGTGAAATGCCCACTTTCAGTCTGTTAGCAGGAAAGTGAGGGACGGGGAGAGTGCGAATGGGAAGGCCAATAAAACAAACCAAGCCAATCTGATCCGGGGTGCCTAGAGTCTTTCAAGTCCCAAAGGCACTCCTCAGCTTCCTGCATGACAGGACTGAGTATTTTAGCCACATCGCCAACAAAATGACAAGTCTACATACAAAAAAAGTGCATGCTTTGAAATGCTATAATTTCCTTCAAGTGTCTCCAGGTAAGTACACTGCGGAGTCACTGTAGTGAGAACTGTGATTGATGACACAGTATTCTTCTAGCACATCTTCTGCCAACACTTTACTGAGATTAGAAGGTTGTTGGCAAGGAATTTATGGAGGAATTGCTTTCTGGAGTCATCCTGAATTAATAAATAATAGGTGGCTTTCTAAGATAGCTGTTTTATAGCAGTTTACAGCTGGATGAAAACCAGTACGAAGGGCCAATTTATTTACCATTAGTTTCCCTCCCCGCTTTTTTATTTCGCCTAACAGACAATTTCAGAGTACCAGGAAAGCCTCCTTAATTTGCCTCTGTATTGTGTAAAGCAGATGCCCTTGCTTACCAAACTGATTAGTATGTGGTTTATATTATTCCAGTGGTCATCATCATTATTACAGAAAATGTTGATTGAGGCTGTAAAGCCAGGGTTTGAAAAAACCTCTGGGATGAAAGACTGACTGACTCAGAAGTGACACAGGTTTGCAACCTCACTTTGACAGAGAACCTGATTTCTATAACACAATTCCAAATATTAAGTAGAGTTTTGTAATTTTAAATAAGACTGCATATTATGAAGAGAAGTGTGATGTAGAATCATAACATCTGTCTTACCCACTGCCATTTATAATTTTAAGGACAGATTCTGGGTATTTTTACATAGGGATGATGGGACTGGGGTCTCAAGTGGTATACTACTGCTTTCCGAGATCTATGTGTTACAAATAGCCTGGCAGTGATAGGAAAAAAAATTCAAAGGTCTTGGATATTATGAGTAGCTCCAAAACGTTTTGGGCAGTTTCCCAGAATCACAGAAATATAGGGCTGGAAGGGACCTTTAGAGAGCATCGAGTCCAGAGGTTCCCAACCACTGGGTCGTGGCACGAGCCCCCCACTCAGACCCCCCCGTCTGTCTGTCCAGGCGAGCGGCTTCCAGGGTTACAGCTGAACGTACGGGGTTAAAGCCGGGCAGCGGGGGAAACCCGGGGAGGGAGGCAGCCGGCTTCACGTGCCCCATCCTGCTCCCACCGGGGCGTAGAAAAGAAAAGGTTGGGAACTACCAATTTAGTACAACTCCCTGCCAGGAACATCCCTATGCAAACCATACCATCTAACCTCCTAGCAAAACTACAGTCAACTCAGACACAATACACAACATAACACCCTAATCTGTTGCAGGGTGAAGTAGGGGATACCGAACCTAATCAAAGCTTGTCTCTGAGTCATCACCTGCCTCCCTGGTTGCTTATGTCATAACTTCCTGTTTGGTATCTGATGGCTTTTCAGCTCAATTAGAGTATCATTTAAGCAGCTACACATATTTGTGCCTTAAGAGTTTTGACCTACTATTTCTACCCTGATAAAAATATTGTAATAAAATGGCTGGTGGGGATCACTCATAAATATTCATATTTATTCATATATTTTTAAAAGCTCTTTAAATGATTCAGAATCCAGTTGGGCATACAGCCATTAGTCTATGATCTGTATTCATGCTGTTTCTAACACACCAAGCTTTAATTATCACATACTAGAACACCGCCCTCTACTAGGTGGACTCACGACTCCTCAACTGGGGATCCACTAACGAGGGACTGTTTTAGCTCAAGTGCTAATAGCTTCTGGAGCAGAGGCATCCAAAGCCTGTCAGAGTGCAGATCCAATGGCCACGGTGTAAAACAGAGTGACAATCACCATGTCTCCAGAAAACTACAGATTTGTTACAATACATTAGAGCATTCGACTCTTGCCAAACAAAACATTAGAGTTTTCCACGGTATTTTAAGACATTGGCATAGAGGATAAATATAGCTTCTTCAAATGTTTTCATCTTCCGTTGCATAGGTGATGTAATGATACAGACATGCACATTAAAAGCTCTTGTTAATCACCAATTCAGTCAAGCTTGATTTGACTGCTGCCAATTCCCTCCTCTCTTCTAGACACTTGCGTGGCCTGATGTGACTAACATGATGTTCGAACAGCTGAATAAATGTTACAAAACCCCCTGATGAAGCCCCATGGAAATATGTGAGAGCCTGGAAGAGGCTACAGTTTGCAAGTGCAAGGTCTGCGCTGTTGGTGCTGGAATGACAGCAGACCTAGAGGATTGGCATCAAAAAACACCATACAACCACTAACTAGGTTCTTATGCTAGAGCTGAGCGGGCCAAGCAAGGGAACAGCGCAGCACAAAAATACTTTCAAACCTGTAAAGAGATTCTGAATCACAATAGAAGATTTTAATATGCCTGTTTTCTTTCAAAAAGGCTAATTAGTTTGGCCCCAACTTTAGACACACATGCTATTCTTTTCTTTTTCTTCCAGCTGGAGAGCACATGATCAGTACGAATAATCCTCTCTCACAATAATAAAAGGCATCTGATCCCATCTCTTACATTAGAAATGAATCCAAGACCCAGATTCTAAACCCCTCTTGACCTTTATGGATGTCTGACATACAAACTCAGATCCGAGTCCAATATTTGCAACCAAATCTCCAGTGTCCAAAGAGCAATCATCTCAGCATAATTATAAAGATGTTAGCATGCTTCAGACGCACGAGTGCTGCCATCATGGTATCATGGATTTTAAAGCAGATATTCCCTACAATAGTAAGTTTATAACTAAGGTAGCATTTTTCATCTTAACATTTTAAAATGCTTCACAAATTCTCAGCCTCAAACATTCTAGCAACACAAATCTTGACCCTGTTTTTCAGATAGGTCAAAGGAACAGAGGGGGCAAGCGACTTATCTCAGGTATCAGAGGGCCATATCACATGCTACACGTAGCATGTGTTAATGCACTTAAAACACGAGTAGCCCTGAGTTTAAGCAATAAAATATGTGCCAAGTGTCCTTGTATCATAGCAAAGTTACATTTTTGTGCAAAAAGCATCTCCAGATCATATTAAGTAATGTGCTTAGTGTCACTGGGTGTTATCAGTGTCATCACTGCTGTTGTGCTTGTCCGGTTTTATTAATGTGTTGTTAGTGCTGAAGTCTCAAGAACTGTGGTGCCAACACAAATCGCAGCCATGAGATCCCAACAATCAATCTCGTTTAAAGAACATCCAAAGCTTCAGTTCAGTGGCAAAAATTCGGCCAAGTTTACTGTCTACAAGCACAGCCCTAACACATTTTGGCCTAACAAGTTCCCATGCTTTCCAACTCTTCTTTTATACATTTATCAAGACAAATTACATATTGCATTCCATTTGTACCTTGATTGTCTCCAAATGTGCTTGTTTCGCACCCTGACCTGGGTGTTCCTCTTCTAGTCTTCTCATACAGGCACTAGACTATCCTACCACTTGTAAAGCCATCTCCTCCCTCCCGTTTTCTGGCAGGAGTGCCCACCTGGCCCACACGCCAAGTTTCGCTTACGTAAGGAGTTCATGCGTTGGTCAGGTTTGCTGGCCAGGCCTACACTGGTCAACGCTTTAGCAAACAAAGCCTGTGTGTGAGCAGTCTCCTTTGATCAATGTTACAGCAAGGCCTACATTCAACTTTCACTGGATGGCTCCACGGAGAACATACAAGCGATTTGTAGTCCACACTCAGCTGTGACATCGCCCCACTGCTGTACTAAGCCCTAAGATGGGACAAGAAAAGCCACGCGTGTCAGAAGGAAGGATCCTGGACCTTTCCCTTGGCAAGGTCCTCCAGGATTAAGTTGCAAGCCAAGTGCCTGCAGCCGCGGAGAGACCCAAGGCTGATACCGACCATCAGCACAGTAAATATTACGTGCAACTGGTCAGAACAGACTCTAATTTTAATACCACACAGATTTAAGGTGTACTAACTGTCCTGGGTGACAAGGCCCAGAGTTAAACTCAAGAACACCTGGTGATTAGGTTTTTCTAATTGAATCACCAGGCCAAACTCCCTTGTAATGTGTGCGCGCGGGAAATGCATGATCAGCAGTAACTGCTACTCCTAGCCCTTTCATATTACAGCAGCTGATCAGAAGATCTGTTTGCTTGTGGCACATCCCAGCATAAGACTATTGGACAGGGCTATTTCTGTAGCCTAATCGCTGCTATAAGCTGGTGATGGGAGAAGATCGGGGGTAATGGCACTGGTTTACAGTTACCTTCAGTGCTGTGACTTGCTTGTGAGCTATAGCAGAAGTGAACAATGGCTTCCTTTTGCAGCTCTGGTCTTCTTTCTCTAAAGCACCCTCAGAGCTCCTGCTGAACCCAACTTTTGAGCTATAGTGTTTTCTGGATGCAGGTGTCCATGTTTTATAGCTGTCCCATTTGATTAAAACACCGTTTAAGTTGGAAAAGGCTATGGATAAGCTACCACTTCATAGCCAAATGTGGCTAAAACTGAGGTGATACTGACAGGTGAAGGAAACAAGCACAAAATGTGGCCAGGATGGTCTCTTACTTCTTTTCAGTTATTGCTAGAACCCTTAATCCACCGTTAAATCTCAGCAGCTGTTTGGCAATCATCTGACAGCAGCAGCCAGAGATGGTGTTTATGAAAGAGGTCCTCAAACTTTAATTCATTCTTCCTCAGTCCAAAACAGCCCGATTCGATTTTAAAGTACACCAAAGTCTCTCCTGAGCATAATTTGTTGCATTAAATACTTATTAGGGCAGGACTTTAACCTGGGTCTCCTGAATCCAGGGCAGTGGTTGGACCACTGGGCAACATTGATTCATTCTCTTCAACCCCAGGAACTTTTGATTAGTTACACAACACCAACCACAGAGACTTAGCTGCGGGATATTTCAGCCTCTTCTCTATCTGATTTGGAACAGCTTCAGCAGGACGTTCAGAGGGAGACACTTCTCAGAACAGGGTTAGAGCAGGGGTGGGCAAAATATGGCCCATGGGCTGGATCCGGCATGCCAAGGGATTTGGTCTGGCCCCATTCAGCCCAGGTGCAGAGGGCAGCTTGGGCCATGGCATGTGCAACCAGTCCTGCTGCCCTCAGGCACACAATGCGATTGGGGTGGTGCGGCGGTTGGACTCCACTTCCCAGCGGTCCCTGCAGTGGTGGCTCCTTCTGGCTGCTGCTGCCAGTCTCTGCCATCGCCACTGGACCCAGCCCCACGGCCTGGGCACACTGCACCCACCACTGGGGATGCTGGACAGAGTGGGTGGTGGGGTTTCCAGGGATCCCAACTTGGGATGAGGTGCACTTGGCAGTGGGTGCTGACTCAGCCTGGCATGGGGGGCGGGTTGTGACCTGGCCTGCAACAGCTTACCAAAACTCCCTAAGTGGCCCTCTGGCCCAAATAATTGCCCACCCCAGCGTTAGAGAGTTTTTCAGGATATTCTGCTGAGATGTGGGAGAGCCAAGCACAAATCCCCGTTGAGTATCAGGCAGAGCCCTGACCAAAGTGACTTCCTCTTGTGGGGTAAACCTGGAGCACACAATTCTTCTCCATCTATTCCAGGCACAGGAAACCTCTCTCAACAAAGGCTTAATCAAAACTGATACCGTTCCTGTAAAACATTTTGATAAACAGGCATTTTCCAATTGAAAACCCATTTGAAAAGTTCCTGACCAGCTCTTACTATACTGTGCGGGCTTTTACTCCTCAGACTTAAAGACTGCCTTGCATTTGAAAGCTCGTCTAATTATATCCCAATTATGCAGTTGATCCTGTCCTTGCCTCTCGCATGATTCCCATACCACCCTCGCTATAACATCACTCTAACTCTACAATTCTGCTAATCGATCTGGATTCGTACTTATTGCTAAGCAAAATACATATCATCCTCATTTTTGCTTAATAGTACCATTCACTTATATAGTACTGTTTACTTAAACTGATATAGCTTATTAATTATATTTATTTTGTTTAGAAAATTAAATCCAAAGGAAGAATATTATGCCCGTATATTTTATTCATTAAGTGAAGAAGCATAAATATATTCTTTGAAATTGTTTCTCCATCAGGTTTTAAGTGCGTAGTTTGGGTATGCCGCATCGTGCAAGCATGTGACAAAATCACATGTGAACAATAGGTGGGGAATGTTTCTATTTGCTACATATATCGGTGTTGCTTGAAGTTAGCAGCACTAATTCCTGAGCTTTAAAATGACAACTAGATTTAAAAAAAAGCAGTTTAAAAAAAAAATCTGACAATTGTTCTTCCCCTGTCCATACCGTCTACCTGCTTACGGGCTTTTTTTCATTTTTTGCCTGCATCAACATACATTACATACAAAACCGCTCAGAAATGTTTACATATAAACCTATATCACGTCTCTTAGCAACTGAGATGCTATCCTTCTGACTTAAAGCTGTAACAGAGGCCAGTTTATTAATAGATATTCTTCCATTTTTAAGTGTTGCAGCTTTTTAATTTTTTATTATTAAAGCAAGCCACAAAAAAATTTAAACATTTTAGTCCCTTGTTTTCAAAAGCACGAGGCCTGAGACAACACATTTCAGTGCAGGCATTAAGGTGCAATGCCTTCTGAGGCAGAATTGTATGAATGCGCTCTGGCTTATAAAAAATGTATAAGATGACAGTGCTGAAAAAGGCTCTGAGGCGTGACATGGTCTATCATGTTGTGCATGCATGAGTTAGCTTTTACCAGATCAGAACCAGGAGCTAAGATGAATGCTATTCATTGTGAGCCTAAAGCTTTGGAAGTTCAGTATCACATTGCTTGGGGTCAGTAAGAGAGCTACTCAAAAGGTACATCCTCTAGAGAGTCATACATTTTTTAAATGCTCAACAAACATGTCCACCCTCCGTTCTTTATCCTGTGGAGCTTGGCATCCAACAATACATCCTAAAGACAATTGGCCATTGCCTGGCTTTCCCTTAGTCAACACAGCACAGATTACCTCCAATTCAATTTGCTCTCCATAACATTATAAAAAGGTCAGCGGTGTTCTCGTTACTGGATTTTAAAAGTCAAATATCACCGACTCAAAAAAGCAATAGAGTCACAATGGGCGTAAAAGAGAACAATTTTGGCAAGGGCTCAACCACTTACTGTCGGAGAAAATTACATACTATTTAGTATTTTGACATTCTCGAGTGTGTTCGCCACATTCTTGGGAATTGGAGGTCTTAAAGAGAAGCAATTCAAATGAATATTAAACGAAATGGATTTCTTTGATGAAATAATGATAATAGTAACACAGATGACTTTGGTTTGCACAATAACTTATTCATAGTCACTTGCAAATATTGTTCTGAAAATATCCCAACCCTCACAACCAACCACCTCGGAATCCTCCATGGCTCACATAGAAAACGAATCCTTGTTATACTCGGTCGCCTTCTACCTCTCAGGTTCAACACATGAAAAATGTAACTGCTTGTATTCTATTCCATGTGGAAAAATATGTGCATTTCAAACATTACTGAATTACTGTATGATGCTATGGACTTCAAGGAACAGCCCAGTCAAATTGACAAGGGGAACAATACAGCCATGGCCCCGCTAATGTATTTTCATCGCATGTCATTTCCTGCGTTTTGCTTTCTAAGCTGATTGTTCTTCCTTTGCACCAACCTGAAGTGTCAGCTGTGACTTTCTGAGGAGCTTTGAGTAATGGGATCAGCTAATGTTCTGTACATGGAGAAATTCCATATCATTCTCTGCTCTAAAAATATCACACGCTGCCACTGGAGCCAATCAACAGTGATGAATAGGCTAAAGGGACAAGCAGGTCTCTAAATTTACTTCATATCTGACAGCACTTCAGCAGACCTGGATAATGGAGCCCACTGACTCAAAAAAACATTCCTGTATATACCGAAAGGTACTATTTCACTACCTGAATGCATACAGCCAGCATGGGCTTTTAAATGATCTCAATTGTTTTCTTCCCCATTAAACCAAGTTGATTGCACATTAAAAAACTGTTAGGAAGTTTTGAAACATGTTACTAATTAAAGCAAAAAATGCAAGGTTGGTTCTGAACATATACCTCCAGCCTACATTATGAACAGGTTTCAATTCACTTGAAAGACCTCAAATGTTGAAAACGTGCACATTTTATAAATGTGCACAGTTAATGAACTTCAATTATTTTCACTGATTTACTCATGTAATGCATGGATTCTTCTTTTCCTGGCATACTGTACTTCAGAATACTGTTGCTTAACAGGTCACACGGCCTAGGTACAAACATTAGACATAATGCACACTAAGCAGGCAGAAAATACTCTAAAGCTGTAACTGAACAGACAATCATGCTATTAGGCTAGGGACAGACATACAAAAAGCCTGAATTTATTTAACCTTTGCAGGTTAGTCTAACCTGGCTAGACTAAACCACTTTGTAACTGAACAGGCATCCCCCTCTGGACTGAAAAAAATCAGGCACATGCCTGCAGTGGCTCAGGCTAGAAGCCTGGGGGCACTAGAGCAGCCCTCCCTTCCCTTCCACAGGACTGAACTGAGGTGGGGAGGGGGCATGGCCAGGCCCTGGAAAGCTCTTATTATTCCCCACTCCTGAGCAGCCCAGCAGAGAATGTTTACAGCAGACAATAAAGCCTCTCTCCATTAACTAAACAACTCTTAAACAAATTTTCCAAGGAAGGACATTAAACTACCTGTTGATTAGCTCCAAAAATCCTGTCTGCCTTTGTTGCCTCCTACAGCACGGACCGTACCCAGTATATGGTATGCTAGCTAACGCTGAGGTGTCTGTGTAAGGCAGAGGGTGGGGTGGGGGGAATAATCCCTGCTTAGCAGGGAGAAGCCAGGCAGATGCTCTGTGCCTGCAAGTCTCTTCTGGAGCTACAGCCGGGGAGCAAAGTGGAGGGGCCAGCCGTGCTGTGCAGCAAAGAGCCCCGCTTATCTCAGAGAGAATGCCAGGGTGCTGGAGGAGTCTGGTTTAACTTAAACCAGCAAGGGGTCTAGGCCAGACATTTCATAAACTGGTTTCACCTAAATCAGCTAAGTCTGATACTACATTCAACTAGGTTTATCTCAAGCCAGTTTCAGCCATTTTCAAACTGGTTTATGTGCACTGAATATCTGTTCTGTTACTAGTTTAAACCAGTTTCCGATCACTTAAACTGGTTTATGTGCAATGTCTGTCCCTAGCCTTAGAGGACTTTAAAAATGGTGGTGTGTGGTGGATGTGTACTAAGGGAAGGGGCCTGCGATCTCTCTCCCTACAGTTGCCCCTGCCAGGCCACACAACAGTGCAGCTTAGGTAGAGGGGCTCTGGGGAGAGGAGTCTGGGGTCTCTCTCCCCCCTGCAGCAGCCCTGGCTGGACAGCAGTGAGCCGCTACCCGACTGTGGGGATGCACGGGAAGTGCTCTGGGAGAGAATGCCTTCTCCTGCAGCAGCCTAGGCCAGCTAGCATTGTATCTCTGCTTAGCTGGGGGAAGAGGCGGTGAGGGGCTGCAGGGAAAGGGCTCTGGGGTCTCTCTTCCAGAGAGCTTGTGTTGCAGCCTGGGCGGAGTTCCAGGATCTCTCCAACCCAGCCCCTGCTGACAGTTACCAGCTGTTGGGGGTGGTGGTTAGGGGGGAGAGCAGGCAACTTGTGCGGGAGTGCTCCCAGCAGCCAGTATGGACAGGCTACAAGCCTCTACCACTAAACAGTGAACTTCTGCTTGGTTCACTCATGCTCTAACTTACAGCACTTTAAGTAAAGTGAAATAGTTAGGATGCTTCCACCAGAGACTTTTTGAAGGTCTGTACTTAGCTTTGATGACTTTTTAAGATCTCATTGTTTGAACAAAAATAACTTGACTGAGATGACAGTATTTACTGCTCACCTGGAGATCTCTATATTGGCAATAGTATCATAATTATTTTTAAATTCTAAAAATAAAATGGGGGAGGGGGTAACCAAGAGGTAATTAAGGTCACTCAAACAGCATGCAAATCTGTATTTGCTCTAAGTTTGATTTTGCACAATGACAATTTGAATAATCCATAATTCTCCTCATTTATATTTTCATCCTGGAAGAGACTATAGAGGGCATTATGCAAGAAGCTCTGCTCATCAAATTTCTTGAGGGCAAAGCTTCCAAATATTTACTGGATTTGCCAGAAAAGAGCAGGAGGGAATGTGAAAAAACAGCCTGTGGCAAACTGATGTCTGTCAGCAGTGAACCTTGATTTCACTATTAATATGCCTTGGTTCACTGAACGCAGGCTTTCAGTAAGGATCAGCCATGCTTCACACTCATCGAGTCAAGCCAGACTGTCATATTCAATGCATCACTGCAACAATAGACTGGGCAGAGTCTTTGCCTAACTCAATTAGCAAGCCACTTTTCTCCAGTAATTGATTTGAGTAACATTTGTTTCTTAAGTTTCAAATGAGATGATTTGCACAAATGAATTTTTTGTTTAATTAAACAAAGCTAAATTTCCTACATAAAAAAACTCTGCATTTGCGTCTGTAACATTTTAAAAACTAGAGATGAAAAAACATGAAGGTGATACTGGCACCTCATCTGTGCCCCTTCTGGCACAGGGCTGTGGATTTCACCATATTTTTTCAGAGCTTTGCCCAATCTAGCCCCCTTTGGGACATTATTTTGCAGTACAAAAGAGATTATTTATCAGGACATTTTCCTTTTTTTTGTGAGCTCTTTTCCCCCCACTTTTCCTTATCCTTATTCTTTCTTACCCTTTCTTATTTTTGGTACTTGCATCATTCTAATGCTTCTCTGTCCTTCTGTCTCTTCTCAGTCCTTCTGTCCCTATGCAAGCTTTATTACTGTCATACTGAAGTGTTTCGTGATCTTCAATGCATTTATCTTGGCATTGTCCCAAAGGGGTAGATAAGTGTTGTTATCCTCATGAACCAATTCAAAGGGTAGAGACAGAAGTTATACATAAACTGGTTTAAGTGATGAGAAACTGGTTTAAATCTGGAACAACAGAAGTTCAGTGCACATAAACCAGTTTCAAAATGGCTGAAACTGGTTTAAGATAAACCTGTTTGAATGTAGTATCAGACTTAACTGATTTGGGTTAAACTGGGTTATGAAACTTCTGTCCCAGACCCCTTCCTGGTTTAAGTTAAATTAACATTTCCCAAAATCCCACCATGCTTTCCAGCCCTGGCTTGGCCTGTGATGTGCTATCTGCTCCAGAGAGCAGGGCTGGCCCTACCCCTTTGCTCCGTAGCCGGGGCAGTGAGGGCTGACTCACTGGTCTCACTGCCTGGCTCACTGCCCCCTCCTCCCCATAGGCAAACCCCAGGTGGGTTCCTGGGCCAGGGAGGGGGGTTAAACTCACCTTCCCCCAAGTACAGAGCAGAGCTGCCCTCCTAAAACTTAGTTTGACTGTGGACTACAAATCCCAGAGGCACCTGAAAGCAGGAAGAGGAAGCAATGAGCAGCCTTGAAAGTCCTGCTGCTGTGATTGTGGACTACAAGTCCCAGAGACCTTGGGGGCAGCAGGAAGAGTAAGGGGACACACAGCCCAGGCTGTGTTTATAGTTCTTTGGTTTATAGTTGTTTCGAGAAAGGGCCAGTGGCAACACATAGGGGAAGTATCGGGGTGCACAGGCACCCCCTGAGAGCACTGTTGCACCCCCTGGCAGGCATGCTCCCTGTTTAGCCAGTGGGCAGGGGGGCAGGTGGGACCACCAGCGGGGAGCAGGGCCATCAGCAAAAGTGGCTGCAGGACCTCTGGAAGCGGTGTGGCCACTTCTTGGTGAGTGAGATTGGCCATGGGGAACCCCTTATCGGTCACTGGGATTGGCTGCCAGGGACCCCCCTCCCCCTCCGTCGCTGATTCAAGAGGCACCTGTCACCCATGGAAAGGACTATTTTTGTTCAAGCTTTTATAAATTCAATGCCACTACCTTACCACACTCCAACCAGGCAATGCATGGGCTGGGGCCTGGCCATGCCCGCTACATTTCAGCAAATGGGTGGGGGGGCAGAGAGCGGGACTCTTGGAGGGCTCTCTTCCCTTTGGCAGTAGTCGGCAGGCATGCTCTAGCACCCCCTTGCCCCCGGCTTCTGGTTTGAGCTGCTGCAGGCATGTGTCTGTATTTCCTGAATCAAAAGTGAAGGTATATTCATTTGCTTATCAGTTCAATCTCTGCAGCTTAGACTGATCTGTGGAGACTCCATCAATTCAGCCTCGGGCTTTTTGACTTCCTGTACTTAGCCTATATGGAGGGACAGAGAAATTAAGTGATTACCCAAATCTCTCTGTAGCAGGGGAAGGAACCAAACCTATGTCTCAAGTCCCTAAACAGCACCCAAACCACTGGACCATGAGGCCCCATGCCTCTTAGTTACGGATTAACTTAACCATATATATTCAGCTCTTCATCTGTCTCTTTTTACAGAGGAAGACACTTTAACCACCCAAACCACACAGCATCTTCCCCCTCCTACTCCAAATGAAACACAAATCTTTCTAAAACACTTAAAAATATTGTTACATTAAAAATATTTTATTAACACTTTGCAAGAGGCTTAGTGTGTTTTCTACAGACCGAGGGTGTGCTCCAGCCTTATCCAGCTGTAAAGGAGAACAGAAGCAACCAGCATTGCCAGTCTTGCTACTGCAGGTAAGCTAACTTTGCTTTTGACAACTCTGGGAAGCTATGATCATCTACCACCCATCACAGAAAGCTTGAGGCAGAGAAGATTTTGCTCAAGTAAAATATGTAGGGTACAAACCCAAGTAAACAAGACTTCCTGCAACAGCTGGCTTACTCGGTCAAAAGAGAGAAAGTCACTTACTCAAAGCGCTTGTTCCCTTTCAGCCTCTGCTATCATTTACTGAGCACGGACAGCCTGATGGGAGAACTAGTGAAGAAGTCTAGAAATCTGTCTGGCAAAGCAACACAGTCATCAAATGGAGAGCTGTATTTTGGAAATGGCTGCAACCGTGTATTACTGAAAATCCTGGAATAGCTCTTAGCACTGCCAACCAGGGCCAGATTTGCAAAACTGCATGGTTCTCAAGTAAGCCCCTAAGTCAGTCAGCCAGATTTCCACAAGCGTTTGGGAGATCCAGTCCCAACAAGAACACTGGTAGTTGCTGAAGGCCAAGTGCTTTTGAACAGAGGGTCACTCATTAGGTGTTGAAACAGAAGCTTTTGGCTGCCAGGCTCTGTTGCAAATCCAGGCCCTTACACCTACTTGCTCAACCTTTTCAGAAAGCAACGGCTAGACACCTTACAACAGTGAAGGTAAAAGGATTACATCCATGAGACTATTTCCCTCTCTGCCCTGTAGCATATCAGCCTCCAGGGTTGGTTTGCACAACTATTCCAAGTAACCAAAATGAAACGCCTCTCTCAGTGCGTGCACAGACGTACAGAAGAATTTCCTGAAGACACAAAGGCTGATATTTTTTTTAGGACATAACCTCAGGAGCTAGCAAAACTTCCAAACAATGTCTGAAACTCTTGATTGAATGTACATGACGGGCAAGCCAGCTCTGTGCAGGCAAGAGCCAAAGTGAACAGGAGTGGTGTGTGTATGTGAAGCAGCTATAGGAGAAGGCATTAAGTCAGTTCCAGTGCAGTCAAAATGAACAAAGGTTTTTTGCCACGCTCTACTACACATTCACAATATGACTAGATGTATTAAAGTCATTTCAAGTCTTTTGAAATCATGACCCTTCTAATATGAGGCCATGTTGCTCAGTAAGCAACACTGAGAACACTCTGATATCAAACATGCATTTATATACTTCTCAACAATAGCAAATAATTTATCATTTTACTTAGCTTAATGATTTGTACAGTGCCTATGGCTATAGCAGTGAAGAGGTCTGATCTCCGAGGATGATTGAACATCTACAAATCCCACTCTGAAAGGAGCGATGGAGTGATGTACACCTCTGAAAAACCAGGACAGATCTGCTTGTTTACAAGCTCCCTAATCGGACTAGACATTTACAAGACATCTTGAAAGCATCAGAACATCATTAGCTAAATGACAAACTCATCAAAATGCATTAAAATGACATAAAAACCATCAGAGGAAACAAGGAATCTCAGGAAGGGTCAAAAAGTTGGTAGACTTGGTTCTTGCGCTGGCTCTGTGCGTGTTAGAAACTGGAAACAAACCTGAAGTCCTCCAAAGGATGAATGGCCTTGCTTTTCTCATTGGAAATTTAAATAAAAAAAAAGAAGAGGTTTTCTATGTGAGAGCAAAATGACCACAGTGAAGCAGACAGTCATAACTGGCAGAGGGCATAGAGAATGTCACAAATATAAAATGAAATGAAAAAGGATTCCCATCCGTAACCGGCTACGTTAATGTTTGCTTTTGGCTTTTTCAGTGGACTAAAGATAATGCTGATACGGACTGTTAATGCTTTTAAATAGTCATTGCATTGATGTTAGTAGTACTGTATGAGCTTAGTTGCGCATATCTTTGTAAGCTGCTAATGTGGCATGCTGTCACTCAATCTTTTTGGTGTGTTTTTTTAAAGGAGTGGGCAGGTTCATTTGTCTGTAGGACCTGTGTTTTTTTCTTAAAAAAAAAAAAAAAAAGACTATGATTAGGAATGGCAAAAAGAAACTTAAGCCAAAGATAAAACATCTTCTATCACAGCCTGGTAATGCGTCAAGGAGAGCGTCTTCCAAAGGGATGAGAAAACCTTCCCCGGCCCCAAGAACGGACAAAAGCACTTCTCAGGGAACCCTCAGACAACCGCATCCCAGAGCACTGAGAGGCTATCAAGATCTTGAACTGCAGCCAGGAAAAAAGGGAAAAGGAAAAAATAAAAAGGACAGTAACTGAATACTAAGATTAACACTGTCTAAACATTGTCCGGAAGGAGTGGGGGAGTGTTGAACCAAGGCCTCATCACTGCTTGTTCTAGTTGTCAGGCAGACCATCTTGCTGCAGAGAGCCATTAACACTTCTCAGTACCGAGCCCACTCTCTCTCTGCGGGCTTTCAGCAGCCGTCAGGGAAACGGGTGCATCTCACAGGTGTCTGCTCTCACTCGCCCGTGATGGAGAAGTTCATGATTTAACAATGAACGCAGTTGTTTAAGGAAAAAAAAAAACAGAAACAAAAAAACTGAGAAATGCCTCAGATCCCAACCTGGGCTACAAAAACCAGTAGATGAAAATACGCAAAATGGTTTCCTAGTTACAAGGCAGGTTTAATCCAAAGATCTCAAAGAACTAGGAGAATTAGACTGGATGAATTAGGAGGTCCCTGCCAGTCCTATGTCCTTTATGTGCCTTCATGAAATGAATCTCACAAAGGTTAGCTAAGACCCAACTAGACAAAGCCTTGGCTGGGATGATGTAGTTGGAGCTGGTGCTGCTTTGAGCAGGGGGCTGGACTGGATGCGACCTCCTGAGGGTCCTTCCAACCCTCATTTTCTATGACTCAATGCTCTTCCCACTGCTATAAACCTGCTTCCCTCACCTGTCCCCAAGCAGAAAGAACGGTGCTGGCGCAATTTCGTTTAGCGACTGGTAAAGCAACACTCAACAACAGGCCGCTTTATTATATTCCACGTGCAAGGCCATTCTCTCGCTCTCCTTTCAAAAGAACAACTTACAACAGGGTTGTCCAACTGGTGGTCCGTAAGCGGTTAGGTTGTGGCCTCCAAGCTCCCACTCCTGTCCCCCCCATTGCTTTGGGCTCCTCCACCCTCCTTCAGCTTTTACAACCTGCCCCTACCCTAGCAGGAAGGCATGGGGGTAAGCTGTGCAACATGGCCAGCGGAGTTCAGGGTAAGCTGGGGGCCCGTGGGGGTGCAGTGCAATGCAGTAGGGGGGGAGAAGGAGTGTGGTGTGGCAGGGGCTTGATGCCTGCATGGTGCAGCAGGGGGAGGGGCATCCCTGTGGTGTGCAGACCAAGAAGCCCATGACTAACTCTGGTGGAGCCTGTGGCTCTTCATCCCCCAGTTGCTTAAAAGCTTCACCGCCCTGAGTTACAGAAGTATTTTAGATTATGTGGCGTTACATCTCGCACAGTTACAAAGCCACTGGTTGGCAAGCCAGGAAGCCCAAGAATCCCACTGCGCATCAGCACCCTGCTTGATATTTCCTAAATCACTTTTCCATATTTCCTCAAGGAAGGCAAATAATAATTCCTTAGTGTGATCCATGCATGGGCGGTGGGACATGGAATCCACCACTTATTTCGAGCTTGATCCACCGATGTGCCAAGGGGCTGGGTGTGAGCCTGAGCCTGCTGCTTTCTATCTTTGTTGTGTGGCTATGGAGAGACAATCAGCCACCAGAGCTGTCTGAAACATGTCACAAACACTACATTCAACCCCCCCCTTTTTTTTAAAGCAGACTGTTGAGCATCCTCTAATTTTAAATGACTACATTTAAAAAAAACAAAGCCACCATTGTGCAGAGCAGCAGGCTATTTGTAAGCCGCAGCACTAAGACACCGAGGCACTAAGGCACTGAAACTTGGAGCGACTTTCCAGAAGTAGAACATCTCTTTGGGAGCGGATGGGCACAAGTGAAGCTTTCTGGTTGGCAGTCGGCTATAGGGCAAACCTATTTGTCCACTGCCAATAAGGAGCGCAACTGGTACGCGGAGTTGTAGGGAAGTTCTTTATAAGGGAGGATGCTGGCCTTATGCGCTCATGCTCGAGTTTTATGTGCAAGCCACTGGCATCCAAGCTCGCACTCTTCAACTGTTGGCATCACAACCCAGATCCCCTTCTGAAACCTCACCTGGCTCTTTCAGCTCCACACCTCATGCTGAACCATTATCTACATCACTCAGCCATTTCTATGCTGTTCTGCCTGTCAGCTAGGATATTAGGGAAAAATCATTTGAAGATTAAGAAAAAAAAAAACCTGGGAGTGAAGCAGGTGGGGGGAACGGACCCTTCCTTATAGCATTTCTGACCCGAAACCAAAATTATTCTAATTAATGATTTTTTAAAAAATATATATAAAATCATGAACATAAGGTGTTCACTGTTGGCCCCTTATTACAAAAGGCCATACTTTTTAGTTATAATATCACTATTATTTTTAATATCTCCAATGTCAGCCACATTAACTCCTCTAGATTAACAAAATAAATAGTAGCTTTTCCTTTACGCATTTATTTTTGAGCCAGTATAGCTGATATTACTGTGTAAGCCTAAGTACAGTATTTCTCCTATCTCACTGTTGATAGAGCATGAATGTGATGTATAGCCGCTGTTTACAGAACAGCACATCGTTTCTCCAAGACGGCTGAATCTCTGGATATAAAGAATCGTTGCAGATTACAGCGCACTGCCCATTTTCTGACTGATTGGCAGAAGATTATAATTGGCTGGTAGCCACGTGCAGAGTGCAATCAAGTAAGTGAGGAAGGCTACTAGAATTAACCCATGAAACACCCGCAGATGTTGACCATAATTCATAAACTATCAAATGTGGCATTAACTGAACATAAATATAGCCTTGGTATACTTTGTTGGCAGTGACAGTTTAGATCAATACTGGAGACCAAATGCCAACAGTAAAAGGGTGATGTCAGTCAGTATTTCACTGACTAACTGCCCTTATCTGAGGCTCACATGCTTCACTGGGTGAAAATACAGCCATTGATCTCAGTGTCACAACTCAAATTCTTCATACATCAACTAGTTCTTCCCCCTGCCCCTGCCCCCCTCCCCTTTACAATTGAATTTCTGGGCCACTGTTTTTTTTCCCTGATCAATATTTCTATCACTCTCACATGAACTACATTTTTATTATATTAACCTTTAAGTACAATTTTTAACATATCTGTTTGGTGTAAAGCCACAAATCTTTAGCTCAACATCTGTTTTACAACAGCATCAACCATGCCTGAAGTTCAGGTTTTTTTCCACTGGCTGCCACTAAAAATACTCTACGATTAGCTGATAAGTATACCCAAAATAGTGCTCTTAAAGGTGCATTTCATAGCTATAGTTTGTCATAATTTCCACTGTTCAATTTTCCCTTTCTAGGAGTTCATAACTCAGCTATAAAAATCTGATGAATGTATGTCAGCTGTCTGAGGGTAGGAGAAAGATTTTTATGGCAAAATTTAGACCGGCTGATCTATCCAAAAGAATCTAAACATTAGAAGCTGATGCATAAAAAGCATGCGAGTAAATGCTGTTTTGCTTCTGGACAAAGTGTGGATTAATATGAACAACACAGACAGCTCAGGACAGGCTAGTGAACTGAATACAGAGTGATTTACAGAAGTGATCAGCAGTTCCATGTTCCAGTCCTGGCTCTACCAGCAACTTGTTTTATAACTTGGCTCCAAGTCTCTGAATTGCAGTTCTCCTATCTGCAATAAGGATATACTAATGGTAAGGCACTTCTTAATGCTCTTTCAGATCAAATGAAAGATGCTATGTTTTGTAAACGCTGGTTGTGATTACTACTGGCAATAGTCAAGTCACGTATGGCACATGTTTTATGAGGTTATCAATTTAATAAAACCATTCAAGTAAGAGCCTCAGATGAAAAGGCATTATGAACATCAATGCATATATATTTAGCAATAATATGAAGAAAAATATCATCAGGTTTTAAAATTAAGACTTCTCCAAGCTAAGAATTTGCAGGGAATTATTTGATCACAACAAAATTCTCTTTCTCATGACTGAATGGGAACCACCGTCTTATGGATTTAGTCTACTGTGGCCAGACACATACAGATACATTACACTTTTACCAATATAAGTGACTGGAAACACCTGTAACAGAACAGAAGTTCAGTGCTCATAGACTGGTTTAAAAATGGCAGAGCCCGGTCCAAGATTTGCCTCCCCCCAAAGGGTGAACGTGTGTTCTGTTCACCCCTCATTAAACTACATCGCTCATAGAAAACCGTGTAACTTTAGACTGATTCTGCCTTGGGTTTTTTGAATGTCTGTACCTAGCCTATATGTTTACTGAAGAAACCCGAATAAGTTGAACGTCTATGCATTTTTCCTGTTGGTAGAGGTGGGTTCTAGAGACTGAGTCTTACTGAGTTCACTATGGTTTTGAATGCAATCTAAGAGCAATATTAGAGTCTTAATTCAGCAACTAAAGGTTTATAAAGGGTATACTTGAAGACATGTCTATTGAAGACCTGTTGCCCCAAACACCACTAGAATTAGCACACTAGTGAAGGACTCCAATAGGTATTGCTCCTTCTGAAAGATATTACCTTTGAAGATTTAATTTATTACCTGTAGACTATTATATTAGTAAAGGAGGTGATTTCTCCCACAGGAAATTGCTTTAAACCAAGAAGTTTCATCAATTATTGTGTTCGTCTGTCATTATCCAAATTGTCAACAAAAGCAAAGATCATAACAACCCCTCAGAAGGTAGTAAGTGGGTAATAGCAAAGTGGCTTTTATCCCTATAGGGCCATCTCAAGCAAAATTATTCCAGGCAAGGGGAAAATGATATTTTGTTCACATATTGTAGAAGGAAAGTTTGTCTTTCTTTGCTCTTGGCTTGGTGACAGGAACAAGCAACAGAAATTGGAGTTGCTGGATGTTAGGAAATCAGTATACTACATACAGAGGCCCGGCTCATTTATGTGTTCTGTGACAAGAGTTTAATGATAACAGGATTGATTAGAGGCAGACATGACAGCAAACAACCTTAATTTCTCAGAGATGGAGGGTTCAAGTGACACACAACAGGAAGGGAAAAAAAGAGAGAGAGACCTGTTTTTATGCATAAATAACCTTTCAGTGCCAGTGAAGCCTTTTCTCTAGCCATTACAGATAAAGAATTCAGCATTAGTAGGTGGAATAAAAAAAAAATCCTACTTTTCATCAAAGGTTTAAAAGGTACAGATTAGAGATTTCCTTTCCAAAGAAAAAACAATTAAACACAGCCTTCATGAAAGAGATCTGCTTATTTTCCCCCTCTATTAACTGCATCTCCAGGGTGTGCTAGGGGAATTCAAACCCCGGATCTACTATACCCTCCATATAGCAGATGAAGCATGTAAAATCCAAATTTTTTAGAAAGGGATTTTTTGAGGAGAGAAAGCTTAAAGGAACAACAGGGACAGGAGCCTTCGGTCTGTGAAACACCAATCAAAACTCTGAACTAAGCAGAAGATAATAGGATCCTATACAGTAAGCAGTTTAGAAGAGACCTATTACATTTGGAATATTAAAAGATTAGAAAGGTGGCATGAAATCATATTTTAACTGATGAAGGAATATAGAGGCAGTGGACCTTGGGACTGGGTGAAGCCTGGGCTCTAGTCGTAGCTGCATGAGGAATTTTCCTGTCTGAAAAATGACTACAGCGATGCCAAGGGGGGATTTTGAGGCTTGCTTAATGTTTGTAAAGCACTTAGAGATCTGTGTGTGAATGATGCTCTAACAGCAGAATGTGTTACAGAATTATTAAGATTAATTTAAGAACCATGCCTCTGGATTATGAACTGCATGCAAGTATATACAAATGCCATCAATTATATTTATTTATTATTCATATATAGAGTATTTCTAGGATGTTTATTCCTTTGCTTCCCCATTACTGACACACTCTTTTTCTTACATGTAAAGGATTCTTTTCAACAGTATTCATTCATTTTGGTTGATCTTGAGCTATTGTGAGTAATTACACATATTTCTCAAAATTCATTTTTAATGCTGTGTTCCATGCTGCTCTGCATAAACAAAATTTTAAATTGATTGAATCATTTTAAATCACCCATGTCTTAAATGCGCTCTACATTTCTGCAGCCTTTTTGCTTTAATAGCTCTCCCCCCATTTCCCTCTTTTTTGCTGAGTTCATCTCCCATATGACAACTGGGGGCTCTAAACCTAGGCTTATGGATCTCACTCGGCTCTAGATGTAAAATACATCATCATCAATGGCCACATCAATACAACAGACCATCGTGCTTCCTGCTAATGCTGACCTAGGAAAAATAAGGCTGTGTAAATGTGTCAAAGAGAAATGAGGCTTTGGCTCTTTTGTATAAAAAAGATCTATAATGGAGAATGGAATGAAAAACAACATAATTTAAGGAACAAAATCTAGTTTTTAAAATTTAGATTATAACTCACTGCCTGACAGCCTTCCGATGCAGGCAGAGGAAAACATCAAACTGCTAAGCACAGTGGGCATGTCTACATGCACATTAAGATGCTTTTCCTAATGTATGTTAACTTTAGTACCTCTAATGTAGGGTGCATCTACACGTTTGCTTTAATACGCATTAGCCTATTTTGGTGAGCATTAAAGCATCGCAAAAAACCATAGAGCATTTTTACATATGTAAGCGCTTTGAAAAGTGCCCAGTGCTGCGACACGTGCAGTTGTGTAAGTGGCAAAATGCACATCAGTGCGAAGAAAATGGCGGCAGTCCACTTTTGAACTAAAACATCTTAGAGGTGTTTTAGTTCAAAAGTGCACCGTCACCATTTTCTCCATGCTGATGCACATTTTGCTGCTTATACAACTGCAAGCAACACAGCATGGTGCTTGTCAGCTCGTGTATGGAACAGACTCAATTAATTGAGTCTACTCCAACTCAATGGATCTCCAGTGCGTCACAGCAGTGAAATGTATATAAATGTCTGTACTCTGTAGCTAATACACATTAAAATACACTAATGTGCCTTTTTCTGGTACCTCACAATGGAGGTACTAGATTTAATATGCACTACCTAAAATGCGTTAATGAACATGTAGACGTGCCCTAAGGTACTAACCAAATGTGCATTAGGTTACCTTAATGTGCAGTAACAAATGTGCATGGTTTTTAAGTGACATTTAATGCGCAGTAGCCTATTTTACTGTGCTTTAGCTAATAGCGGTTTTTTTTATGTGACACTTTAATGTGCACTAGCCTGTTTTACTGCTCATTAAAGTGCATGTAGACATGTCCACTGTCTCTCAGCCTCCTCTTTGCTTCACAGAAATATTTCTTTCTATTATGGAATTCTTCTAATCCAGAGAGGTGTTTACAGGCCCTGAAAGCATTTAGGACCTTTGAACGCACCAAAGTGAGGTGGGAAACAAACTAGCAGTGGTCCTTTCCTTTTCATCCAGCATACATTTTGCTTAGTTTCACAAAGAGGGAACAAAATTAAAATAATTAATTCCCTCCTCTCCACTACTGTAGGGGATATGAAGAAAAAGGGCATCTGAACCAACCCAATGGTCTTTATTATGCAGACTCAAGACCATACCTAATGTAATCTCCGCTTTCAGGTGAATCGTGTTTATTTACATTTAATTACAAACTATATTAAAGAATATGGCTTGAAGTCCCCTGCAGCTGTCTTTCCAAAAGATATTTATTTATAAATATAAATACATACCCAAAGTCCTAGATCAAATCACTGTTTTTAAGGTTTAGCTTCATTTTCAGTCATTGACTTTGCTACAGTATATTGCATGCATGCATGCTGCTGCCCTCTCCTGAGTGGAAAAAGAACTCAGCCATACATAATAAGCTCAATACTGCTGGCAAGTGGAGAAGACTTCTCTTTTCTAGGTGGGAGGAGGCTGTGCTTTCAAATTTGGTAGATCTGCAGCTACCAAGAAGTTCCAAGGACACCCAGTCTCATATATAGCATGGAGCCACAACCATGAATTCCTATGTGGCTAAGAATCTGCTACCATAAGGTGTCTTCTCTGCCTGCATCTTTTAAATAACTTCAAGACATGGTAATTTGCAACTGCCATAATCTAAAAAAGGCCTGAGTCCTGATGACTATATTTTAAAAGCCTGATTCACTCTAAAAAAGACAGCAGGGCTGTCCAACTTCACTGCAACTGTGGGCTGAGTCACTGGGCTGTGCAAGCCATAAATTGTGACCTTCCAGTATCCCCACTCTCCTCCATTCCCCCAGACAATACTGGTGGTATGGGCCCCCTGGGATCCTCCCCCTCCACCCTGTGGGCTACATGGGAGGTACATGCTTCCCTCCCTCCAGCCCACTGCTCTGGCAGCACCAGTCCCAGGCCTTCCCCTGCCTTGCAGCAGTTATAGATGGCAGCAGGGTCTGAAGGCCACAAGCTGGCCTCCAGTTAGATGGCTGATCTACAGTATTTGCCAAGCCATTTCACATGATCCTTGTATGTACAAGTTTCAAATAGAAAAAAAAATGGTAATGTATGCAAGTGATTAGATATGTAGTAACATATGACAGGCTTGAAACCAAGACTAGATGGCAGCTATGTGATGAAGGAACTTAAGTGAGCTGGATTCTGGCCTGCAGTTCTAGTGCAGAGCACTTGGGGGGCGGGGGGGGGCTCTTTGTGGGCAATCTTTACCGTTTGGGGGGGGGGGGCTCATTGTGGGCGATCTTTACCGTTAATCTGGCCACAGAAAGCAGTCCATAGCCATGACCAAACAAAAGTGCACGGCTTCAGACAGCTTCAAAAATGGCCAATCAGTTTACATTTTTCTCTTCATTGCATGAGGTATCAGATAAAGATGTTTCAAAATGTAGTTTTTTCTATACCTTGCGTCTGACCTGCCTCCCAGCCTGTTGCTGTTGTCAGAATGAGAGGGGAGGAAAGGGAGCAGAGGAAATTCAGTCTAGGGGGTTTTTAGCGTCCACCCCCCCCAGATGGTGGGGTGGGTATATTGGACCCCCCCCTAAGGTGGGGGGGCACTCCAATTTCCTCATCCCACCCGCTAGCATCAGCTGGGGACCTCAAGAATGAGCTCCCTCTGCTGCCTTTTCCTCCTCCTATTCTGAAAACAGGGAGCACTGGCAGAGAGCCCTGGCCATTGTTAAGTGAACCTGGCTGCAGGCTCCCAGCCCGATAGCTGGATTTCCCCTCCCCCCTTGAAACAACAGTGAACTTCTGTTTGGTCTGGGGTTAGGTAGTAACTCAAAACGCTTTGCAGAAATCCTTCTGAGTTACAGCTGGGAGCTGCACTTCTGTCTGCACCCCTAATGACCTTTCCACCCCAGAGACAGAGGGCAGTCTAGGCCTGACAGCAGGCCACAGAGATTGCTCTTCTATTTTTCCCAAAGACATAATTTGTTCCATTTGGTGAGTGCTGTGCCCAGGTTAAGCTGTGTAGATTGAACTGATAATGAAGTGAACTAATGTTAACCAGGTTGGTTAAGTCTGATACTACATTGAACCAGGTCTATCTCAAACTGGTTTTGGCCACTTTGAAACTGGTTTATGTACACTGAACTTCTGTTCTGTCACAGGTTTAAACTGGTTTCCGATCACTTAAACTGGTGTATGTGTAATGTCTGTCCCTAGCCTTCAAGAAGAAAACACTCCTTTTTTCCTAGGAGCTGCCCAAAGAGAAAGAGCTCCCAGAGGAGATGTATTTTACTACAGATCCCTGGGGAAGCCAGAGATGGAGAAGCACCAGGGTCTCAAAGCAAGAGGATTGCCCCTTGTGAAACTACATGAACGCTGGCTGCAGGGGTGGGGTGGTGTGCGGGTCCTCTCAGGAGAGGGAGACTGAATAAGGCTGCTTTCTGGGGGGGAGTCCCGAGGAAAAGCTTTCCCATTCCCCACAAAAACAGGCAGTTTGATGGTTTTTTTGTGACAAGCTGACCAGGAGATAAAGGAAATAAAAAATACGAATAAGATTAAAATTACTATCATTATTGATGGGATTAACTCTCAAAGTCTGACAGCAGCCCTAAAAAGGATATGTTATTTTCTGATAGTATCCTGAATAAAATTTGTCACCTTTCCATTCATTTCTAACAAACACAAAAACAGACAGAGAAACAAAGAAAGAAGCAGACATTTCTAATAAGGGCCAAGGAATCAACCCTGAAGATTCTTTAGAAGGAGAAATTAATTTTGAAGTGGGGAGAGGCCTGTGTCACAGTTCATAGGAAAAGCCATTTTTCTTTATTTTAAAAAACCTCCAACTATTTCAAAATTGCAAATGTTTCTGCCATCTGACCCAGGACTCATTTATACATGTTCACCTGATTCAAGTAGCTGTACTACAAGCCTGATGTGATGGCATGTGTTACCATTTTTTCCTGAAGAGCTGGTGAGTTTCTTACACAAAGCCTGTGAAATATGCTGTCATCAAAAAAGTCAGAAAGTAGCTCAGCGCTATATTCAATTTCTACAACCACATTTTCCTGATTCTGCATTTCATACACTCTATAGAAAGGGTAGACACATTACATCTGAAGAACTCCATTCCTTTTTGGTCACATAGCTTCAGATTCCTAGAAAAGAGGCCGGTTGTAGTGACTGAACATGCCTGCCAAGAAATATCGATATTGTAAGCCCTATTCCACATATAGTTCAAAAACAACTCCCTGAAAATGCTCATGCAACGATAATATATTGAATAAACCTGGTCTGATATTCAGATGGTATAAAGGTGAACAAAAATCTCTTCCATTAGTTCTTGACTTCTGTTCTGCATAACAAACAGGAGGTAGTTTCAATTGTATTTTCTCTTTTTGTTAGCACTTGTGAACACTTGTGGTTCATTGACTGAGCCTCATTACCCCTGGAGATTGTTTGTTCATCTGTTTGTCAGGATTTAATTACTGGAGCACAACCACTGCAACAGGAGCATTCAGAGCAAGTCTAATATTCTCCTCTGCTCTAGGTACCTTTCTTTCTTCTCTAGAAAATTACTCTTAATCAGCTTGTCATTGTTTAGAACAACAGATTTCATAAGCCAAGAAAGGAGCAGGTCTTTCAGAGTTAAGAGTACTTTCGTATAGCCACTCCTGCAATAACATTTCTCTCTCTAGAATAGATGAAGGCAACAAAAACTTGCACGTGTTTCTGATTCAGAACTAGTTTTGCAGCCATGATGATGCAGGGATGAGAGAGGTAAGGGAGAGAGGCAAGATTTGTGATGGGAGGTCATATATTTTATTGGAGGAACTTATGAAGGCAGGAGAAATGAGGGAAAAGCTTTTGGGATATACATGCTCTTTAGCAGGTCTCCTTTATGCACAAAAGTGAAGCCCAAAAGCAGGGCCATCTTTGGAGGGGGGGTGTGAATCGGGGCAACCGCCCTGGCTTCCAGGCTTTGGGGGGCCTCTCAGAGCAGGCAGAACAGCCATGGCAACTCCACGCTGCTGCCAGCTTCACATCCAGTTGCTCGGCACCCTGTCACCAAATCTGCTGCTGAATCTGGCATGTTTGGCTGCTCGGCACCCCCCCTGCCACCCCGCCCACCTCCGAATCCACCACCGGCTTCCTCACGTCCGGGGGCAGGGCCCCGCACAGGCTGATTTGCCCCAGGCCCCACACCCTCCTCGGGTCATCTCTGCCCAAAACCCTGTATCTCATCGCTGACAACTACATAGGTCCAGTAAAACGAATGACCTCATCTCACAAACCTTATTCAGAAGTAGGCAGTCAAATATTCATATTGCATTTATCGAGGGCTCAGTGTCCAGTCCTGCTATAAGCAGTAGGACTCCATAAGGAATGAGAAAAGGAGATCTTCCTGCACTCTGGACAGACAATGGAGGTGCACTGCAAACAGAGAGAGCCTTGTGGGCTAACAGTGGGGCCACATTTCCTACAGTACCCTTGGTGCTAAGTGCACTAGTTTTGCTCTAGCTGCAATAATCTCTGTGGCCCCCCAAAGTTGGTTGTAGATACCTCTATAGATGCACAGATCTCAGGATTGGCCTCCGTAAGATGTATCTGTAGACTTAAGCAACCATGCAAGACTGCACTTCCACTTCACAGTTTACTTAGAGGACAACCACATCACTTTCTTCCACTACAACAACAGGAGTGGCTCCTCTAGGGCAACGTAGCTCCCAAAACCTAGGACAATCCATGAAAGATTTACATCCGGTGCCAGCACAAATCCAGAGAAGATAAGAACAAACTGAAAACTAAGCACCATTAGGAAAGGTTGCAAAAAACTCTTTTTCTTTTTCTAAAGGCCTTTTCATCATAACTCTACCACTGAACACACCAGTTTTCCTTTCTTCTCAAATAACCTCAAACAACTTTTACATATACCCAACACCACAGAAAACCCCAGACAAACAAAAACAAAACAAAAGCTTGGACCTCCAAACTTTTCAAACTAGATTACTAGGTAAGAATGAAAGACAAACATACTCTCCTACTAACCAAGTTTTTAACCACTCTTCATTAGGCAAAATAGTAATATGTTAAAATCCTCCTTAGACAGGACAGTTAAAGCTGTAGCATGCAAGCAGGTCAAGTTCAATCCTAAGCAATTAGGGACTCCCAGAAGTCAACCAGCACCTTTGCTATTGCTGTAAAATTTGCATGGAGGATTTTCTATGGCATAAAAATCTCAGATGGATGGGTAGTTTAGGAAAGGTAATTATTCAAGTGTAAATTTACCATGGAACCGCTCTTTATTAGCAGTTACATGGTAAATTAATTTTTGAGATAGAATACTTTGTGATGTGCCCCCTTTATCTTACAATACATTTATCATAGAACCATACCTAGCTCAGAATAGATTCAAAATGCTGTTTTGTCCCCATTTTACTATCTCTGTAAGTGAGACTGGTCTCCTAGTAGCTACTGTTTTAATGATGCTACTTAGCAACATTTGAGGATGTAGAGTAGGACTCAAGAGGCTGAGAGTCCCATTTGAATGCATAATAAAGAAGCTTCTGAAGTTTTATTATGTTTATTAAATTGTTTATAGATACTTTAGTAGTTTCTGTTAAATTAACTACCTTAAAAAATGAGACAGTGGCATAGCTAACTATTGCTATTTTAACATGCATCTCATAATAACTTGTTTTTCTTAATGCCCGCGCTCTTGAAATCATAGATACAAGCTTCCATTTTTGAACAAAAAGCAAGCTTCTGGCCTTCATCTCACTTGCAGAGAAATGCGTAAAAACGTGAGGCTCAAATACCAACAGGGAAACAAAAACAATCATAACCTTTAATATTTTTTTAAGGTTTTCTCACCTGAGGGGAAGAGGGGGACCTGGTTCACAATAATATTTTTTAGAAGCTTGAAGTCGGCCATACTGACACCACTACTCCATTGCTGATATCTGCTTTTTCTTGCAACCACACAACAGAAATTAATTCCCTGAGCCTTAATAGGACTGGGCACCTGAATGCTACTTTCCATCTGATTACTGCATAGTTTCATTTAAGGATCTAAGAAAACAAGAATGCAAGCAATTCTGTCTGTAGAGAGTCAAATTTTGAAGGTAAACATTCATCAGAGTATTCAGAAGAAAAACCCAGATGGTAGATTCAAAGTCGGGACTCCAACTTTGCTGTGTTTTTAACAAACAAGTAATGTGGTACTAGGAACCAGTAATTTAACTACTGGCAATAGGGGGATGTTGACCAAGGCACCAGCACCAGGCACTGAATTGAAGGGATCAATGAAATAGAAGCCACTGCTTTGTTGGCTTAGCCACTGCTGCTATCACCACCAGCTCAGCCACTGACATTGCCCCATGAACCACAGTCATCCAGGACCCAGAAGGGACAAAGTAATTCCCCATGAAGAACTGCTCTTTTCTTAGCTAACCATGGGTGTGAAGCCACATGGCCACAAGACAAGGAGGAGTAGGTGTCTTCAGTTTAACTCTCCTATGGCAAATACTGAACATGGGATTTGGCCCAAATGCTGAACACTTCTCTCCCCCACCTCCCTGCCCTACTCCTCCCCCCCCACCCCGAGGGGGGAGAAATCCACATTTCAGTGAAGGATGAGATTATGAAATACATCACTCCAAAGATGCTCCATCTTCAACACACATTACATATGTTTACAACTATTGTAGTCATATAATATTATATTCTGTGCAATAGGACCATTACTTATGTGCATATTCCAAGGCTGTGCATTGGTTATGAAAATCCTTTAAAGATCAAGCATTGCCAAAGATTAGTTGCAGCTGATTTGATGTGCTCTCATACATAGCCATTCTTTGGAGCAGTCAAGGTTTGAGACCTAGTTTTATTCTTTCCCTTAGCTTTCTGCTAACTCTTGGGCTTTCCCAGAATAAATTCATAACAACTAGAAATGTTTTTTGTTTTTTTTTAAAGTCCATCACTAATTACTGATACTGAGATTTCAACTTGGTGACACTCTCATTGAGTGCATTTACACTTGTCATCGAGGGAATGTGATACACTGGACAGTTTGCACTAGAGAAAACTGCTCCTCTTGGGAGCAATGTTTACACATGCCCAGGACTGCAGCACTTAGAGCCAGCGCAGAGGAGCCCTGGTCTGGCAGGAAGTTCAGGGGATCAGCCCCGGGCTCCGGGTGGTCACATCAGGCGGTGGAGGGGCTGGCTTGGGCACAAAGTGCTAAACTACAGAGCTAGGTGGCAGGCAGCTCCCGCGCTTTAGCACCCTTGTAACTCAGCCAGCCCATGTCACCATCCACGTTTCAGCAGATTAAATTACTTCACCATAGGATAGTACCATCCTTGACGGTACTAGCTTATGGTGGAGTTAGTTAACTTACTGTGCTTTGATACTGGCCAGCGCACATATAGAATATGCTGCTTTACTACAGAGCTAATTAGTCAACTCCACAATAAAGTGCATGTGTAGATGCACCCATTAAGTTAATGGGTGTTGGTTGCACCCGTGTTTCTCTAAGGACATAGGCAGGCAAGGTTCTTTGAGTAGCTATGATATTTTTTATTAGACCAACTAAATAGTTGGAAAAAAGTTCTTTGAAAGCTTTTGGGCACAATCACTCTTGTTCAGGCAATGGGAGACTCTGTTGCTCTTCTGAGTTCTCCAAGGTAGAAAAGAAGCTAAAAGTGTGGCAAGAAGTCTGTGAAAATGTAAATGCGTAGAAGTTTGGAAGACAATGGGTAAAGATAGGAGGGGAGAGGAGAAAGGGGGGAAAATATGTGAAGGTATGCCATTCCCTTCCCCACCCCCATCTCTACCTATTGTCTTCCCAGCTTCCACTCATTTACATTTCCACAGACCTCTTGTTACACTTTTAGCCTCTTTTCTACCATGGAGAACTCAGAACAGCGATAGAGTTTCCCAATGCCTGAGGAACGCTGTTTGCACCTGAAAGCGTCAAAGAATTTTTTCCCCAACTACTCTACTTAGTTGGTCTAATTAAAGATATCACATCTACCCAAACAACCTGGCCTGCCCATTAAGCAAAGTAACTAACTCACAAACCTTCATGTTATATGGGCGAAGATGATCTTTAGATAAGTTGCCTGTTTATGTACTATTTAAAGGGTGTTCCTCTTTTAAATACTCTGACCTCACTTCACAGTTGATATCAATCATGCCTATGAGTTTCAGGGGACCGCAGATTGTTAATCTAATAGCAAATATTGTTGTGGTAGGGCATATGGTGACAATGTCACATAAATCATAGTTGTATATGTACGCAGGATCAAAGTCTCCAAACAGTACAGACTAATCAATTGAGTCTCTAAGGTGCCTCCCTGCCTTACCTGCTGCCTGACTTTAGACTAACACAGCTAACCACGGCCATCTTCAAAGACAGTCAATACTACCCAATGCACTGATGGCATCTAACCTGATGTTCAAGAGACAGTGGAGCTTAAAGCATTCTCCCAAGGCAGACAAACTTTTTTGTGGTATTCCTTTACTTATTGCAAAGCAGGGACAAACATGGAGTACAAGAGCCCCCTTCTTAGGTATGCAGTGTAAAGCAAACAGTTGTGTGCTAGTGCACTTCCAGAGACAAAGCTCAGAATCGAAGGCAGAAAGTATTTGCTAGGCAAACAGGTGAATTTTTAAATGCGTTTCACCAAACATGACAAATTCCTTGTGTAGACAAGATCGTAATAGGACTGCTAAAACCATAATTAAGTCAAGGCAAGCATTAAGGTCTCTCCTACTCGTAACACTGACCTGCCACTACCTTGTCCAAAATTTGGTCTGGGACAGAAGTTCCATATACTGGTTTGACCCAAATCAGTTTACCCTGATACTACATTCAATCAGTTTTATCTTAACCAGTTTCAGCCATTTTGAAACTGGTTTGTGTGTACTGAGTTTCTGTTCGGTTACAGGTTTAAACCAGTTTCTGATCACTTAAACCGGTTTATGTGTAGCTTCTGTCTCTAGCCCTTGTGTTTAAATAAGCACTCGTTTCCTAAGTGCACAGATAGTCCAAAGTTGCCCTGTGCTCAGAAGAATCCACGAGAAGCAGGCACCAAATAAAAGCTGCTTCTTAGAGGCAGCTGAGAAGTTTCTGCTAGCTGAGGTTTTTGCAGAGGAAATACTTTATATAGTTTTTCCCCAGCCCTGTTTCCGATAAAGGGGCTGTGTGTAATAACATTTTATAAAACTCTCAGTAGAAAACACTAAGTGGGTCTTACAGATCTCTGCTCCCTGGTGCTATTAACCTGTAAGGCCCATCCAATCTGCTACTGTTTGGCAAAGGGTCCAGCATATTTTTTTTGAAAACAAAACAAACTTATTTTACTGATTTACTTTTTGTTTGTGATTAAACAGGGCCAGGTTCAAACACCCTCCCTGTCAGGGCAAATAGCAGATGACTCCTAGAGTAATTCTACTTTAACCTATGCGACTGGCAGAGAAGAAAATGATACCCACTACAAGGAAGGATTTCGTGGTGTGCCCTGCACTGATGATAATTTCTTCCACACTGCACTATTCATTTAACAGCGGGGTTTGGCTTTGGGAGATCTGAAACTCTGTTCCCACTTCTGCCAGTGACTGACACAGTAACCCTGAGCAGCCCCACTCACTTATCTAGGGGTAAATCTACACTCTTGCACACATACCCAAAGCTAGATTTAAATTAGCTATCTCAGGTATTTCTAGTAACATAACCATTGTAGCCACCCATGAATTTACTCAGCTTCTCCGGTGGGTCCAACAGCCTGCACTGAGCTTGGTGATACTGCATCTACAATAGTCGGCAGCAGCACAGAGCTATCTAGTTTAAAGCTACCTCAGGCCTGAACTGTGGTCACAGTCATGAATACATTTTAGGAAGACATAATCTGCAACTCCTGGGGTGCATCTACATGTGTGCTTTAATGCTATTCTAATGCACATTAAAGCATCACAACCCCGCCCCCCCACATGCTCTTTAGCAAATGGGCATGAAAATAGGCTTATGTGCATTTTCCCAGTACCTCGCAATGGAGGTACACAAGCACAGAGATGATGGGATTCCAGTGCGTCAGGAGCAGCCTTGATTAATCGAGTCTGCTGGAGTGTGGCAATTGTCGCGCTCCAGCAGCCTCCTGCTTCTTTTGCATCAGTGTTCCTGTGCTTTAACATGGCAGTGGGGGCGCCTGAATTAAAGCTCATCAAAAGAGCATTTTTAAGCACCAGGGATACTCTGAGAGCTGCTCTAATTAAAGCATGGCCCCTTTCCACCCCAGAGCACACGTAAAAGTGCCCAGCTATACTAGATTTAATGTGCATTACCTAAAGCACATTAATTGAACGTGTAGATATGTACCTGTATTTTCCATGTCTGTCTTTTCAAGATAAATTGTAAACGGTTGGGGAAAGGGATTCGATTCTATCAGTTTTCTCAGCCCCTTATACCTAATGGCCAGGGATAGATGTTACACTTATACTGGGATAAGTGATCTGAAAGTGGTCTATACCCATAACAGAAATTCAGCACACAAAAATGGCAAAACCCAGTCTAAGATTTGTGCCCCCACCTCCCAAAGGCAAATAACTGTCCCATTTGCTACCGGTCTAAACTACGCCACTTACAGAAAACCGCATAACTTTGATCAATTCCACCTTGGGATTTTGAATGTCTGACCGAGGTTTGGGGTCAAGATATTAGTCAAAAGAACATATACAGCTTGAGATGGCAGACAAATGCTAGCAAATCAAAGGCAGGGATAAAATGAACAATCGATAGATGCCATAAATCACTCGAGGGATCAAATGCAGATTAAATTTAGTTACAATTCTTGCAGAAATATCCAAATGTAAATATACTTTTTCACACATCACTTGCCATTTTGTGGAACTAAGTGGACACGTTTAATTAATAAAGAAAATAAATTCACTTAAAGAAGTGTAGAGTATCTTTCAGCTCTTGCAGATATATATTTGAAGTGTATTCCCCACCTTTATAATGGCACATCCCTTGTTCTATCCCTCTTTTTGTTTCCTATTCTAACTTTATGCTAAAACCTTAGCCTGCTTCATGAGCATAATGCTTTTAGCTATATGGTATAAGTTCTGGTCCATCTCTATTAGGAGATCTCAGAAAATCAAAGTGACTAGATGGAGTGAACATCTCCAGGTGGCTTTAGATGAAGAGATAGCTTCAAGAATGCATCACCACCAACATGTTACACACGATAATGAGCAGTGTAGAAATTATTATTTGGAGCTTCTCTTATTTTCTCTCTTAATATAACAAAGCAACAAATGATGAAATAAAAAAAAAACAAGTTTACTAATGCAGTAAAGAAAGTTTTTCTTTCGTTTAATATCATAATTAATCCTACAATACCCCCCACCACATGATACTATTAAACTCAAGAGCTTACATCCCCCAAAAGCTTGGCCATTTACTTGATTATTAAGAATAACACATTAAAAGTAGATAGGATAAAAATCTATTCTTCCTGTCCCGGGGCACAAATGACCCTATAGTTTCTTCAGCAATTTCTCCTATGGAATTTTACTGTTTCATCTTCAATGGAAATATACTGGACTGAACGGTCCACTGGCCTCTTTCCATATAACAAATTATGTTCATAATAATAATGGGGGTAATTTATAATATGACAGCTGCAAATTCTCTGTCATTCCTCAAAATAAAAAGTTAAACCAACTCTGTCTCAACCCTGTGCAAATCTCTAAATACATTTTTCCTCTACTTATTGGTTCTATTCTCAAAAATCCCATTCTACTTCTTACATTACTATAATACTCTCTTCTTGTCATTAATATTGTGCTCAGTGAAATGCTAATATTTTTCAGTTCACTGTCAGAGAGAGCTAAATCTACAGCAAGCTAATCTGCCATAAAGTCATGTTTTATACACATGACTACAAATTGAGTTTTACACTCCATGGAAAGCAATCTTCCATCTTTAAGGGTATCATGAGACACAGAATTAGATCTATTCTTCTGGCATTACTAAATCATAAGATGAAATATAATTTGACGTGCAAATGATATTGTAAACCCAAGGCAATGAAGCACTGAGAATGTTTTTTAGTACTAGTTTACTTGTTTGCTTAGTATTAAGAGTCTTTTTGAGACATTTGATCTCTATTTCTAATGGAAGCAGCATTATATAAACTTTTTCCATAACAAAGAGCCTTTTTCAGGGACTGAAAGATCACATGCATTTACTCCCAAATTGGGCAAACAGACTTGAACGTACATTTTTCATCCTTTGAGCAAAACGCATATGCCATGTGGTCCTCTACCCATACACTATATTTCAGATCTGTACCTATACATAATGCTCCAGATCTTTAAAGTAACATTTTGGGGGCAGGCTGGGTGTCATTCTGAATAACTGTCATTCGTCAAGCTCCCAAATGGGTTTAAAAAAACGATTTGCTTTACTTTCATTTACATTAGGAGCAGGCTTTTGTTCTTTTTTGATGTTATCAAGTATGCAAGGGTTCGAGCAATACCTAGGTAAATGACCCTAAGGATAAAAACACAGATGCAACAGGAAATAATGTTGAAGCCATGCCTTGCTGTAGTGTTAGCTAATGCCCCCGCTACCATCTTCTAAATCACAGGCAAAATCGAAATCCTGACCATTTATTATCCTTATTATGGTTATCTCACACAGACTGAGTGGATCCCATTGTGTGCTAGTGTGATATGAAAACATGCAACAAAAAGACTGTAATGTCTTTGGGGCAGGTACTACCTAAATAATAATATGTCATCATCAGGTTCCTGTGCTGGTTTTGGCAGTGTTAGGCGTTTGCCTCAGTGCCCTGACTGTGCAACAACATGTTAGCTAAGAGCAAAATAATTCCTGTACAAAGGTCCAAAACAATAGGCCTGACTGCGTGAAGCACTTCTAGATGCTTATATCTGAAAGGTGTGACATGCATACAAAATTGTGACCACAGATTTAAGATGACTGATATGCTACAGACGATTTTTCATTACTGGCTTGGATTATAGGCTTTGAACACTACCCTAGAATAAAAAAAATATGCAGAACTTTTGGGAAAGGTGATATCTTTTATTAGACCAACTAAATAGTTGCAAAAAATATATATATTTTTTTGCAAGCTTTTGGGCTCACCCGCCCTTCCTCAGGCAAAGGAGGAAACACAGACTGTAACATTTCTCCCAGGTAGAAATGACAATTCTTAATGCACAGGAGAATAAAAAGAAGTTATAGTCTCCCCTGGGTGGAAAAGTTCCTTTTATGCAAGTTAGGCTCAAATAACCTTAGAATCAAGTAACTTTCCTGAGTCTCTTAGGTAAGTCAGGCCTTAGACTTTACACGCAGAAGGGTCCTGAGGCTCTACTCCCTTGCACCCTCTGCAGCCATTTACACCTGTGCGGTAGAGTGTAAGACCCTATTAAATCAAAATTGTGGCATCTTAATACCTACTTTGCCTTGGTATAAAGTCTCATCTTCCAGAAAAAGTTCAGTTTCAACTGATTCTGGAGTAGAAGGCTGCATGGATATGCTTTCTTTGCATTTGCTCAAATCAATCTCTAACCCATATAAGCCAAGTCAAATATAGAAGATACCACAAAAGGCACTGGAGAATGAGGTGCAAAGAGACCCTCCTTATTGTCTTAGTGGATACACATCCGAGGGGTTCCTATCTCCTCTCACTTCGCTTAATACTGAAGGAGCATGATGATGCACCTCCCTTTTTCTGCTTTTCAGGACTCCTTTGAGGAAAAGCCTCCTGTTCTTTACTTGCCGACAAGAGAAGCAGAGTTCACTCACTTCATGACTAGAGAATTGCCCCAACCCAAAAATGTGCTGAGACTCAAAATGAGTGCATTCTCTTGGACACAATTATATCATGCTTTGAATATTGTTAATACATGAGAAGCTGAGAGAAGCAACGCTGGTACAGACTGTCATGTATTCAAGGAATATTGTGCTCCATAGGCCTTCATTGTGTCGATGTGCAAAAGAATTGATGCTGCAACACTGCTTAGATGAGAGAATAAAATGGATCAGGGCAAAAGGTGTGGGCCCACAGATGAGATTGCTTATGCTTTAATTCTGGAACTAAATGCATTTAGTTTCTAATCTCCTACTTGACAAGAAAAATGCATCGTAACTGGCAGCAAAAAACCCCACCAAAACACTATTTAAATGATTCAGTTGGCTAATTCACTACTTTCACGTGGGTCACAGAGTCTAACCCTGTGCCTGGGATTTTCAAGTCTCTGAAATTTTTTTAGAAATTTGAGGTATGGTTTTGCAGGGTAAGATAAGGACAACCACATCTCATGCTTCAGGGCATCAGTTGATCGTCACGAGGGAAAAAGGAGAAATTCCCACCCAGTGCATACCACACTGCACAGCTGACTCTCTTCTTGAGAGGAGATATACGTGCTGAAGGATCTCGTGGCCACTGCTAGTGGAAAGACACAGGACGTGCTCAACTAAAGTTCAGCTCCTTTCTGTTGTTGTTTTGGTTTTTCTCAGTTACACCGATTACGTGCAGCCTTCTGCACTCATGTATATAGCTACACTCCTATACTCCTCGGCATAATCAATCTTTTTTACGGGAAGCAAGATATTTCTGTTTTTGTCTCGGCATGATCTGTATTAGTTTGCCAACCAGGGGCATGACATGCATGTCCATTTACATACTCCTATCCTACTGTAAATCTGATCTCACTCAGATTGGGTCTATTATAACGCATTGGCATGCTGAAGGGTGGTGGAGGCAGAACGGTGATGAATAGGTGTGGTCTGGCACGGATCAGAGCCACTGGTGCTTTGGTTGACTCTTCCCCCAGGGAAAGCATGACCCCTGTAGGGGTAGGCACGGTACAATGGAGAGAGGGTGAACCAGTTGCCACAGTGTAAGTTATAAATAATAAATTGCCGGGAATTCAAGCTATTTCTCAGTGCCTTCTATTTTTCCCTGGCTTACATTCCTGAACCAACAAGCACGGATGCTGCAGCTGCAGACTCCTTTGTCTCCCTGGCTAAAAAAAAAAAAGTCTAAGGAAAAAAATCCCTAACAACTTTAGGCTATAAATGAATGAACTCCTTGATTAAAATAAAGACATCTTAAATTTAAAAAGCCAACAGTTGTCACTTCTTCCCACAGCAGTCTCTACCCAGGGGATTTTCTTCCCTTACTCTGCCACAATTCAAATTAAAAGCAGCTCCGCCCCGCTCAACAAATATTTGTCTTGCATTTGTTAGGACTTATATTTAAAAAAAATGAAATTCTATTTGGGACTTCACAACACAGGAAGCTATTATATATACATTATCCTTATGTGCACGATTGGTAAGAATAGATGATTTGTGAAGTTATCTATTATGGGGAATAATCAAGATTAATGAGCCCTGTGGCACTTGCTGAACGCCTCCAGAGATTTATTACTCAGGTTGTTCGTTTTTCTTGTTGTGTTGGTGCTGTCAGGAGTCTTATAACAAATGCAAACAGAGACGTGTATTAATTGCAAATGTGGAATGAGGTTACTGCGATGTTACTAAATATTTGCAACTGTGCTGTCTGCGGGGTATCTTCATAAACTGTAAGATTCCTAATCTGGAAGGTTTTTAATGAACTTGCTAATGAATGGGGATGACATTGCAATTTTGATAAATGCCAAAAATGAAAAATAGGCAATAACTTTGTGCCTATAGTCACCCTCCCACACATAATACGGCACATTCGAGACAAAACTGACTCTGAATTTCCTGCACTTTTTCAAGCCAATTGTGTTATGATCTCCCTATCATTTAAAACTCAATCCTGACTGAAGAACGTTAAATTGATGTCATATCAGAACAAGATTTTTTTTTAAAGCCATGGCATCAATCAGTTTCACATGTGATCTTTGCATGTGCTTTTAAAGCTTCCAAAGATGCCATGATAATGCACATCTGTCAAAATGATAATGGTGCTTTCATCAACTCTCATTCTTGTTTTCCCATTGAGGTGTCAGCTGTCAACAGATTCAATGGTATGAACACAAGGGTCACTATGACCTGTGACCCCATAGCTGGATAGATTAGGATGAAGTTATAAAGTAAGGCACTCATACATTCTGAGAATTATGGGTAGGCTCATTTCTCTAGATGAATAAAGCTCCAAGGAAGGGAGTTTTATTAAATAAAAGACACTTTTTTTCTGCTTGTACCTTTTGTCAGTGCTACACCAAGCTGAATCTTTAAAACAACACTGGCTAGGCTGAGCACCTGCTGGGTGAATTCCACTGAACCATTTTAAGTTCCTGAAAGAGGACAGAGGGGTTTTAAATTGCCAGCTCCTTGGCGCGACCATTTAAATAACCTCTGCATGAAATCTTAAATTCAAGTGAAACGAGGCTGATCCAAGTTTAGGTAAGCAGATCAGATACCCGTTCTAGTGAGGGAGATCTGTAGCTATACTCTTGGCCTAAGAGCGCAGCATGGTGGTTTCCCCTTCTGCATACCATGACATGGTTATTTTAGGACCGGCGAATGCAACAGCATGGAAATGCATGACAGAGTCCATCTGTAACCACAGAAATAGTCATCGGTTCTTTGCGCGTGCTGGCATGAGTACAAACCAGCAAAGAGCAATTACGTGTTTACACACTTACATGTAGAAATGTTTCTGGAGAAGAACTGTGACAGATGCGCATGGGACACACTGGTACAGCCGATGTGATGCTAAACACACCAGCGGTGCCTTGACTGCGACGCTATAGCTGTATTCAGCAATATCAGCATTACACAGCCTTCTTCTTTCTCAGGGCTTTATGATAAAGCAAGGGATGGACGAATTCATCAGATGGCTTTATTTAAACTATACAAGAAAGCCTATATCATAGTACTTAGTGTGGCCATATCTCAAATCAGTAATACTTAGTCTGGTGGGGCTGGATAGCTCCCTAAATCATCACACAGACTCATAGAGAATGATGAAATAATTATCGTTTCAACAACACATGGAGGTGTTTGTAATGAAAAACAGTATCATTGTAGCCCCACACCAGACACTAATCAGTTAAATATCATGAATAAATGACAGGGCACATAGACACCTATGTGAATCTGTTTAACTCAGTACACCTCACTGTCTCTGTTCTGAAAACAGAGTAGAAGGTTGTTTCTCCTCTTTTGCCTCCTCTCACTTTCTGACCTTTGGGAAGACGATGGGCATCTGCTTTCTAGTCCTCATTCTACGGCTTCTAATTTGTGGCAAAGGAAAGAAGCTCCCCCCACCCTTGCTCTTCCTTCCCTTCCCCTCCTACTCTCCCAACCCATATTCAAGCTGCTCTCAAGATTATGGGAGTAAAAGAATTGCATTTGCTGCCTCAACATGGATCTCAAGAGCCCTATGAAGACCTATTAGAGCAAGACCCAAGAGCCGTATAGCATAGAAAAAGCATAAAGAGAGAGCGACTAAAGCTATGCACTGCACTGTTAAAGATGTGCATTGTGAAGGCAGCATTCAGAGATGAAACAGAGTCAGAAAAAAGAGCAAGAGTGTAGGGCATTCATATCTGGTGAAGCTGACAATATTTACATAAAAATACAAATGCTTATGCTAATACTAGAGATGTGCAGACCACGTATATAATGTGTTATAGCAGTAACCTTTGCTCACATCTAGAACATTTTTATATTTTGGGTTAGTTTTGACTTTTGTCACCTCCTGGTTCATTTTTAGTGACAGGCTGCATGCTTTTAGGACCACAGACCTTTTTTCCACCCCCTGTGCCTAGCACCATACAGTCCTGGTAAAGCATCTAAGTGTTATAGCTTCATAATTTCTAGGGTCGGAAGGGACCTGAGCAGCTCATCAAGTCCAACCCCCTGCCATGGCAGGAAAGAGTACTGGGGTCAAATGACCCCAGCAAGGTGACTGTCAAGATCTAGTTAGATCTCAAGTAGCTTACTCACACGTATCATCCAGAGGCAGGTGGAGATTCCCTCTGGAGGCAGGCAGTTCATTGATCAGGAACTTCAAGAGAGAGAGTGAGTTTCAGATGGTCCAGCTCCTCTTTGTGAGTTTTCATCATGGCTACTGCCCCTCTTCCTGGGCAGTCCCTCATTTATATAGCCCTTATGACCTTGTTTCATAGATTTCATAGACATAAGGGCTGGAAGGGACCTTGGAAGATCATCGAGTCTAGCCCCTGATATAAGAATGAAAGCACCCCAAAAGTGAGAAAAAATGAGCTTATAAGAGGAGTTAAAACACTGCATAACTAAAAAATATGACAATTCTTGCTAAGTCACCAACAGCTGCTTTAGGCCTTTCGCCAAGTTTGGCTTAACCTGGACCTGTGACCTGCAAGTGCCTTGAACCTACAATATTTATCATGCTGCTCACTGCAGAGTTTGGATGTGCACAAACTCAGGCATGCACATACAAGCTCAACCTCCAAAACTTGAGACTGGTTAGGATTTCCCTCCTGGTTTTGTGCAAAAAACAGCAGAGTCCAGAAAAAAAATTCAATAAAAAACATTCTAGTTCAAGTATTAGCCACCCAATTAGATATACAAAATACTGGCAGGTTTTTATTTTAATAACATCCATGTTTTCAAATGGTTTGTGAGTACTGGGACAATTTTCCTTTGCATGCTGTTATGCTACCTTGCTTCGAAATGAGTTTGTGCTTGGATGGCTGTTACGCAAATGGATAGGGACTCTCTGATTTGCAAATAATTTCCTTGTTTCCTTATTGTTATTCTCTGCTTCAGCATAATCCTTATCACATTATCCCATGGGTTAACATGAGATACTCACTGGAGAAAAATCTGACATTACAGCTAAAACTGCAAGAAACCACTTTTGTTTTCCAGATACAGGAAGTGTGACCAATTTGAATATCTGCAACATCCACAACAAAAAGTTAAGCAGAACAGACTATCAGTAAAACAGGACTCAACCACTGGTATGCAAATAAGTTATACATATGCTAGAGATTAAGACAAGTTGATGCAACTTAAGTTGTGAGGTGCAATGTGATAGTTAAAACTCAAGAGGGCATGTGATAGAAGTCACGCGACCCATAATAGATACCACAAGCTAAAGATTGCAAAGAGGGCATGAATCATTTGAGTTTACCATTGGTCAACAAGTATATCTGGCAACAAACATTTCCTTAAGCATGTGCCTCTCTCAGTGTCTTTCAGGCGCAAATATACAAGATATTTCTGAAAAAGCTTTACTAAGACATCACTTATTTACTAACAGTAGCATCAGAAATCTGTAATTACATGAATATGAATTGGGAATGCCAATGACAATATTCATTTGGAACAAAATTTAAATAGCATCCCTATTTTCTTAACCACAGTCTCATTTGTTCTTATGCTATGTGGTACAGAAAGCTAAAGGAAGTCTTCTGATCTTTAAATTGTAACCCGCCCAAAATAGTTAACAAACAAAGACTAAGCTCTTTCCCACGTCTCGCATGGGCACTCAGTTGTCACAGCATCAGCTGGCTCACATATGTGAACTATCCCATATTATGCGTCCTATTTTTGCAGTCCTTATTCAGTTAGGGAACAAAGATGTTGCCTACTGGCGTGTACACTGTAGCATATCTGCACTTAAACTACCAACGGATATTTTCAGTGTCTGTCCTCAATATATATATCATAAAGCTGAATGCTCTGCCAGGATGGGCCACAGATTCCTCTACAGATAAATAAAATGGGAGGCTCTATCCAAGTTAAGTCATGATGAAGTCTAAGACTGTGCATTACAGACATATTTTATACATCTGTAGCTCTATATTTAAATGGAACGGACAAGGGAAATTCTCTTGTATCAGCTAATATTAGACGTGCACCAATAAAGGTTTTTTGGTCCATACTGATGGCCAATTATTAATCAGCCATAATGGTTGATACCAGTCCAATAGCTGATTTACAGGAATGCAGCCCAGCAGTTTGGAGAGCAGCATCTGGCTGGTAAGTCTGTGGTGGGGAAAAGGGGAGTGGGGGAGGGAAAGGGAGCAGTGGGGACAGATAAAGGCCCCCATGGTGAGGAGTAGGGGAAGGGGCAGGCGCTACCCAGCCAGGGCAGATGTCTACCGCTGAGTGGGGGTGCACACAACAGCATGGAGTCACCCCCACTCTGCCCCCAGGACGAGCTGCCCATGACTCCATTCCACTCCCAGTGGGGTCACATTCAATACCTTTGCTGGGCAGTGCCTGCCCCTGCTCCACTCCCTCCCTCACTGTACAGGCCTCAATCTGCCTCCCCCACACCCCTTCCCCCTACAGACTCACTGGCTGGACCCTGTTTTTCAAGCTGCAGAGCTGCATTCTTGGCTGGATGCATGCTGTGACTTCACACAGCATTTATCAGTGACGTTATTGGCTACCTTGGCCAAAAAAAGCCGATTGACGATTATGTTAATTTTGCTTTTATTGGTGCCAATCTTATATCAGTGCACCTCTAGCTGATATAATATAGAAATGAGAGGAAGACATGGAATCATGGATAAATAAAGCAAGACAACACAATATATATTTTAAGTAACAAATTTAAGCTATTCAAATATTGAAATACGCAGCTGTAGGTACTTCAGATGTATTTAAGTTTCATGCTAGTATCTCTGAAACGTCAGACTTAATCAAATCTGTAAGGCTAGGGACAGACATTACACACAAACCGGTTTAAATGTTCAGAAACCAGTTTAAACCTGTAACAGAACAGATGTTCAGTGCACATAAACCAGTTTGAAAATGGCTGAAACCGGTTTGAGATAAACCTGGTTGAATGTAGTATCAGACTTAACTCATTTGGATCCAGCTGGTTTATACAATGTCTGTCCCAGACCTTGAACTAATGAGAAAGGCCACTTTGCTTTGTTTGATAGGCTGATAAATGCTCTATTATCAACAGCAAGGGGGCAGGGGGGAGAGGGAACTCCTCCCTAATCAGAGCATCCTGCCAGGGTCTAAACCCCTGCTCAGCTCAGCACCTTGGAAGGAAAGGAAGGGCTGGTCTAGCACCCCCTGGCAGGCATGTGCCTGCATTTCTGGAATGAAAAGGGAACATCTATTCACATCCAAACCGGTGCATGCTCTGCAGGTTAGGCTCAGGCTTTTTGAATGTCTGTCCCTAGCTTAATAGTCTCTATAGATCTGTAACAGTAGGCATGGGTTGTTGAGGGGTCCACAGTGGGAAACCCTAACGCCCCTAACAGTCCTTCACTGACTCTGTCCAGCGTTCTATTTTACAAATGCCTACAGAGAAGAAAGAATGGGGCAGGCCAGCTCTGTAGTATGGAGATGCTGTTCTGGCAGTTTATAATCTTAAATTTGGATTGTCCCCTGGAATCTATGAACTCTGTAGGGTCAGTCAACCCAACTACTTCACTCCAGAACTCCCAAACTTCATAGGACTGTCTCACTAATTCCACATAAGTTACACTGAAGATGTTTACGAACTCCCTAAATCCTATCCATTTTTAATAGGCTGCACATTTCTGAAGTTGCAATATGTTTATGAAATAATTCCAGCATGAAATCCCTAAGCTTCTAAAGAGCACTCAAAATCACAAATAAACAGAGTCAAGGAGAAATATGTATAATAAATGTGAATGTTCTCAAGCAGGTTTCCCAAATATTTTCCCTTCATGTTCCTCCCTACAACTCTCTTTACTGCTCTAAGTCTTACAGACATTTTATAAATGGGATGAGTTTTAAAAAGCTGACATGCAAATATGGAAATAAGAGGCCACTGAACCCAGGCCAAGCAAGCAGAGCTTCATGACACTCTGATACACACTGGAGGGAGAGTAAGAAAAATAAACTTCAGCTTTCATGTTGTTCACCCATTGGCTCATTTCCATTCTAGTTTGATTTCCATGTTATTCAGTTCTATCTTTCCTCCCATTCAGTCACTATACAGTTTTAGCACTTGCTTCTTTCTGAACACAGTACAGAGAGTGCATCTATTCTTAACCTTTACCTTTCTGTTCAAAGCAGAAATGGAAATTTCACCATATTAAAATTTTAAATTTGTTTTTAAACCTCCTGTCCTGCCAGGGATGCCAAGAAGTCCGAGAAACACGCTAGGTCATACAAACATACAGCTCCAACAAGATCTTAGAATGTTTTTTTTTTTTGGTTCCTTTTGAGGAAGGCTCATTTTCCCAATGCTTTATCCAGAACACCTTTTCTGAGCAATTTCAAACTTAAAAAGTAATTATTTGGAAGAAAGCCATTCCCATAAACTTGCAGGTAGAAAAATGATGGACATGTGTATAATTATGGCTTTATGAAGGAAGGCAGTTACATCCGAACCATGAAGACACTGTCAGTCACATTGAAATGACAACCTCACACCCTTGATTGTTTCCCCTCCACATACAACCCCCAAATAAGACTTGTTCAGACTGGTACTACTTGGTCTAACCAAAAACACTTGGGAAAAATTAAATAAAGGAAAATAACCCTCAATCCTATATTGGGATCTAGTGGTATGACCTCCATCACCAGCATGGAGTCTCTTTAATACAGACCGGTAAATGGTGATTCAAGGTAAGTGACTTATGCCAGACATCAGGAAACTTTTTTAACAGTGATGTTTATAAAACTGGCATAATCTCCCAGGGGAAGTAGAGGAAACTCCATCACTTAAGAGACTGAAATGTGTATTGGAAAAAGCACTTGGTATTACTGTGATTAAATTTTCTGAGAAGTCTTTACGATCCTAGCTCTCTTACTTAGGGTATCATTAGCAAACCCTATGGATCTCTCTCTCTCTCTCTCTCTCACACACACACACACACACACACACACACACAGAATATTTATGAACTTTTGATGTGCTGGAACAGATAGACAGTGCATGAGAGTTCACTCAGTACAACTAAGATTTGTCACTTGTTGTTTTAGTCCTACATGCAGCTGCTGCAACAAAAGTGCTCAACAGAGAACAGTCACCATGGAGCTATTTTCCTAGATACTGTTGTATAGTAATTATTGATGTCTGTTGACTTCAAGCTAGTAAATTGTATTAAATTGTAAAAATTTTTAAGCAGACAGAAGATAGCTAGTCAACACAGGCAAAAGGAATATGCAGACAGTCCTTACTGCATGCAAATACACAAACTATAAAAATTCAAAGCTTTTTTCCTCTCTTTGCAATGTACATTAGAAAAGGAAATAATTTGTAAGATTAAATAGAAATGTTTATATGCCTTCCAGAGATGCGTGCCTAAAATGTTTTACATGAAACAGTGTGGCTTGCAGACAACTGTTACTAATTTCAGCTCTTGTTCTATACTTCTATGCCATGTATGCCAAAAAATTTCAATTTTAAGAACAAACATAATGCTAATCATAATAATACTTTGTTTTTCCATAGTGCCTTACATCAGTGAATCTCAAGTAATTTATGCACATGAAGGAACTTAGAATTTTGCTACCCCTGGGAGATATTACCCACATTTTATATAAATGGGAAAAATAAGCTAGTAAGAGATTGACTGACTTGCCCATAGTGCATCCCACAGTATACTGGCAGCAGAAATAGGAATAAAATTCCAGATTCCTGTACCCCAACTCTCTACTCTAGTCACTAGGCTTTGATTCTTATCTTTGGCTTTTGCTTCCAACTTTAAATTATATCAGTGGTTTATGTATATGAAAAGGACACATCTTTCTTTCCTGTGTGAAAAATGCCTGTTAGATTGAAGGATTAAGTTTAATGCACATCAAGCAGCTATTATTTTAAATGGCTATAGCTGAGGTCTTAATTTCATATTAATGTACTTACATAAGGAGCCTCATTTTCAAAAGAGATGAACAAATAGTGGCACCCCTCGAAAACAGGCCCTTTCTTTGGGCGCCAACATATAGATGTAGAACCCTACTTTAAGGCAGGCAAATTTGCAATGAATTAAAAGGCATTCAAATAAACCCCACTTTTCCCAACAAAACCTGCAGTTCACATCCATAGTGTAATAGTGACTAAGGACTTTCTACTTTTTTCAAGTTGAGTTTATGGGGCTCTCTCTACAGCGAAATGCAAGGTGCTCCACCTCAGAAGAAAGAATCCACATCACACTTATAGGCTCAGCAGTGCTACACTTGCTAGCACCATGACCAAAAGAGACTTGGGGGTCATGACTGATCACAGGATGAACATGAACCACCAATATGATGCCGCAGTCGGCAAAGCAAATAAAATTCTGGCTTTCATCTACTGATGCATCTCAAGCAAGACCCAAGAAATCATCCTCCCACTTTACTTGGCCTTGGTGAGGCCATATCTGGAGTACTGCATCCAATTCTGGGCTCCACACTTTAGGAAGGACATGGAGAAGCTTGAGAGAGTCCAGAGGAGAGCCACACACATAATTAGAAGTCAAGGGAGCAGGCCTTATGAGGGGAGGCTGAGAGGCATGGGACTCTTCATCCTGGAGAAGAGAAGGCTCAGGGAGTACTTGAGGCAGCCTATATGTACATAAGGAGTGTGCATCAGGAACTGGGAGAAGACATCTGTTCACCAGGGCACCCCAAGGGAGGACAAGGTCTAACAATCACAAACTGCTGGAAGACCATTTTAGACTGGACATAAGGAAAAAAAGTCCTTATTGTCTGAGCCTCCAGAGTCTGGAATAGACTCCCCCTGGAAGTGGTGCAGACACTTAATTTTAATATGTCCTACAAACGCCTGGATGCTCACCTTGCTGCGGTCATTTTGCCCAGCTGACTTCCTGCCCTTTGGGCAGGGGGATGGACCTGACAATCTCACGCGGTCCCTTCCAGCCCTAACATCTATGATATTTATGAAATCTCCATGATAGCTACCCACTACCGAATTTGAGAACTTGTTGACAACATGAATAGAAAACACAGCATGTGTAAAAGCACCACACACTTTTGAAAGGTCATTTGTTAGAACTGACTGTAGAGTGCCACACACTGATGAATGTAATGGAGTGGTGTTCAACCTCAAGCCCACTGAAGTGTGTCATCCACTGCATGGGGCTCCCCAAAAGTCCAGAAATTTGGCACCGGGAAATTTCCAGCCCCATGGGAGTCCCACCGGCTGGATAACAGGGCCCTGTGTATTAGATTGCACCAGTGTATGGGGTCGGTTGTGCTGGTGTGTGACTGGATCCAGTGTGCCAGGTCAGGGCAGGGTACAGAGCCAGGTTGGTTCGCTGGATGGCATGTGCAGACCAACCGTGCATGAGATCTGACCCATAGACTGACCTCCACCAATGTAGGGCTAGGAGCTTGGGCGCCACTGGTCTAATGAATATAATCCAGCCTTCACTTGCTGAACCTGAGTTTAATGTTTTTGGTGGAGAGGGGACTGTGGTCACTCTCAGTCTATGGTGAGACTCCATTAGGGTCCATTATTTCTGTAAAAGGGATAGAAAACATTTTGACCAAAAACATTTCTAAATGTTGTGTCTGCTGAGCATTAGCTACTATGATTGAGGATGTAAGCTGGCTGCTGTAGGAACCAGGAAAGAATTGCAGCTTCTCCTGTCTCCACCACTAAATTGTTTGAAGGGATCCATGAAGTTTGGAAAGGATGAAGTTTACAGTCGGAGACTGAAAATCCTGATCAGGCTGGAGATCAGGCTCATTTAGCTAATTTATCAGTATCCTAATATTTAGTGTTTGAACCGCGTACGCCATAAACCAATGACTATGCAATAATCTTCATAATACCTTTCTGATTATTGCTTCCATTTCACTGAGGCACAGTAAACTAAGGCACAAAGAAGTGTAATGATTTCTCCACTGAGAATTTAGAAGCTCCTGACCTGCATTCTCATTCCCATTTACCAGGCTGAATCACTGGACTGGCAAATCCTATACCATATATATTCATAACATTATAAATAACTATATATGTATAAATACATGCACACACACGATAGATATATATACCTAACCTATATATTCTTAATACCGGTTTATGAGAAAAGAATGGATTCTTCCCACATTCCCACATGTGGATGAACTGAGCTCCAGGGTCGGGTGGAGGAAGTCAAGAAAACAAGTAGAAGATGGCACCACCTAACATAGCTTGACTGCTGATGGGCAGCGGCCTGCTGGCGGTTTTAAGCTCCCTTAATGATGATGTGCAAGGCTGAACATCTTCCTCTCATTTCTAAGTAGCTGCTCATTTTAGTGCAGTTGGGAGGGAACAACTATTCCTGGGTAGTGGGGAGACATGCCCCAAATAACAAAATGTGCCTTCAAGTCTACCCAAAATACTGCTACCTTGTCATCCATATCCTTTCCCCACGTGTTGAATCTTGAATCGTTAACCTGCATTTTAGGGTCTTTGGGTCTCTCTCAGATCTTTTCCTACAGTGGTGAACACTGATCTAGGCGCTCTCAGTTCTCATAAAAGAGCATTTTTAATCTTCGCTTTCCTGTACTAATGAATGAAGCTTCTGAGAGTACTAATGAATTTTGCCTCTGCTGGCACTGGATACTTCATATAATGGAAAAAAGTCTCTGCTTCCTTCAGGGCACCTGCTTTCAATTACAGGAGACATACGGCACCTTCAGATTTTCAGTTTTCAACATCTGTGGTTTCCAGGTATGGATTTGTTGCATTCAGATTACTGCTACGCCTGCAGAATGCTGCCTACCTTGCAGGGGGATGCTTGAGAAACACTAGAGATGGACAGTAAGTAATAGCATTTGCTATCACTTTTTAAAAGATTGATAAACTACTCTGAATGAAATCCTTTACCTTGCCCAGAAAACTTACCCTGCTTGTACTGGAAGGGTTCAATCAACAGCAGCTTGATTAAAAATTTAGCTTCTGCTCAGTAGAGAGTATACAAACTGATGCTTTTATGCAGGCCAACATAACCCATTCATCTTCCCCCCTCATTTTCTCACGGATACCCTCTGCCTCATTTCTTTCAGAGGAGGCCTAATTGAGCATCAGACTCAATCAACAGCAGCTGCCCATGCAAGTGGCAGGTGTCAAGGTGAGCTAGGTCATGTAACTGGCCAAGTAAAGACAATGGCTACAAGTGCTTGGTTTGTATCTTTTTCCTTTCTGCATTTTTGACATAATTTGATTTATCAGCCCCATTGCAGGACTGTATAATGAAGGATCTGTTTCTTTTTCTCTTTACAACACAATTATTCCAGGTTGTGCTTTGTATGGTCCAAGATGGGCCTGGATGGATGACTGGTCCATACAAGTCACTTGAATAAGCCCAATCAGATTTCACCAATCACCACGATTCTCAGCTAATTCATTTAGTTTCTCCTAGGTCTGGCAGGAGACAGCGATGTTACATAAACCAAGCGGAGCTCGGTGCAATCTGCTTTCCATTCTTGGGTTATGAGCACTACTGAACAGCATTATCACATCATGTCTAGAGTGATCTAATTTGTAAGCTAACATCTAGCTTGCAAATCTACATTTTAATATACAGATAGCTCTTGCTGAGTCTAGCAGTGGCACCCAGGGACTAATGACACCTAGGCACAGGGCTTAAAGATAGTGAAAAAAGTAGCGCCAACACAGTAAAAGATAAATACTACTGTTAAGCAACAAAGTGCTACTATTAAACAAAGGAGGAAAATTCATCAATAGGAAACCCTAACTTGTAGGCACAGGAACTGATTTATCTGGATACAGTTTCTAGAGGTCAACATGAAAAAATAACCCCTAAGAGTATTACTTCAGTCCATCTCCGTGCCTGGGCAAATACTACACAGAAAGAGCAGAGCAGACACAGTTAAGACTGACCCTTTTAAAAACAACATTGGACTTCACAGTCCGACACCTTCTCTGCACTGTCCTTTCTGGCAGGCCGTTACAGTCAGTGAAATCACAAACCCGTTTGCATTTAGGAGCTTCTTCACAACCTGAGAAAAAAGAAAAGCAGCAATGGCTGGGGCTTACAGAAAGCACTGGCCTGTTGGTGCACCATACACCAGCTCAAACTTATTCCAGCTTTCATGCATCTCAATGACTTAGCAAATAATTTATGTTTTGTTTGAATGCTATTCAGGAGAGGATGAAAACCAGTGACAGCATGTGGTGTTTGGCTAGTGGAGTTACTGCTCTATGAAGCTTTCTGCCAGGTTACCTTTACTCGATACTTCGTAGACAATGGAGAAGAACAATGTTTTTTATACGCTTACGCTATATTTTATCATTAAGAGCTTGACTTCTGCATTTCCTCCAAGGAGCAGCACTGCCTATGCACTCTCTAGTGGATAAAGCGATGCGCCTGTTGGAGCACAGCGTCCCCTGGAACGCAGTCAGGAGGTGTTTTTAATCCTTGGAAAATATTCTGCTTTCCCTCTGACCCCAAAGCATTAGGTCGACCCCGAATATTGGACGATTTGACAATGTGCTGTTAACTTTTGTGAACGTAACTCTGAAAAAAGCGACAACAACCTTCCCATTTACCCCACAGATCTGAATTCGACCCTCTTCTAAAGTCAGTGGACTTCTACCAGGACTCCTCTTACCTGGAACGTCCCTAAAAATTCATTACATCTTTTGTAAGGCCAATTAAGAGGGTAAAATCATGCCTAATTTTTCCAATTTACTGCCCCCATTTGAGGAAATAACTTGGAGGAAGACAAAACAACCATTTGTTCCCTCAGTTTAAAATTGAAAGTGGAAGAATACATAGAAATGTACTTTCCTCTTCTTTTTTGTGTACTACGCTTGCATTCATAATGACAGAGTGAAACCCACATCAACAACTAGCAGTCCTAACAGATATTGAGTACTCTCTTATTAATCATTTTCTGTTATACAGCTGTCTGTTAAAATAATGGATGGTATCAACAGTACTCATCATTAATTTCACATTGAGGTGTGTTCAAGCAACAGAAATCAGAGCTGGACTATGAAGACCCTTGTGTTCAGGACCAGAGTCTTTCAATTCAGCATATTAGAGAGACCTGGGATCACTGTCAAATCTCAATTAAGACTCACGTTTTCATTCTAAGCATCTCACAGCTCGTGGGTGTTGGGTCAGGGCTGTGTCCAATTCAACTGCATTTACACTTGGATGTAAATTTAGTTAGTTACAGCTTAGTTACCAACTCCTTGCAATGAAACCCTAAACTCTATATTTGACAAGAATATCCGAATAACATTTTTTACAGTGATTTTTTTGACAAGTGTGCATTTGCAGATTTTCAAGACATACTAATGACTCCAAAGGAAACTCCAAGAAGGCTGGAAGTAAATATTGTGCAGATGTTTTTACAACAGGCCCTGTCAACCACCATTAGGGGCTTTTCTACAAGAGGTCGGCATTCTGGTTTCTACCAACCCAAAAGGTCTAGGGAATAAACCGTATTTGATTAAAATATAATACAGCATGATACAGCCTGGAAGACAAATCAGTTTGTAAAAAGACCTGTTCAAATATGTATTCCCTTCCATATCAGCCTCACAAAATGCTACTTGCTGACTTGTTGGAGGTGAGTTAAACATCATTAGATTTTTTTCATCATCAATTATAATACAGAGCAAGTGAACAGATATTTTCCACCTGAGCCAGGAAATTTACAAGGCAATTTTACAAGACTCATTTTTTTCATATTAATTATTTAGGCTTAAGTCCTGAAAAGAGATATTGTAGCTGGAATACTAGCTCCCGCTAAGGAACCATATATTTGAAGATCCTCAGGGCTGTAACCTTATCTTAGCAGGATAAGCTTAAGAGTAGAAAAGGGCTAAGAGTATGGGGGGGAAAAAATGTAGCTTTTGCACTTTGACCTGGGGGCCGGTGGATGCTCTGTAGCCTGATGTTTCCCAGTAATTTGCTAATTATTAGCATTCAAGTTGCCAACAAAACATAATTTATCATCCTGAAAAGAAAGCTGCATTCAAAATATTCAGCAGGCCCCACAACGGCATTACAGCGAGAGGATCTGTGATTAGGTCAGAAGCCTCTTAGATGGGACAGACAGGTTCAGGTCCCTGGCCAGCAGAAGATTTCTTGTGTAACCTTGAGCAAGACTCACCTGTACTGCAGCTGTAGATGCACACAAGCTCACTTTAGACTAGCAAAGTGCGAGGAGCAGTTGCCCTAACGCTGGTTCAGCACAGCACAGGCTGCAAGAGTCCCCATGCTGCTGCAGCTAGCAATACTCAGGCTCGCTGTTTTAAAGCGAGCTCAGGCAAGTTGAAACCAGCTTCAATTTCCTCTTTGGATCGCTCTCTAGATGCACTCCTAATCTCTTCGCGTTACAGCTTCCCATCTGGGAAAGGGGCATAATGACACTTTTGCAGAGGTGTTATGAGGATAAATAGATTTTGCAAGCAGCCCAGGAGCTAATGGAGAACCATTGTTTTACCTTGGACACAAAAAGCAACGTGCTGACTAGACATCATACATTTCCTGGCTCAATCTGTTCCCTAATTTTAAGCTGCCAGGTGCCACCCCCACCCCCGCAACATCCCTTAACTGTTGGTCTTTTAAGATTGAAGAAGAAACACAGGAGGGGAATGGATTTAGTGAGTTAGAGTCTATCCCCCTGCCATTGTAGGAAAACACGTGTTTCAAATCTTATTCATCAAGCAATTGCCTACCCTGGAGATCTTCCAGAGGAGACTGGACAGTCACCCTGCTGGAGTCACCTGACCCTCAGTTATCTTTCCTGCCCGGTGCAGGGGACTGGATCCAATGATCTTCCAAGGTCCCTTCCAGCCTTACAATCTATGAATCTATGAAGCTCCATCTTAAAATTAGTTAGTGTTTTTTTGCCCCTCTTCGCAGACTGGGAGCCTAGATCATAAACTCATGACCTGATGGCTACCCACCTAAACATCTTTGTGGTCTGTCTCTATACTTTTGTTCTTCTGGCAGTACTGTCTTATAGCTTCAATAGCTCTTCTCCCTCCTGCGGTGTTTCCCCCTAAGGTTTTTATAGACAGCCATCATACAATCTCTCAGCTTTCATTTTGCTAGGCAAAGAAGTTCTTTTTAGTCTCATTCGTAACACGAGGCATGCTAGTGAGGAACATGAAAAACTTTTTAACACACAATGCTTTCACTACCTGTCTGCAATCTTGTCAGTTAAAGCAACCCCCCCACCAGAATTAAAAGTTAGTTTTAGATATTACACCTGCCCCCCCCACCCCGTCCTCCTCGCCCTCCACGGAGCTCTTCTGTCGATTATGGCCACTTCACAACAGCGCTTTTCATTCAGGACCCAAATAATACGAGAAACAGACTAAATAAAAAGTGTTGTCAAATGCACAAAGCAAAACAGACTGAACAAACAAATCCAGAGCCTTTTTTTCCCTCTTCAGCTCTTTCAGATGGCTAGTTCAGTGTTACTGCTACACTAAGGTAAAAAAGGACACTTTCGCTTTGCTTTTGGAGCTGTTCCTGTCTCATTAATTTACTCCAATGTACCAAAGCAAAGCAGAAAATAATCTGACCAATACTTTCCATTGTACAATTAAGTAGGCTAATTACCGAGACAAACTTAACTCCTTTGCTTTGCGGTGGGGGTTTTTTCTCTCTCTGGTGAATCACCACTGTAAAAGCAAGCACTGAGAAATCAAAAGGGGATGGGGGGGACAGGGAGGGAAGGAAAAAGCAACATAAAGATCATAAAAATATACCTGCGTCTTTTCAATAAACTTAAAAAAAAAGAATCAGGTACACCTGTTCATGGAAAAGATTTTTAAAGGGCAGTCCAATGCTTTAAGGATATAGCGCATTTTAGAAGAATCACCCCAAAGGCCCCTTACAAAATGTCTGTTCTTTTCTTCCTGTTACATACGTTGCTCAGTTGCTAAGTGTGGCTGAATTTCAGAGGAACGGTACCTGGGCCTTGGTTTGACAAGCTACAGTTTTCCACGACACCCTCTAAAAGCACACTTGGCCTCTCCTGCAATCAGGTCCCCATAGCACGCAGTTCAAATGCCTTTCCAGGCAATACAGCAGATAGGATAAGAAAATTATTAAAGTACCTTACAATCCCCTCAGGCCCGGGGGTGAGAGATCCTCTCTTCTCAGCACCCTTCTACTTTATGAGCCTACTTGTACACATTTCTATCAGACCTGAAACCTTTTTGAGCTTCCTTTGTGGTTTAGTCATATAAAAATGACACTTAAGCGTTAGGCTAAAACCACACGCTCATTGGTTAGCATTTCCCTCCCCCCGTGAGCAAAGTGCTTTGAGATGTTCGTTGTTGTAAAGCTATTCAACAAGACCCTGAGAAAAAGACTTCCTCCACTTTGTTAAACAAATGTAATGAACTTTATGAAAAAAAGACTAATGTACAGCACAGTAGCAACTGGGCTTGATATGCACCACTAGATTCAGCTACAAAACCACCATTTTGCCACTCTCAAAAGGAAGTGGTTAATAATGTGCAATACTTTTCACAGGGGCCTGGCTACTGAAGCCTTGAAACAGGAGCAAACCTGAAACATAACTCATTTAATCATTCATTTCATTTGATACCAAAGTGCTTCATGCTAATAAAGTTAAGCATTAAAGGATTGCAATGTGACAAATTCTGATGACCATTTCATAAAAGAAACATGACTGAAACAGACGGATCTGCAAAGCTTTCTCGGTAATGGGAAGCCGAGTCTAATTTTAGATGATTCCCCAATCACTGGAGAGTTTGCAGTGTGCACGGCCAAACCAACTCAATCAACTGACTTTTATCTCTATGACTGCAGGTCACATTATCTCATGAATGAACTGTTATGTAGGTCAGTCGAGAGTTGTCTTCTAATTGAATGCACGTTTTAGCCTTGGCATTCAAGCCCTAGTTATCACGATTCCAGACAATCAGTGGAGGAAATAAAGGAAGAAAATATCAAACAAGGGGCTGTGATAATTAAGCTTTGTTTTAGAGAAGAAGTGCCAAAGTAGATGTGCATAGCAGCCTGTATAGGCTCATTTTCTTTTCAACAGGATGTAGTGTGGTGTGGGACTGAGTGTTTTGTAGAAGAACGCTCTGTTTAGTCACAGATCAAATACAGCATGGCCAGAGGCTGTGTGAACTACCGTATGTGGCCTACAAACATACCCCAACTTGCCTTGGAGGCAGCTCTTGAAGTGCGTGCCAAATGCATTTGCGTGTTTATCTGGAACAACTGAGACCACCAAATTATTTTTTAGAAGCCTCCGCACAGCAACGTCTTCAGTTGCGCTCAACCCAGGCTGGATTTGAAATCTCATTATCCATCTCCTCCATCATGCTAGTATTTCTATATTTCAAGTCTTTGGAGAGACCTCCACGCATAGCTCTGGAACTATTTATCCACCATATTATCTCATGTTATAATCAAAAGACCTATGTAAAATAGGCTACAAGTACAATAAGGGCAATGTTTGGGCTTCACTGTAAAATGATGAACATCTGAACCAAAGATTTCCAATAAAACCAAGGTAAAAAGTCATAAATTTATATACGCACACATTTTACTTTCGACTTCTGATCTGTGCAATCCTAGTGAAACTCGTTTATATGAAAAAGGGGAAACTGCAACTGACTGCATCTGTGGTCGCTCCCATCTGAGGAAACACGTGGTTCTTAATCAGATAAAAGCCAAGCTCTCCAAATGCAACATTTGTGCTTTCTAACCCACATCTATCCCAATTATGCACGGAACATTTCTAGATTTTCAGTATTCAGCAACAACATAATTTTTTTTCTTTCATTTTTAAGTATTTGCAGTATATAAAGAGTTAAAATGACTGAAATGAAAGCATACTGCCCAAGGCCAAATTTTCCTATAGTGTATATACTTCACTGCATTTTCTATCTCCTGTGTCCTGACAGCTGCTATTGGAAAGTGTGCTGCTACATGCCTATTGCAGTTGCTGCCGTCCTTTTATTCAACTTGCTTTTCAAGGCTTTAGAATCATTGCTGCACAGGAAGAAGAAAAAAACGGTAATCATATGGGAGATGATTTTGTCATCACAGACTCCACCTTCTTCGAATACCATCTAAATAAGCTACTTAAGCCCCTCCCCCCAGATCTGTCACTCTTATGCACCGAGCGTCACTTTTACTCCTCATAATTGATATACTGCAGTTGCACCATGCAGTTCTTATTAGGGTCTGCATGCAGTTGCAAACATCTGTTAATTAAGGCTCAATCTCTGTGTGAGGTAGACAATGTACTCATTTTACACCTGGGTTTACTGAGTTATATAGGGAGAACTACCTTGCAAAAAATGTGACAGGGACCCAGACAGAACCTAGTAGACCTGTTTTGGACTTTAAATTTCTCAGAAATAACACCAAAAATATAGTGCATCAGATTTTGTACACACACACACACACACACACACACACACACAGAGTTATTGCTGAATAAATTACATATAACGGCCAATTTGGAAGGAAAAGAACATTAATGTATTTTTAATGGCTGAGCTAAGGGTAGGTCGGTATACAGTGTTTTAATTCTAGTACATTAGTGTTGCATTTATACATTAGCAACTAATGTGATAATGTCAAACTCTCCAGTGGTTGTGGAATCATAATAAGTGTTGTATTAGCATTTAAAAAAAAAAAACCCATAAGACAAATGATTAAACTCCCCCAAACCATTCAGAGAATTTTTACATTGTTTCATCTATTTTGCATGAGACATCAAAGCTGAAATGGAAAGCCTACAGACAGGGAAAAAAAACATATCTTTGTTCACAATCAGCATTTAAAGCAAATGAAATCTTTCCAATCCTGCCCAACCTGTAAATGTCAGTCGTTTCTGGAATGCAGCAAATAACGGTTGTAGCCAAAATAAATAAACAAATCGGAGAACGGACTTTGGGCAACAGCCTCTCCAGCAGAGATTTTATGTTTTTTGGTTGCTGAAAAATGACGAGTAACAATCTGACAATCAGTGGTGTTTTTACCAGGCCTATGATGCTCAAACCCAGTTTCTAGTAGCTCAGGAATAGCTCTTAAAAAAAAAGGTTGCTCGCATATGTGGGCATTGTGTGCACTCACTGAAAGCAAGCCATTCTCCTTGGATTTAAGGCTCATTCAAGCAAAATACCTCCTATCAGGCCACACCCAGGGTTTCCATTATAAGGATTCTATGGCACACTGGTTGTTTATCATGCTATTAAACTTGTTTTTCCTTTTCCTCACTCTCTCACTATAGATTAACGCTTAGTGAAATGAAATTTTCCTGCAGGTAATTACCTGGCTGCATTTCAAGGCATTCATAAAAATTACAGCTCCCTTTGGCAAGAGATGACACTAGGGGGTAACATAATAGGGCAGTGGATTTGGAGTTCAGTTCCTTCCAATTATGGACCCGTTGAGGGGCTCCCTGGCACAGCCTTTGCTGGGTTTGACTCTTTGCAGTCGCAACACTCTCATCTTGTATTTATGAACACATTTGCATTTGATCCACATAGTTTGTACTCTAGTGGGCCACAGGGTTCTGGTCTCTGTCCTGTGTTCTTCGGTGCTTATGTGCTGCCTCTTGGATTGATTGTTTTTAGCACTGTGGCTTATATTTTCACTGCTATGCAGATGTTACTCTGATCTGCTTGGCTCGACTGTTTGCTAATCACCACGATGCAGTCTCAGCTGTGGCTGATCGCTTTTGAAGCCTTTCCGTTGCAGAGGTTATGTAATTTCATTAAGTTGTACCCCTGATTAAAAAAAGGGGAAGCTTTAGTGGGGCTTTTACCTACAAAAAGCCTATGTATAAGTAGGTCTCCCTCCCCCACCCCCTTTTGCTGCTAATATTTTGCTTCTCTGCAGTTCGTGTAGTTCATCTCATTCTTGGGCCTGCTGCACTAGATTAGCTTAATGTCAATTGTATTTGAACGGGAAGCAATTTGGGGGCACTAGAGCTCTTTGGATATTCTGGCTCCAATCCAAAATGAATCATTTGGGTGTCACTGTGGTGCAAACAGTATCAACAATAATTTCACTGAAAACTGGATTAATGCCATGGTGAACCAGATTCTTTGTTTTCTCAACAGACCACACACAGCCCTTGCTTAAACTGTATTGAGTGCCCAGTCTCACTTTGCCTCTGGCTGTGCCTCTTTTTCCAGCTCTCTTCTACAGGGTCTTGGGCTGAGGAATGGAAGCTTTTCAGTGATTGCTTCTTTCTAGGCAGGTCTGAATTGTTAGGGTACTACAATTTCTTCCTAGCTAGCGTAGGCTTGATGGTAGAAAAGGAAGGCTGGTTTTGGTGGAAGGAATATGAAACAAGTGAACCCTCAGGCTAGGGACCGAAGTTGTGCATAAACTTGTTTAAGTGGTCAGAAACCGGCTTAAACCTGTAACAGAACAGAAGTTCAGTGCACATAAACTGCTTTAAAAAATGGCCGAAACCAGTTAAAGAAAAACCTGGTTGGGATACAGTATCAGACTTAACTGATTTATATCAAACTGGTTTATGGGACTTCTGTCCATGATCCCCTCCTTATTTAAGTTAACTCATGGTCCTCCAGCATCCCAGGATGCTTTACAGCCAGGGGCTGCACTGTCTGCTCTGATTGTACTTAGCCACAATGTTCAGAAATAAGGAAGCGTAAGGAAAAGAGCCCGATACTTTTTATTTTACAAACAAATCCCTTGGCTTGTAATACACTCCAGTCTTGTCACTTGTTCTCGCTCACTGCTCAAGGCCGCCTAAACGCCTCGCTCTGCGTGGAATTAGCCGTGCAAGTTTATTTACTTGTTTACTCTTTGATACCTCGATCCCAAGTCTCACTACCGACTCCGTCGGCTGCTGGGTGAAGCTCTGCAAGTGTTTGCAAAAGGGAAAGGAAAGTGTCGAAGCCTCTCCCCATCTCTTGCTACAACTCAACATGTTGCAGCCTGCTCCTTTCTACTGTTGTGATCCATTTCCAACTGACGCATGGTATCAAGGTTGGCCATGCAAGGGAAAGGGCTAAGAGTTTGAATGTTGTTCTTCATAGTGAAAGCTATTCCCTGGGACTTGAAGGTCCACTATGTCAATAAAGTGCCTCCTATAAACTCTCTTTTTTTGTTATCAGTTGCTTTTTTGTTCAATTTAAATCTCTGACCGTGGAGCAAGTTCCACTGCTTAACTTGCACAGCTAAATCCAGGAGTTATAAGAATAATTAGCAGAGTCAAGAAGTGCAGAAATAGAGCTATTTAACTGAATCATATTCAGAGAAGGCACATAGGTCTTTGACTATTATCTGACTAACAGTGGAGGGAAAGGAGAGATAACTAGGGGCATTTTTACATGTGCTGGGATGTGGTTTATTTCAAAGCGCCCCGCTGCCATTTTGTCAGCACAGGGATGCCGATACACATGATGCATGCAGAACATGTCAATTTTCGTGCTCCAGAAGACTCAATTAATCAAGCCTGCTCTGACATGCTGGATTTCCAGCATGTTGGAGCAGGCTCCCACATCCCTAAGACCTTATGGAACAACAGCAATACATGGATCTAGGGTGAAGAAAGGTAGGGACTCTTTAGTCTTAATTTTAATGGCAAGCAAAACCTTCCATACAACCCAACTCAGTCAATGGAAGTACTCTTGTGATTTAACAGATGCACATGCTTAATTCTTTGTTGATGTGAGGATGGATACATGCCCTGCACTTCTACAAAACATAAAAGAATTCACTTTAGTTTTGCTGAGGTCAAGAAAAAAAATTGCATTGGACAAATCTGGAGCAACAGTTTATGACAAAGGTAGAGAGCAGACAAGCAAAATAAGGGCTCCCCTCTAGGCATTTTCTCCTCCCTCTGACCTAATCAGATAGGTATTTCATAAATCCAAATATATTATTTTAATTCTGGTAATAATGAATAAAACTGGATTTCCAACATGGCAATTAAGCAAACCATAATGGTTCCAATTAATGCTATAAAGCAACAAAAAGGACTAAGAAATGGTAATGAGATTAAACCTTAACAAATGTGGAAGACTTGGATTGAACTCATTACACCAGTGACAATTTGGAGGGAAAATGGTGAAAAGTTTCAAGATAGTGCATGCCGACAGACTACCTCTTAGAACATGTGAGAGAATCACGGATTTGGGACCCAAAGGGAAAATAGTAGGTGGTATGGAAATGCAAATCCAGGCACTGATGAACTTGCTGAATGTCATACCAAGGACAGCAGTAGAACTGTTTAGCAGAACTGTATTTAAAATGGGGCCTGAGATCAGTAACTGCTGATTATCCGACTGTTCTGCAGAGCTGATTGAAGTCAGTGGATTCCTAAGCTTTCTGTAATTATGCTCCTCTTGTAAGGCACTAGCTCCCACTTACAATTTTAGAAGTTGTAGCCCTTTTTAAATATGAGAACTGAAAAAATATACCCTTTGATGTGGCTTTTAAAGATTATATTTAATATTTCTAAGCTCCCTGGGATGCTTTTGCGAAGGGCATGGATATGAATGTACTTTGCACCAAATTATATTGATGGTTCTTCCAAATAAATGACAAATTGGTTTTAGCACAAAGAGCAAAAGCAAAAAAGTACCACAAAAAAAAAAAAATCCTGAAAAAAATACCCTACCAAACCCAAGATGACCTCACCAATAATTCTATACATGGAAAATTTATAAATTTGTTACAATTTTACATATAAAGGAATGAATTATTGGAAGATTGTTTTAAAATTCCTTCCTGTGGCCCCCCCCGCTTTTCCCTTTACAGCTGTGGTGGAGAAAGCAGTGGTAGGGAGGCAGATAGGGGCCAGGAGGCCTGAACCCTGTCCCTTTCCACCTGTCTCCACTGATCACTTGATCCCATCACTGCCTGTGCCCCACTCCCACCACCTGACCCCACTGCTACCTCCTCATTCCCCATGTGTGTTGGGGGGAGGCAGTAGCAGCAGGTTGGGGAGGGGGTCAGAGGCACAGGGCGGAGAGGTAGCAACTGCAGCTCTGACCCTGAGCCTATCCCCCCCCCCCCCCTCTTTGTACTCAAGTCCAAGAGGCTTTTTTTCCCTCATGCTGAATAGGAGGAAAACTATCCTGGTCTTGGATTCAAGTCAATCCGTACGGAATGTGGGGCTGAAATCTTGTTGGAAATTAATAAACTAGTAATAATTCCTTCTCTTAACTCCAGCCTTTCAAAGCAGAGCTTGAACAAAGGTTCCATTTAGCTAAAGACATTGGAGGCGGGTTATTAATACTTTTCCACATTTTTAACTTCCTTTCTGCTGATGTAGTGTGCTGTTCTCCAACGACCCTGCCTGTGGAATAGACATGGTCTTGCCAACTCTTACCGTTATTATTTATTTATTTAATCAAATGTGAAACAATAGTGTAACTAAAGCTGGAGATGGGGTCAGGGGGTGACCGAGGCAGAAATTGGAGCGGGATTTCTGTTGGGGGAACAAAAATAGCCCCAGCCATCACACAGCTGCCCAGGGCACAGAGCTGCCTGGCTACACCTCTGGTCTGAAAGGGTTAGAGTTTGGTTTGAAATGTCTTATTGCCCAACGTCAAGAAGTGAAGAGATTATGCAAGTGTCATATTAAAAAGATATAAACTTTGAATCATGGGGGTCAAAACGGGAACCTTGAAAGCATCATTTTAGTATTCTGTACAGGTTCAGACACGTGAGGACAAATAAAAAAGATTGTCAGCCCATATTTTGTGATGTCTTCAGGCCGGCATCATCATTTTTCAATACTGGACAACACTGGTAATAGCACCCAAGTTGAGTTTATCTTTTAATTCTTCAGTTTCCAATAAATTACCCTATTCCAGAAAATGATATTATGAAGCTCTCTCTCCTACTTTTAGATAGGGGAGAGTTGCAATAAAACAGGGCAGTTTATGAGCAAAACTGACTGATTATCACTGAGGCATCTGTTTTTTTTCCTTGAACTGTGAGCTGCTACTTTCCAAAAATCAAATTTAGACAAATTCAGAAATTTCTAATGAAAACAAGGCAAAAAATACCCATTTGGAAGAGGTCTTTCAAAAAAAGTGAATACCTTGGGCCATAAAACAATTAATTTTGAAACTATCTTGTCCCTTTTGTAAAGCTTTGTTGATTGTACTGCTCAAAAACAAAGTGCAAATAACAGAGAAAGTACATGCAAGCTATTTAAGCACTCTTGCTGCATTATATTCAGCTTCCAACCTGCTAGTGGTACTTCCTGTGTTAAGGCCACCACATGCAGAGAACTGAATCCCCAGTGGCTCTGTTTAACATCATGCATACTTTAAAGCAAACACTCTTTCTATTCTAAAATTGGAGGTAGCAACTCTTTCCCACTGGCTTATGATATACCTAGGCTACAGGGATCCAGGTTTTTAAGGCACTTTTGTCCCTTGCAGCCATAACAAGTTTGCGTGTTGAGATGACCGAAACAAATTCTATATAAAATATATGCCAGCAGGAGCCGGGACACAAACTCCAGTCTCCCTGATCCAAAATACACTGGTCGTGTAATAAACATGGCTTTCCTAGAGCTGTGAAAGATTGTTTTGATTAAACCACTTGGGAAATGTGGATTTATAGAATTATGGGAAAGTAGGGACCTCACATGGCCATCTAGCCCAGCCCCTTGCTCAAGGCAGCATCATCTTTGACTAAAACATCCCAGTCAAGCGTCTGTCTAACCTGTTCTTGGAAACGTCCAAGGATGGAGAGTCCACAGCTTCTCTAGGTAGCCTGTTCCACTGCTTGGCCACCCTCATAATCAGGCAGTTCCTCCTAATCACCAGCCTAAATTTCCCTTGCTAAAGCTTGAGGCCATTATTCCCAGCCACAGAAAAAAGCTCATCTACATCCTCTCTGTAATTGCCATTCAGGTATTTGAGGATTGATATAAAATCTTGACTTGGTCTTCTCTTCTCCAGACTAAATGGCCCCACTTCCTTCAGCCTTTCCTCATAAGTCTCGGCTCCCAGGCCCCTAATGATCCTCCACTGAAACGAGAACTTTCTGAAGGATATGCCGGTGTTGCCAAAATGTTCATTGGGAAAGTTTTGAAAAGTTCAGGATGGAAAAGGGCGAGGGAGGGGGAGAAAGATACTGAATACAAATAATTTGCTGCTTCAGATGCTCACTGGGAACATTGGGAGACCCAAATCAAGTCCCTGTTCTGTCTGATTCAGACTAGGGCCTTGAACGTGAGTATCTCGCATTCAATCTGATACCTAGACTAGTAGGGTGCTCTGAGTTAGGCTGATATCTAGCATTTTGACACAGATTTTTGAAAAGGTCTTGGTTTTGCCTTGATAAACCACAGGAAAAATGTTGAAATCTTGAAAAAGTTTCAGAAGTCAGGAAGAACTTCTACAACTGGGGTAAATGAGAATTTCTTTTGCCAGGGGCCAAAACAGGGCACTTTGTAGACCATCCCTAGCAGGCAACACTCCTCCCAACTTGCTCTTACACTTTATGGTGTTGCCTGTTCTTACAGAGGTAAGCTTGAAAGTACCTAGTAAGTGTAACCTAAAACTCAGAAATTGGAAAGCTAATAAAAAGAACCTCAAATGTACATACAAAATCCTTGCTGATTTTTAGCCTAATCTCATGATTTATGAACTCAGAGAGCTGACTGAAATGTTCACCTGCTGCATGACTAAGCGTGTCTTTCCCCTACCGTGTGTGTCAGCCTTTCTCCAACTGTGGACCAGAAAGGACCTTTGGGTAGGAATTTGCTTAAAAACCTGCATTAATTTTCTCAAAGACATGCTTCTTCCCCATCACCTGTTAACCCCACTCCCCTCTGGGGAGAAAACTTAGAATTCAAGCCAAATTCAACAAGTTAAATTTGATTCACCAGGTCTCATTCTCCCTTTGGATTGTTATTTATTTAGGTCAGGGGCCTTGAATGATAATGTGATAATAAGAAACCTAATTAAGTTCCAGAAGTTAATACTGCCATCTTTAAAAAATATATATGCATGAGGATATGGGGATTTTTGTGGGGTGCATTCATTTTGCCAAACCGAATCAAAATGCAGTTCTTAGGGGACTCAAAATTTTAAGTTTAGTAAAGTGTTCCTGCCACCCCACCCCCAGTGAAGCGCTGTTGGTTTTTTTACATGAAAACCAGTGCAGTTAAGTCAGGTAAGGTGAATTTCAAACATTCTGCTTTCTCTTTGCATAAAAAGGCTTGACTTGTGCAATATATAAAATCAACTACCCGTACACCAATCATTTCAACTGAAAACACAAGCACACTAACTTAAGAGAATACAGTGAATGCCCATAGATAGTTAAATGCACAAGCTATATCCAATCATAAAACAACAAGAACATTTATCTCAATATTAAAAAGCAAAGCAGCAAAAAAAAAAAAAAAAAAAAAGCCTCACATCACTAAGAACTAATCTCTTACCTGTCCCTACGTCTGGAAGTCTTGGATTGTTTCGTGTAAAATTCTGCATTCATTGGGAATGATATTCCATGCAAGCTAACTTGAATCTCCCAAACTCTAAATTCCCTTGATCCGTGGAAGCAAACACACACAAAAATGATGACACTATCCTGGAAATTTATATTTTTCTCCCATAACAAATGGAGAAAAGAGACTGTCTCAACAATTATGACTTAAGAAAATGCAAGCAAGCAACAAGTAGTCTTCCCTCTCTGCCAGCAACGTATGCTCATAGGTTACACCCAAAATCCCATTTAACAGTTTGCATAATTCACTGTTTCTCTGGTTACATATTTTATGAATTATGACAGCCAGCTAGGAAAGTTGCCTCCCTTTATTGTCCTGTGGCAACCACACACTCTATATCACACTGCCATCAATTCAAAATCTATAATACAGTGACCGTAATGTATTCATTTGACGTTTACCTCTCTGTCCTACACACATGCAACACAAAGGCTTACTGTCCCTGAAGGATAAAAAATTATCAGCCAAACCGCAAGCCAAATATGCAGGTATTAAGTGTATTTTTGGAGAACGCTAAAGGAGAGAGAAATGGCTGGATATTCTTCAGTTCTACCTCAGATGTTTTAATGGTGCAGTTTTGCAGCCCAGCAGATTTTTACAATCCTACTATGCTGTCAAATAAAAGGCCTAATTAGTCCCAGAAGTTAATATTGCCACATTTTAAAATAAAATAGAAAAGGCACAGAGATTTTTCTGGCATGTGTACTTAGCGTAAACACTAGAAAATCAATCAGAATCAAAATGCAAAGCAATCCAAAAGTGACTGGATGCATCATGTTCTTTATTTCTAATCCTAAACGCCTGGTTTCATTCATCACCGTTTATTTAAACACCAATATACTACCACGACAGTTAAGACTAAAGACATCCAAATTTTTCCAAGGAGTAATTGACTTTAAAATATCTCTTTGCAATAAAATGAATTTTAACATAGTGTTCTGCTACAGACTCCATAATACAAAGTAGGTCAATCAATTGCTCATTGGCAAAAAGCAGCAAACTTTTGACAGCCAGAAACGAGAATAATCTGCATCTATATACTCCTGCCCTTGTTGTTTGGCATTCTCAGTGGAATTCATTCAGCATCTGAGCAACACACAATTGTATTGCAAAACACTGAGCAGACTTGTGGAAGTTAGTAAATAATAAATAACAATGCACCACTTCATGGGTAAAAAGGAGAACAATGTAATAAATAATGCTCTAAATGTACTACTCATATCACAGCAGAAATGTGCTAAGGGTTTTGCATGGATATAATGAGTCATGCCCCAAGCCTTGTACAGCTTACAACATAAATAGGAAATATGGAGGTAAAAGGGACCAGATGGAAAGATGTAAAACTGAAGATTTACTTGGTTCTTATGTAAAACTTTGCATCCATGGCTCTCAAAGAATGGTGCAAGCTGAAGCAGAGCAACCTCTGTTTTGCAGCAAATGAGGCTAACTATGGTAACAAAGCCAAAGGTTTATCCAAATCCTGCCTCCTACATACGCTACAGAGTGTATTAAGAGCACGGCTTTTTTAGCCAGCAAGAAGAGAAACAGTTAAAGTCAATACCAACAGAAAAATATATAAATTAATTAATGATTAGAGATATTAAACGCATTAGGGAGCTGTCAAAGTTGTCACACAGTCAATCAAATCCGAGTGATCACCCTTCAGTCTGATCATTTTAAATCCTTCATTTTTAATATAAATTAGATCAATGTATGAACAGAAAAAACATCTTACAGTCACCTCACAAGAGGTCAGTTTCTAGAGGTCAAAATGGAAAAAAAAAAAACCCCTAAGAGTATTACATCAGTCTGTCTCGGGGCCTGGGCAAATACTACACAGAAAGAGCAGAGCAGACACAGTTAAGACTGACCCTTTTAAAAACAACATTGGACTTCACAGTCCGACACCTTCTCTGCACTGTCCTTTCTGGCAGGCCGTTACAGTCAGTGAAATCACAAACCCGTTTGCATTTAGGAGCTTCTTCACAACCTGAGAAAAAAGAAAAGCAGCAATGGCTGGGGCTTACAGAAAGCACTGGCCTGTTGGTGCACCATACACCAGCTCAAACTTATTCCAGCTTTCGGGAATCTCAGTAACTTAGCAAATAATTTGTGTTTTGTTTGAATGCTTTTCGGGAGAGGATGCAAACCAGTGACAGTGCGTGGTGTTTGGCTATTGGAGTTGGCTATTGGCTACAGAGTTACCGCTCTATGAAGCTTTCTACCAGGTTACCTCTACTCGATTCTTCGTACACAGCTGAGAAGAACAAAAATGTTTTATACGCGTACACTGTATTTTATCATGAAGGGCTTGACTTCTGCATTTCCTCCAAGGAGCAGCACTGCCTATGCGCTCTCTAGTGGACAAACAGGATTTTTGCAAGGATCCTGCTCCCCTTCTTTGTGAATGTGATCAGATATGAACTGAAAGGCTCGTCTATTCTCCCAGAATCCCAGTCCAAGGTTCTGTGTTTCTCTAGCAACAATGAATATTACTCACAACAGACACGGAGCAGGGAGCAGCCGTCTCTGCCTGCCTTATTCTGTTTCAGGTGTTATCTATGGCAGCGTTGCAGAAACAACCCAAAAGTGGTGGATTTTTGCAGGGGATAAAGGATATAAGCAGCTAATTAGTTCTAAGCTCATTCATTTGCAATTTTAATTGCATTCAATTCATTTGGTTTTGTAACCCCCGTCTGTTCTACCGGGCACTACTCAGTTTATCCCCGGCATATCGGGCAACTGTATTTGTAGGCCTAGTGTAGGAATTCTTCACAGAAATTTTGCAAGTCTTCCCATTTGAAATTTGTTGAAACAGCCCTGGGTGCTAACCACTAGGATGTAATTACATAAAAGTGCTTAGGTTTGCTGCTGGTAGGGCACTGCCGGTGACCAAGGCTAAGTCCAGACAGTCAAAAAGCCTAAGGCTGAAATGATTCAGTCTTTGCAGGTTTGTCTAAACTGCAGAGATTAAATTGAAACAGAAATGAACAGACATTTACCTTGATTCAGGAAATGCAGCCACATGCTCAGGTCAGAAGCCAGGGGGTGTTACAGCACGGCTCTGTGGCATGTGGCTATCATGGGCTGTGTGCTTGCTTCCTCTTTCTGCTGCCCCCAAGGTCTCTGGGATTTGCAGTCCAGAATTATAGGAGCAGGACTCTGCAGGGTTGCTCATCACTTCCTCTTCCTGCTTCCAGGTGCCTCTGAGCTTTGTAGCCCAGTCTCAGCCAGCAGTAAGTAAGCACCCCACTGCAGACTGGGTTACATCTCCATCTGGACCTGTCTCCTCCACTCCCATGTCAGCCAGCCATCGCTGGTCCAGCTAGGGAGCAGAGCAGCAAGGCCAGCCCTGCTCTCTGGAGTGGACAGCACAGCCTAACCCAGGGCTACAAAGCATGCTGGGATGCTGGAGGACTGTGATTTAACTTAAATCAGGAAGGGGTCTGGGACAGAAGTTTCATAAACCGGCTTGACCCAAATCAGTTAAGTCTGATACTACATTCACTTAAACTGGTTTATGTGTAACTTCTGTCCCTAGCCCAGATGGACAAATGAATTTGCTTCTTAAAAGGTAAAAGGAAACCACTCATCAGGAACAAAACCCATTTTTGGGACATATTATGGGGCAGTGGGGAAAATCTTGGTCTTCTGTTATCAGAAAAAAAAAAAACCACACAGCATGGGTAACTAAGAAATTTGTTCTCTAGGGCTTTCACCAGTATTAAGTTTAAACGTAATACATATTTTTCTCTTCCTTTTTGACACAGGAGTTACATGATAGAGTCAGAACACATTACCCTCTCAGCCACGACTACAGATACTGCAGGAGCCCATTCTCCCTTAAATTAGATGCATGCATCATCTCTGAATCTATCCATATAGTGCCTCTGCTCCTAACCACCAAGTTCTCCGAGGGAGAACAGTTACTGGCATGCCTGCAATGAAGGAGAAACTTTCAGAATTAGCCCTATATAGGTGAATCGCACAACTTACTTCATGGTCAGGCTGCTACTGCCCTCTCTGTGTAAGCTGGCTGGAAATAATACTCTATTTAACCTACTTAGGAAATAAAACAACTTTAATCCCTTGAGAATGGGGTTTCAGTTATTTGTAAGCATTTCTCACTAAGGGACTCTTTGCAAATCACATCAAATGTGTATATACTTTTAAATGATATATGTATTGGGCATTAGGAGCATTATCAATAAGAGAACATATCCTTTTCATACCTGTCTTGTGTTTCAAATCTGCACACTCACAGACAATAGATGCAAATCTCAGAAAAATTTCAGTCCATTTGGGAAACGGTTGACTAAAGATCCTTGGCAGGAGATCTAGTGAGTGGTAAATCAATACACACCTTTCCAGCCTCTCTTTTCTTTGCCTCTCATTTCTTTGCTGTATAATGTTTTTATACTTGTTCCATTTGTTGACATCTAAGATTTTTTGTTTAAGAAGAGAAAAGAGATTTTAAAAGTGTAAAAAATAATGAAAAGTGCACTCCCTGAACATGTCTAATGAAGCAATCTTGGTACCTCCATAGATTCATAGATTGTAATGGGCTGGAAGGGACCTGGGAAGATCATTGGGTCCAGCCCCCTGCACCAAGCAGGAAAGCTAACTGGGGTCAGGTGACCCCAGCAAGGTGAAAGTCCAGTTTCCTTTTTTTTAACAACACACAAAACTAATTCCTTTCCATCTTTCTTCATATAATTTCAAAATTTCTTGACATGGGAACCCTAATACCCTTAGCTGCCCACTCTCTCGAGCAATATTACTGTCGCTTTGCTGAACAAAGTGAGTCGCGTTGTTTTCTTGGTTACATTAGCGCAAGCATCCAGCCACCATGTTGACGGTGACTGATTTGAAGTGAGCACCATGGAAAGATTTCAAGGCTATAAACAGAGGTTGCCAAATGAAATGGATCAGCGGCAGTGGGATGTGTCCTGCCACAGCTGATCTGCTTCAGGGGGTGAAACACATTGTCTGTTGTCCTGCATTGGACAGGGGCCTGCCTGATCACTGGCGATGTGTAGGGGTGCATGTGCGCCCCCGGAAATTGGTGGTGCTCCCCCTGTGAAAACTGCCACCAACACTGCTGGTGGCGCTGGCGAGCGGTCACCACCCACCCCTGCCCCCACATCACCAACACTGTCAGCAGCATCTACGGGTGGTCTCTGATCAATGCTGGCTGCTGCCAACGCTACCGGCGGTGTCCGTGCTCACCATCCCCGTTGCCCTGGCCACTTGCGGGAGCTCCCTGCTCGGCCCACCCCCGCCACTGACACTGCAGGAACTCCCCACCACCATGCCCCCTGGCACTGCTGCTGCCTGCAGGCGGCTGCTATACCCACCCCCCGGCGGGGGTACGTGGCGTTCATGGGTCTGATCCCAAGGGACGATGGACAATGTCTTCCCTGCCTACAGAGACATGCCACAGATTCTTCAGGGTGCATCTCTAAGCATGGTACCCCAGCTCTCCGCACTTGCAGAGATGCACCCTGGAGACTGCCTGCGGCGTGTCTCTGTAAAGGGGGAAAGCTGGGAAGACACTCCCCAAACTAGAGGGGCCTGATCTTATGTGGGAATTCCCAGTGTGTGCCCCTCAAGCCACAGGAGCACTTGCCTGGGCCCGCTCGTGTCATAAAATACACATCTGCCACAGTGAAGCATTGGAAACTTATTACCGTCTTTGCCATGGCCACACATTTTGGGCATCTGTGGTGCAATAAGAGATATTATGAACAACCATTTGCTTGGCCTTTGGGCTGCCATAAAACACTTGGGGTTACAAAAGTGATGTCTGTTTCCACCCCAAGTGTATTGCAGTGCAAGAGCGCCGAATGGGACGCAGCGGTGAACACCAGAGAGGGGTGTGCTGCGGCTGAGCAATGCGGTTCCCTCAAGCAGGCGCACACCTGCTAGCTTGAATTGAGTTAGCACTGAGGACACAGCAGCATCGACTTCAGTGCAGGTTATGCAAGCCTGAGGGGGGCCTGGCAAAGTGCTCAGGTTGCTAGCTCACATCACTGTCTTTACTTCTGTACCTTATAGATTAAAGCTAGCTTCGATATGCTTCTCTGTCCTGCATTCACACTTCCCAATGTAGCACAAATACCCAGATCTGTTCAGTTTGTTACTATCACCTTCTTTATATCTGTTCCTTTTCCTAGTATGACCTAGTATATGCTAAGTCTTGGGTTTTTTTCTTCCTGGCTGCTTCTATAAGAATTAGAAAACAGAGGCGCTGCGATGAGCTTTTCTTCCCTCAGAAACTGAAGGGGTGTACAGAAGTGCTCCATGAACATTTTACAGTGCTGTAAGTTAGAGCGCTTTTTATAGCACTATAAAGTTACAGCACTCTTAAGTGTGGCAGAAATGCAGTGGCCGGTGAGTCATGGGGGGCTCTGAGCCCCCCTGCATTTTCCAGGCTAGGAGGCAGGGAGGCTCGACTGTCTCCCAGGGCTTCTCCACTGGTCAAAAATGTGACCGGCATACAGAAGTTATGTAAAAGTGCTGTAGGTTGCTAAAGTGGTGTAAAACACAGCACTTCAAATGGAATACCTCATTTAACAAGGGTTAATTTAAAAGCGCTGTGCCGATTTTTAAAGTGCTGTAAAGCCATGCAGTTTTGTTAAGTCACGGCAATAAAGCGCTTTAAAACTGCAAGAAAAAAAGCAACTTCTGTACACACCTTAAGTCTCAGCTTGCCTCTGACTCCTCCTTTACTTTTTGCTCTGTCTCAGCACAGAGATTATGCAGGAGATGCTGGTGCTGCCTGACCCAAGGGCTGCAGTTTCAGCTGTCTTGCAGCACCTGTGCACAGGGTGAATCAGCAGCTTTCCCCAAACGGCAGGGCATGCTGGGATAGCTGGGGCAGTTACATAAGGCTGCAGCAGCTTAGGAGGCTGACGTCACTGGGAGACAGGGTGAGAAGCAGAGCAAAAAAAAAAGGCTCTCAAGAGGCAAGGACGGGCTCTTTCGATAACCCTTCACACAGAATTGCCCATGCTGTTTTGAACTGTAATTAAGGTCTCCTGTCTTTGAACATCAGAAGCCAAATTTACTCCTAGCTCTGCACAAGAACTGGAGTTGGGAAGGGCCCCGGTGCCTCCCAGAAGAAAAGTAGCATCGGGGAGTTCAAAATAGGGGTGATATTTAGCATGGGTGATTCTGGCTGAGGTTGCCACTAGGCACACGGGGAAGCATCAGTGGAGCTACCCCCGGCCTACAGAAGCAAAGTTATTTCTTAAGCATCCCTGATGGCATTATGATGTCCACTGCTCCTAAGGCTCTGCCTGCTAACCCAGAGGTACAACACAATGCTGTACCTGGCTCAACAGTCTTAGCTGTAGTTTGGCCTTTGTGTCTCCTCGTGTTAGAAGCTAGATCCATTTTTTTTTAAAAATTAAACCAACTATGGCTTGAGAAAACTATTTGAGCATGGATATTTACAGTCCACAACTATAATGCATGCCAAGAGGATGCCTTCAGCTAATTTTTCCTTAAGAAGCACGTGACAAGTCATCCCCAAACCGTTCAATTTCCATAATATTTGTTTTTTCTTAATCTCGGGTGCTTATTTTTCACCACTCAGAAAAATTATCCCTCATTCCCGAAGTCGTTCCAGAATTTACAAGTCAGACGTCTGGCCTGGACTTTGGTATATTCATGGAAATCTCTTTCATGAAGTATTACCTGGGATCTGGGATACAGAAAGCGAGCAAGTGGAAATATATGCAAGAGCTGTGTGCTTTCTTTTCAGAATAAAGAAGATGGTCATTTTACTTACTAGCTATTTACTTCCCCTCCCATCCCCCAACATACCTGGGATCCCTTGCTCGCTCCCCACTACACGACCTACGCTTATTGTCTTTACCTGGTTCTGACCTCTTTCTCATCAGGCTGGTTCCCTTTTCCATCTTCACTCTTCCACACTGCCCTTGATGCATGCAACACACAAATCAGATCGAAACTACCTACCTGGCCATGTTCAAATCCCTCCCAAAAACACCACTCAGAAAAAGCCAGGCTTGTAAATAGTGTGCTTGCAAGCTAGAAAAAGAATCTATGTACAGATTATATTTTGTAGAAAAACCTACAAACCAAAACCCTGATTAAATCAAATGGAGATTTCCTGGGACGTGATTTAGGACAGACAACATAACCTACATTTCCTACTGACAGTGCAGTGTTGCAAGTAGCACTGGTTTTGTAGGCTAAATCCTTGTTCCAAATATAATCATTTTAAACTTGCATTGAAATGCATTTGTTGTCGTCTACTGCCCATCACCGAAATGACTGAAATTCTTTCTATTTTCATGGCATTGTTCCTAGTCATTAACTCCCCCTCCAGTGTTAGTGTTTACAGTACAAATTTGGACATTTTCAGCACAGCCGTTTAGAGTGTTGTTTTTTCCTTCTTTTTTAAAAAAAAAATCATCCACACAAAGCTCAGTTCTGCAAGTGCTGTGTAGCGAAGCACTGAAGCACAGGTTTAACTCCAAATTAAGTGCAATTCACATCCTTAACATCACAGCCATAGGGACTCGTGTAATGAAGGCAGAAGGGAGGGGATAGGTGCTCCTTATAGACCAGAGGTGGGCAATTATTTTGGGCGGAGGGCCGCTTACTGAGTTTTGGCAAGCCATCGAGGGCCGCATGACAGGCAGCCAGGGGCAGATAAATATTAATTTTCTATATTTTTTTAGGGGCCCTGCGGGCCGGATAGAATGGCCTGGTGGGCCACATCCAGCCTACAGGCCACATTTTGCCCACGCCTGTTATAGACTAACAAAATCAGAGATGCGTATGATGAAGTGAGCTCTCTGACTGAGTTAGTCTATAAAGCACATCTCTACCCTGCTTTCCTCCCGACTTCAGACTAACACAGCTAACTACCTCTCTCTACTCATTAAAATTAAGCACGTACTTAAATGTTTTGTTGCATCAAGGCCAGGCATAGATTCTTGAACATCATCTTAAAACGGACCCTGTTGCTACTAATTCCCGTCCAATCTGAAAAATCAAAAGGTAACTTGTCTTCTCTTCTCACACCGGTGCCTAATTTGAACGGCTAATCTCCAAGTCTATCTTATTTGTTACTCCCTGAGTACAGAACTTCAGTATCTTCTTTTCAAAAAGGCAAGTAGTGACAACTACCGCTTCCCAAGCTATGCAGCCTAAGAAATGAACGCCCCACAAAAGACCTGAGAAATACTAAATTTTGATACCATTAAAAACCCCAAGCCCTGAAAAAGCAACACAAAATGCATGTTATGACACTATGCTATTACAAAGTACATACTGAACTTTTTTTATAACCATATAAAGCACAGCTCAACCACAAAAATATACAGACTTGCTCTTAGCCATGATATAATAATAATAATAAAAAACCGACATTTTACACAACTCTTTCTTAGGTGAATGTGGCAAAGCAGACATAGCAGAGGGTAATCTAGTGGGCACAAGCATAACATGAACTACAGGGTTTGCACGGACCAAAATGCAAATGGAACTGAATCTCTTGCAATGGCTTTGGGCATGCTAAGTCCTTCGCTATGAAGCACTTTAGGCGATCCAGCCGGTGAGATTACTGGATCGGCTGAGGCTTCTCACCCTTCCAATTTGGAAACTAACGGGGATGATGCCTCATGCCGTGGAACTAACAAAATGTTTTTATATTGTGCCATTTGAAACCTGCTGGACGGCTCCATTTGCAAGTTATATAAAAGGGGAGAGACTATTCTTAAATCGTGATAAAATAAAGTTTATTTCAAGTTGCTTCATATTTCAGGCCGTTGTGATTATTTTTATGGAGCCTCCAGGATACCACACGGTCTGCCTGGGATAGAGCCATTTGGTTTCACTGAGCAGCCTTATAGCCTGGAACCAGAATAATTCCTGAGACACACTATAATACAAATAGAGGTGATCTCAGGGCAGCATATATATTTATAGCATATTTAAAAAATGAAATGATTTTTCTGTGATGTGGAAAGTTTGGAACACACCGTATTATCCCTCTCTAGTTGCAAGCTACAGGCTAGCACCGTCCAGAAACTCATTACCTTGTTATGGGATGCTTCATCTGGTTTCCCAGACCTCTTCGTTACAAAATATATTTAATATAATATTTTTCAGTGGCCTGCAGCGTGACTGAAGCCAGCTACATGACATAATCCCAAACGATTCACCTGCTTGTTTTTAAATGGATCCAAGAACATAAGAACGGCCACCGACTAGGTCAGACCACAGGTCCATCTTGCCCAGTAATCTGTGTCACTGGGGCAGAGAGTGGATGTGGAAAGGGAGAGTAAGCAGGGTGTGACCAGGGTTTTTCCCTGGTTCCTCTCCCACTTGCACCATCCAGCATTTAAGGTCCAGGACCTTTTGGTTCAGAGGCTATATCCCCGTTCACCCATGTTCAATAGCTTCTGATGCATCTCTGCTCCAAGAATTTGTCCAAATTGTTTTTGAATCCAGTTAAACTGTCAGCTTCTGCAACACCTTGTTTAACTGCATTCTGTGCACAAAATGAACTTCCTTTTGTTAGTTTTAAACTTACTGCCTAACTACTTCCATTTTATGACTTCTAGTTCGTGTATTATGAAAGACAGTAAAGAACTATTGCCACTGAGGGATTGAAAAGAAGTTTCACCATCTGAGCATCCCTAAAGACTCTGGAGAGAGTGTTGGTATGCCTTAGAAAAGAAGAGATATAATGAACTCCCTACCATACAGGCACAGCCTACTGGACGATGTGAAAAAAAATACAAACATCTGCATAGAACAGATGCTTCGGTGGGGCTTTTTGGTGATTTTATCTAATAGCTGTTAGATAAAAGAGCCCAAAAGCCCCACTGAACCGCCTGATCTATGCAGATGTTGGGCAAGCTGGATCAAACTAATGCAATGCCTCTTCTGAGTATGTGTTGCACTCAGACTGGGGGTGCACCGAGATTAAAGTGCCATTTTTTTCATGCTTGCAAGCAGCCACACATGCTATTTTTCAGCTCTTTCCCCTACTAGCCCCATGTAGTTCAGCTACCTATTAGCTCCAAGTCCTTATCCTTAGACAAAGGATGCTTCTGTTTATGCTGCGTTGTGTGCACTGGCAAATACCACCAAAGTAGTTGTCCCTCTTATGCCTTGTCCCTGTTATGCCTTGTGGTTGCATCGTTTTGGTGGTTGTGTAGTTTTGCTAATAGGTCAGGCAATATAATACAGGATTTGTACAGAATGGTTTGGATGGGGATGATCCTGCCTCATGCAGGGGTTCGATTAGGTGACCTCTGGAGGTCCCTTCCAGCCCTACTTTTCTATGATTTTATATTTCTAAGAGAATGGCTGTTTGAAAGAAAGATGAAAGAAATGCAGAACTGACCTGTTGATGAGTAATGATTGATGTTGGCCTTTGCAATACTGTATTGGATACAGGGCTCCCTGAGGCCTTGTGCCGTGCTTACAGACATACTCAGACACACAGTAATAGTACAAGCCTTCTCCCCTCTAAAAATACCTGCTCTTAAAAGTAGAAATCACAAAGTGCATCATTCGGCTGTCAGATCAGGACTCTCTTAATGAAGCATTTTAATTCCTAGATCACCAGGAGCAAAGCTAATTTTGTAAAAGCATGTTAAGATTCCAAGCCTATTATGATTACAGCTAAGTTAAACCTCATCTACGTTTCTTAGGGAGCAGGGGTGGATAATAAAATGGAGGTGAAATCAGCCAAACACACGGAGTGGTAGATTTTTGACCGCACCTCCAGAACGTTTCATATGTTTACTTGGTTGGGTTAGTCAGACAGATTTCCCCTGTGCAAGCAGCTTTACCAAATACTGTTGTCTTCACACATCTTCTTTACTACACATTTTATACAGCTATAATTTGCTTTTGCAGTGTGATAAAATTATACTTCCCCAAATTATGCATATTATGGTACGCCTAGAGGCCCCCGTTACAGTTCAGAGCCCCTTTGTGGTAGCTGTTGTACAAATATAGAACAAAGAGACAACCAGATAGGGGAGAACACCAGGAAAAAAGGAGAGGATGATGGCATTACCGTGACTCTAAGCAATCTTGGGGACCATGGCCGTGACCTACTGCTGCAATTGTCCCATTGTACGCTATGCTGCCTCTGAGCATTACTGTACACTAATGATTAGCAAAAAAGAGAAGAGCAAAATTAGTGTTGCTGTACAGACAAGACTGGTATTGGATTTATTCAAGATTAGCAAATATACAGACGCCATTAAATTCAGGCTAAAGATTTTGAGGCAACTTGTATAAGAAAGAACAGACTTCTGTACAGTTATAGGGTTGGAAGCGATTTCCAGTCCATCCCCTTGAAGGATGTGTTGTTCCTAGACCATGCAAGAGTGATGTCTATCCAACCTCTTGTTGAAAACCGCCAGTGAAGAAGGTTCCACAATAAGGAACTCATGTAAATAAGGGTTGCTGATGTTTCTGGTCTCTCTGGGTTGGAAAGGGCGCATCTACTTCTTTATTAATGCGCTTTAGGTAATGCACATTAAATGTAGTAGCTCCATTGTGAGGTACTAGAAAAAGGTGCACTAGAATATTTTAATGTGCATTAGCCAAGGAGCACGTGTTTGTGATGCTTTTAATGTGCACCAGAATAGGCTAATGCACATTAAAGTGCATGTGTAGACACACCCCAAAAGTTCAAGTCAAGTTTAAGAAAGCGAGCCTTCCTGTCTACATAATAGTTACTGGGAAACCTATTCTTTAAACTCAAGCAGTTACAACAAGGACAATTTGAGAGCTCCTTCACTTCAAAACACAAAATAGACTGGAATGTGGGAGACTGACTTCAAGTACCAGGTCTGAAACAAAGTAAGGACTTGAAGCTGGGTCTTTCACAGGTGAACATCCTAACTAGCTAGGTGAATGTTCTGGGCTACACAGAGCAGCTTAGTTGTTGCCGTCTCAAGAAATTAAAGAACTGTCTTTCTAACACAAAACTGAAGCTAACTTCTCATTCCTGCAAAACGCATTTGGCATTTTCTCTTGAAAGACTGTTTCATAGACGTAAGTCACCACCCACGCATATTCAGCAAGGGGTGAGCAGCAGGACAGAGCCCGGACCTGGGATGCTCTTCTTGCTTTCTTCGCTGTCTGTTGTTCCTATTGATGGGAAGCAGGGAGTGGCTGCTGAGGTACCCCTGGCATTCAGCCTGAACAAACACACCACTTTAAACAGATAAATAAAGATTTAATTAACTCAAATCAACTTCTCGTTAATTGGCCAGTTTTAAGACCTACATGATAGAAAAAGAAGAATATTTTGGCCTCAGGCTTTGCAGCAGAAAGAGCTCTTGGCAGCCTCTCAGAAAAAAGGGCTTAGCTCTGGTCAAGTGCCTGACAGGCCTGACTCTGCTCCCAAAACTACAGGCTTAATCCAGTCCACTTGGGATATCAGCAGGGTTTGAATCAAGGATTTTTTGAGCTAAACAACATGCGCATCTACTACTTGAGCTAAAGGACCAAGTCCTTCAGCTGGCAGTTACTGCCACAGCAGAATCATTGCCTTCTTATGTGGACTGGGAAAAAACAGAATCGCACTCTCTTTGAGTGGGTTAAACAAGTAAGCAGCTAAAAAAAATCCTGAGAGACCTGTGGCAACACCAAAAAAAAAAAAAAAAAAAAAAAGATCTTTTACTATTTTACATGCTTTCTTCCATTTTAATCACTCCATTTAGATTTGTTTTATATTGTGTTTGCCTATAGATGCTATTGAGCCTGATGGGCCCTGATCTCAACTGGTGCTATGCATACTACTACCATCATTATTAATGGCATGTTTTGATTAAATACGTATTACACTCTTATTTAGAGTTCTGTTTCTGACATAACTATATTTTAACATTAATTTAAGCTAGTATGATTGGAATTAAAACACACAATGATTTTTATATACACTGCGGCTATAAACACAAATACTCTTTTTGCTCAGGGTGTAAACAAACCTCCTATTTCTCCTGGGAGAAAAAAGCCATTTCTTCTGCAAGAAAAAAAAGCCTTTTGTCCAGAGATCCTACAGATGTGCAAGCCCATCATCCCACTTTATGTACCAGTGAAGTATCCAAGATAAAATGTGAAAACACCTTTGCTGGGACAATGCTGTGTACATTTGTAAACTAATCAAAACTCATTTAAGTTAATTGCTATTTATCCCAGGGACAAGTCTGTCAGAGGGACAACACCACAGCTTGGAAGGTCTACTTGTTTACTGCAATACTGCACAGAATCTGACTTAGATCAAACAGGACTGCCTCAAGTGAGACATCTGTTTCAAGCCCACCTGCCCTAGGCAAACTTGCCAGTGGAAGGAGGAGACAATGGACCCTCTCCTTTGGAGCTGCCCATATGCCAGGTAGGCATGAGGGGAGAGTAATCTTATTTCTCCTGATGGTGACAGAAGTTGTGACTCTGACCAGTGAGGCAGTGCTGTTTGGCCACCTGCCGAAACAGCAAGAGACCCCAACAGCCTGCTTTGACCAGTTCATCTCCTGCTGCAGGATCTCCCTGGGGAATGCCAGGAACCTGCTCATGTACAAACACATGAACCTCCCAGTCAAGCACTGTGCCAGAATGGAAGCGAGTGAGCTGCAGGTGTACTACAGAAAGATGATGGGGAGAAGATGGCATGGAAGAGGAAAGACTGGCACAGACTCTTCCAAGGCAGACCCCTAGAGAAGATGACAACGGCAATGACGAGGAAGAGGATGATGATAGCAAAGACGACGGGGTAAGCAACAGAGATGACTGAGAAGAAGACAACAAAGACAATGTGGACTAAGTACTGGGGAAAGAAGCAGGGGGAGGGGGCAGTTTTGCATAACTGTATTGGTTAAAGGAGATGGCCATGGGCAAGCAGGCATGCAGCTGTGGTCAGTGTAATAGGGATGACGATAATATAACTGAAAGTGTGTCTTATGGACTGTCAACTAAACCAGGTTGGTCATGAGACAGAACTGTAGAGATATAGGGGTGTGTGTATATGTATATGTATATTTTTACAGGAAAAACATCTGTTTAAAGCCTCAGTGTTGACTAGTATTCACAGGACAGGTCTAGGAGCAGAGTTTCTTTAGGGCAGAAATTACCATATGAAGCAGATGAGCTGTGCCAGGGTGTCCTGTACAGCTGATCTGCTTCACTGGGTGAAACACACGTTGCTCACTGTCGCCGCCCATTGATGGTGCAGGAAAACAGGTGATGTGTTCTCCTGGGGCGCAAGGGGTCCCACCCTGCACACCCTGGGAATTCCTGTAAACAGATGGCTGCCAAAATGGCCCAAACTGAATCACCTTAAATAGTGGGCATGACCTCTGGTATGACAAGGGGCATGGGCACCTCTTTGCTTGGCCTTTGGGCCACCGTAAAAGATGTTATGGTGGTACAAAGACAATGATAGGCAATGTCTGATTCCACCTTTGGTGCTTTTCCACTCTATGCCACCACAAACTTTGTACCCTACTTTGCCCATCTTCAACTATGAAAGGATCAAACTTTTCTCCTTGACAGAGGAACTGACACTCTTAGTACCTGCAAAGTGAGATCCTCAGGCAAAAAGCACTGAGTGAAAAGTATGTTTTATCTATTTATATTACATGGTAAGATACAATACAGTGCATTTTTGTGCTTGTGAAAATGTGCCTGAAGACTGAAAAACCAAGCCAGCTGTTTCTGTGCCTAATTTTAAGCACCCAAATTTGAAAATTTAGGGCATTGTACATAATCTGTGCTATTTAAAGGCAAATGGCTTGGCATGTTGAAAAACGTAAAGCTACTTTTCATCGTTTCTCTTTTTTGCTGTTTTAATGCTGTGCAAGGCAGGGGGTGGATTTTTCTGTGTGGTTTGAAAGAACCTAACATCTTCTGGGGACTACTGCTATACCGAACGAGTAAACACTAACACAAACGAAACTATTTTAACTTCATATTTCAGTGACTTTATTGTTTGAAAAGGTTTGGATTGCCAGGCTTGTAGAGGCTCATGTCCCGTTCCTCAATACACATGGGCAAGATATCTCTGAACTTGACCTGCCCCAATTCTATGGATGAGAGGAGTTCATTGTTCATGTTCATTGAATTCCCAGGCTTTATATCAAGAGACAAGGATGCTACTTGGTGTCAATTGTGATGGTGGTTCTTGTGGTATGGACACATTCCCACTATAAACTGGACTGAATCCACCTATTCATTTCATGCACCGAACAGCTGTCAGAGGATGAAGAAAAGCCAGATTCCTGATAAACCCTGGTGTCCCAGAAAGGACAGATCCCATATACAGTTTTTCCATGCAGGTTTTATACATGAGCTGCTTTAAGGTAACGCTGGTGAGGATTTAGAGTCCACACCCTCCAAACCTCGTTTTCCCTCCTTACCTTTGAGAACAAGAAAATCAATACACTTTTAATTAAAAAGTGAATTAAAATAGAAAACGTCTTCCAGTCTACAGTAAAATTTTCTAGCCAGACTATATTTTTGGTACTAAGTAATAAACCCCTAGGGTGGGGTGGGGTTTATCAAGGAATAATGGAAGACCCTTTAGCGATAGTGGCTGTGAGTGGCTCTCTTAAAATATACTTATGTTGGACTACAATATTTTAAAATGATTACTAGTACTTTGTGCACAAATTTAAAGCCATTTTGTAGTAATTACATAATAAAGTTCCAAGACAAATTGCTGCAAACCCTTGCATTCATTATATATTGCTGTTATTCAGATCACGCAACTTCACTGCTAAATCTTTAGAATAAACCATATCTATTTATGTTTGCATCTTTCCTCCCTAGGGTGAAAACTTGCATATGCAATTGGAAGCAAGAAACTCTTTTGCCTTCACTCCTGTAGAGCATCCTATTTAGAGAACTTCCCAGAAATTCATCATCACGAAATGAAGAATATTCACATTTTCTCTGGATAAAAACTCCAGAAAAATACAAAGACCACTTAGCAATAGCACACAAGTCTTCTACTTTGTACAGTTTCTAGTCTAGCCTCTCATGATCATGATTATTTTAGCACGCTAAGAGTGGGAAGTTTGTATATATTACCCTAGGGTGACAGGAGCACGGTTCCATTTTCAGAAATGACTTAGCAACTTTTGAACCCAAATTTTATCAAAAGTCACTGGGACTAAAGGTGCTTAAGTGCCTAAATCACTTCTGAAAATGGGGCTAATGTACAACTGGACATGTAATCCATAGCTATCCATCACATGTGGTTCTTAATTTATCCTGTTTTTCTATGAAGAAATTCTACACAAATTTTAAAATTCTACTTGCACTGTGCTATCACTTTATGTTAATGAAGTTAGTGGCTAGGAAGTATTAGTCACACTTGGAGCAGAAGGCAGAGGCTTGCAGAGGGTTCTCAGACCCTGCAGGAGTTCCCTGGACTTGGACCAACCTCCAAAAAAGCCCAAGCTCTGAGCAGACCGGCTTATCCTGCCAGCTTTTCATTTAAAATATCTTTGTTCCTTCTTTCATGGTACTATATACGCATGGCATGCCCTGTTTTATCTCTTTTGAAAGGTCCCTACCTATTTCATAGTCAAGTCCTTGAAGACCCACTCCTGTCATGTTACCTGGTTAACACATATTTTAAATGGAAAAAAAAAGGAAAAAAATAAAAGGGTGCAAAGGATGTTACTTCCCCTTCTATTGTTTAATTGTTTATCTGCCTGTGCTTTGACTTCAGGTCTTTGGAGCAAAACGTTTGGAAAGCATCTGGCCCATAGTGGACGCTACCTTAAACAAAATAATGCCTAGCCCACTGAGAAGAGCGCTGGTTTCGGACATGGAAAAACTTGGCTGTATATTGGCATCTGCCACTGAGATGATGAATGTCCTTTGTCACATCAGTCTATCTCTTTTAATTGCTGTTTTCTTTCCTGTTATTTTTCTATTGAGCCTTTAAGCTCCTTAAAGGAAAGACAGTCTCTGATCATGCTTACATACACTGCTTGATTTAGGGGTGACACCAACACTGTTGGGTTCTGTAGGACCTACCATAATACAAGCCATCCACAACAAGATCATTGCACTCCAAATCTCCAGTTCTCCTTTCATCAGGGAAGTGTGGAAAAATAAGAAAGAGGTAAAAGCATATGCCTGCTCTCAGCTGTGAGAATCCATCAGCCGCAGAAGTCAGGTGCGTGAATAAGAGCAGAATTTGAAACTTGTGTGCATTGTACCGTCTCAAATTGCCAAAGTGCCAGATTATATTAAATCTGGGGCTAACTAAAATCTACTGTTTTTTCAATCATCTGATATCTAAAACTGTAGATAGTCCTAGACTTTGCAGGAGGACTTGCACAGTTTCTCCAGAGATACATCGCACACTAATGTACATTCTCTCTGGTAACCCAGTGCCTGTTTAACTTCGGCTACCACGTATTAGTTATTCTGCACCTCTTACAGCACAGTTAAACAGACATCCCTACTGCATGAGGGTGGCTCAATTTTACTGCAGTCAAATGAATTAGACTAGACACAAGCAGGTTACAAAACAATAAAGGAGTTGCCAAGAATCCAAAAAACCCCCACAAACCATTATTAAAATGACAAAACTTGGGATCAGTGACTGTAAACAATTTTCACCACCTAATTAAACATCCCATTAGTGTTTTCGAAAGAGATGGTTTGGCGGTGGCCACTCGGAAAACTGTTGACTTTGCAATGGCTTGTGCTCCGAGTTAATGGAGTTGATTTCAAACAAGCACTTCCCCTATGTAATTCATTACAATTGCATCAAATCCTTTGTGTAATGCCGATCACACTGGAATCAAAACATGCACGCATATTGCCTAGCACGTGAGTGAGAACTAAACACACTGGGCGTACGCATCATAGCCAGAAAAACAGGGCCGTGTTCATCCACACCGGCTTTGGGGGAGGATGGGGATTATTTGGATGCTTGTGTTACACCTGCTGAAAACCATGCTACGAGGAAAGGCTTGCAGCTCTTAGGGAAAAAAAACGGGTGAAAGAATTATGAAGCGTTCAATGATGAAGTGAAAAATTTAAATGAAAGATTTTTCAAAATCTTTTCAAGCTCATCAGGGCTGTATACACTGGTTTTCCTTGTACTGTTTTTTACAATGCAGTATATAAGGAAGGCATTCAGGTTATAGCAACCATCTCCATCTGGACTCCCAGGGTTCATAGGGAACCCCGTTGGGTCAGTGAGCCTCCATGGAAGGGTCGGCGGCACTCCCAGGCTCACAATCGGCAGGACTTGCCTGAAGTTTCACAGTTAGTCGTACCGGGAAAAACTCTCAGGTTCTGACACCTATTCCACTGTGGAGCAAGACGTGACCGTAGCTTGAAGAAGATGCTATAAGGCAAGTGAAATGAAAAATTAAGGAGAACGAGGCTCGCTGAACTGGTTTAAATCAGCGAGGCATTGTTTAGAGCTGGCTTCTCTCCTCTTTATCTCTCCTCAGTAGAACGGCACTCAAAATGTATTTGTTTATGTAGATTGGACATCTTCCTACTATTTGAATTAGCAATATAAGTATATTCCATATCAGCATAGACATACTTGATGTATTTAATGTCAACATTGCTAGCAACAATGAAGATTGGAAATATTTCTCTGCTTGTTGGCCATGGAATAAATTTGCCAAACAGAATCAGTGTAGCTCTAGAGTTTAAATTAATGCAAGCAGCACTGTTATCAGTAGTCTTTAGCCTGCCACTCTTAGCTTCTAACAGAAACATTTAGGAATAGGAAGCATTACATCTGGCTACAGCTGCATATTACATGGTCCATTGAGACTCAGATGCTGATGGCTGAACTGAATAACAAACAGCTGGGTATAAATGCAAAGATCAGGAAATCATAAGAAAATGCTTGTACAGTATCTCTGAAGTCTCAAACACAATAATACTGTATTAGTGCTATTAGCATTACTGAATAAAATAGCCTGAGGACTGGAGTTCGGTTCCCTAAAATGGGGAACCAGCTACTTCAATGCTGGTAGCAGTAGATTATTTCTTGGCTACTGTAATATTTACTACTCAAACACATTTTAAAATAGTTATGGAGTTGAACTGGGTAAAAGTCCACCAGTTACACAAGGTTGCAAACTCAGCTTGCTAGCATGTTTGGTAGCTTGCCAACCATAATATTATAACTAAACATATTTTTCCCCCTCTAATTCAGTACCATCTGAATGATAGACAGTAAGTCTCAGGAAAAGCTGAATATTGATGGATTGCTCCCCTCCCCAGCCCCATCCCATCCGTTGTGTCATGTGCTGGGAAACAATGTTTCATTGCAGAAGTGATGGAAGTCCAAATCTTAGCAGAGTGAAAAAAGTCATGGGAATCACAATTCCAAACTTGCTTTAAGATGTGAAGGAAAATGTAACACCCTGTGCAGTCCTGGATGCTTGAAACTCCATCTATCCTACTGGATGGAGATGCCTTCTTGTTAAATGGCAACATTACTATTATCCACTGAAATGCATCATGCAGGGTGCCATATCTTTACGACTGATGCTAAATTCAACCGAGTAAGGCACATGATGCAGAAAGCCTGAAGGCTAGTGCTAAGTAAACTAGCAAATACAGAAAAAAGGCTGTGAATGACAGAAGGAAAAAAAAATTAAACAAAATAAATCCCCAGTGAACAGCACAACAGGAAGAAAAGAGTACGTTTATACACTTACATCGAGTGAGGCTATTAGAAAAGCAAACATGAATAATTTGGGAGTATAAAGCTAAGAACCACATTCCTAAATGTTTGGTGCTTTTCAAATGTACCTACAAATTGAAAATCCTGAAACTCTCTTCACTGCTGGTTTCTGCCTGCCCCATCTCCTGGACTTATTTTGTTGTGCCTGTTTGTAAACTGGAAGATAATATATACTGAATTTTTGTAAATCTGGAAAAAATGAAGGGAGAACTGAAGAGCTATAGGCCCTCTGGGGCTTACTTTGATAAAGAACATATCTTTATTGAACGCTATTATCATGGAATCAGTGGCTTGGGAGGCACTCAAAGTGCTGAGCTTTCAGAGGCAGCCTAAGGGCCAGAGAAATCTTCCAAAGGCTGGAGAAATCCCCCAAAAGCCTGAAGAGAAACAGGTTTGGCTCATTCAAAGAAGAAAGATAATCTGAAGAGGCTTGAAAATGAGTTTTGGATTCTGAAGGGAGAATAATTTGAATTCAGTAAGATAATTTTAGTAATCTAATTCTGCTTAAAATACCTGACCGATGTGACAGACGTAGCATGGAAGAAGGGAGATGTTGCAAAAGGGTGCAAAACTGTCTTCTCACCCCTTCAGGGTTGAGTGGTGGTGGTGGGAGGAAAATGTCCCTCTCTCTTCAATCATAAAAGTGCTTTTCTTGAAAAGGAAATGGACGTGGACACATTATACCTTTTGAAGCTCAGGAGCTGGCATAAAGATGAAAGCAGCTCTCTTTTGGGAGCTAGCAGCAGCCACAAAACATTTAGAAGATAAAGTTAAAATGCAGGACTTGGGACCTCCAGACATGGAATTTCAAACTAGAAAATAAAATTACAGATGGCTTTTTCCAGCCAGTCTGATAGGTAACAGGCTGCCAAAGCAGTTCTTCATAATACTATAAAAAATAATTTAAAAAACCCCACACTTTTGTTATTACTCTAAGAAGGTGGACAAAAGTAGATTTAACTTTAATAGAGTAAGTTGCACTGATTCCTGTAGTGGAATAGGCAATAGGCATAACCTGCTTTTGCCAGCACTCACGGATAGCTCTGAGAATTCAGGGACATTAAGAAAGCTAATGTACTTTGGCTTTGTTCTAATTACTTTTTTAATAAGTTTTGCTGGACCACTAAGAATAGATGCCATCCAGGGAACTCGAGAATTCAGTCACTCCAGTACTAATGCTCATAACCTGTTCTAATCAGACTGTGGGCACCTTGGACAGGACTCACATAATGTACTTGAATCCAGCTGCTCCTGTTGTCACCCCCTATAGCAGTGACAGGTTTCCACAGTCTCGACTAGGGGCCTCTTTCTCCAGGTGGTGACCAACCACAAACAGAGCGTGTGCTCCAGTTGGCATGCTCTCTTAGACATGCGTTGAAAGTTTGTAAGCTCAAGTAGAGCCATTTTCCCAGGGATAAGAAAACAGAGTGAAAGAACTACAGGAGAATCAGCAGGTAGGCATTCACTTGAGTTTACAAAAACTTTTAGTCACGTGATGAATATCATGGTCACAGCCAACCCTGGGGGTGGGGCAGAGCCCAGGGCAAATCAGCCCATATGGGGCCCCCTTAACCCTGAGCAGGGCCATGGTATCCCTGCAAGGTGGGGGGGTGGCACCGCGCTTCTTCCGCAGTGCAGGGCTGAGCCGCCAGCTCCAGCTGGGCCCTGCAGGAGGGGCCGTGGCCACTCCGCTCAGCTCTGCAGGGACCCCCAAAATGTGGGGCCTGGGGCGGTCACCCCAACCCGCCGTACCCTAGGGATGGCCTTGACTATGGTCATCACCAACTGACTAGCACCCAAAGTTACTCACAAGCGTAAGGGCATGCAGGATCATGCCCTCATTTATTTTCAAGCATTCATAACTAAATCATTAAAAATTTATACACATGCCACTGGTGAAAGTAATCATGTGATCAATCCAAGCCAGTTTCCACACTGGGAGGAAGAGTCACCTCTCAAGCACTCCACCTGCACGCAACTTGCACTTCTCATTCCATTAAGGCAAACGCTAACAGTGTGAACATTGAGATAACTGAAATTCTTCCTACTGGAAAACAATTAAATCTGTCAGAAAAATGTCAGCTCCTTCCCTGGAAACTGAGAAGATCTAATCCATATGACTGGCAATATTCAGCCCCAGACCAGAGATCTCATATCTCATGGGATTTCAGAGCTATATATGCCACATTTATCATAGAATTATAGAGAAGTAGAGCTGGAGGTCACCTAGTTCAACCCGCTACCTAAGGCACGGTCATCCTTATCCAAACCATCTTGTACAAACCATAATCTAAACTCTATATAAGACTACCGTGAATCCTGATACAATACAGACCTAACACCATAACCCGCCACAGGGAAAACAGAAACCACAGCAGCCAACACCCAACTTCTATAAAAAGTTGTCAATATATGCGGGACTTTTTTTGTTTTCTTATAGGGCTGGAGCTGGGGCAGCCATGGGGGGAGAGGGCTGGGACAGCCAGGGGGCTCATGGCAGAGCCCCCCCATGTAGCGTGAGACAGTGGGAGGCAGCAGGGATCACCCCCCTGCTGGGCAGCAGCCAGTGAGCGGGGCTTTTTTATCCCCAAAGAGCCGGGAGCTGGAGCCAGGCGGGGCAGCCACTGCGGGGGCTGGGAGAGCAGGCAGGGGATGGGGCCCGTGTGATTCGGGGATTTGGCTGATTCGGCAGCAGCCGAATCTCTGAATCAGATTCAGCTGAATTGATTCAGGACAGTGATTCGAATCACCAAATCATATCACTGTCCCCTGAATCGGCTGAATCCAAATCCGAAGTGAATACTAGCTGCTTTGTGCAGGCCTAGATCATCCCTGACCAGTGGCTATCCAGCCTCTTCTTGAACATCTCCAGTGATGGAGAGTCCACAACTTCTCCATGCAGTTTCTTCCATCGCCGCGCTGTCCTAACAGTGAAGAAGTTTTTTTGGATATCCAATCTTAACCTATATTTTGCTGCAACTTCAAGCCACTGGTCCGTGTCCTCTTCTGCAGCAAGAGAAAAGAGGTGTTTTTATGGCAGCCCTTCAAGTATTTGAAGACTGTTATCATATCCCCTCTTAAGCACCTTTTCCTCAAGCTGAATATGCCTAGTTCCTTCAATCTCTCCTCGTATGACTTGCCTTCCAAGCCTTTTATCGTCTGTTACCCACCTCTAAACACTCTCTAACTTCTCCACATCCTTTTAAAAATGTAAAGCCCAGAACTGCACACAGTGCTCCAGATGAGGCCTAACAAGTGCTGAGCAGAGAAGTGCTATCACCTCCTGTGTTTTGCACCTAACGCTTCTATTGATGCATCCCGAAACTGCAATCACCATTTTTGTGGCTGCATCACACTGCAGGCTCATACTGAACCTGTGATCTACCAAGACTCCCAAATCATCTTCCATAATACTGCCAGCCAGCTGTCACGCATTTTATACTTGTGCTTTTGATAATACCCCGTGAGGCGTAGCACCTTGCATTTGTTAGCCCTAGCCCAACTTTCCAATCTGCGGAAATGCTTCTGAATTGCACTTGCATCCTCCAACATCCTTCCTTGTCTTTCCTAGCTTTGTGTCATCTGCAAACTTGCTCAAAAAGCTTTCTATGCCAGCATCCAAATTGTTAATAAACAGGGAACAGGACTAGGCCCAGGACAGACCCCTGTGGGATTCCGCTTGAAACCTCCTGCCATTCTGACATGAAACCATCAATAATTACCTTTTTTGGCAGCTATTGAACCAGTTATCTATTCACCTTGTAGTAGCTTTTATCTAGCCCACATTTGTTTATGTGAAGCTCATGTGGGACCTTGTGAAAAGGCTTGCTGAAGTCCAGATACACTATATCCACAGCATTCCTTTCATTCACCCAAACAGTTATTTTGTCTGACTCAAGTTTGTCTGACACTAATTGTTTTGCACAAATCCATGCTGGCTGCTTGCGATCAGTCTTTCCTGCCTCAGATGCTTGCAAATGGCCATCCTTAGATTATGGTCCAGGACTTCTGAGGTACTTAGATGAGGCTAACCAGTCTATAGTTCCCCAGATCCTCCTTCGTGCCTTTTTTAAAGAGGGGTACTATGCTGGCCCATCTGACAACTGCATGAAACTTACTGCCAAGGTCTCCAAAAGCTCCTCTGCCATTAAAAGAACAGGTCAACATCTTTCCACTTGGATACAACTTATTTTTCCATCTCAATCATTGCAGCTTTAAAACTGTGGCAATTTTAAGTACTGAAATATTTTTTTAGTGATAGAAAAATAATTTTCATACTTGTAATTATTTCTTCCCCTCTTAGAGCTGTATGGTTGGATTCATTGTACCAATTCATCTTGATTTGAAGACAAAGGAACATGAACAATATGAAAAATGAATAGTGAATAATGTTTTCAAAGCCTTTTTTTTTGCCACAAGTGTTCGTGTACACAGAACATGGTGGGCCATAATTGTTCCATGGTGAATCTACTGGCATGACCTGAATGATTCACTTGCAGATCCTTCAGCCATCCTTGATACAGGACAATTAAACTGAACTGCATCACCATGTTCCTTGGCTTATATATATGTAATCTATATGAAGGTATATGTGCACATGCATGCTTGTAGGACATTTGTGTGGATTGTGAACGGCCATGTAAGTTCTTCCTGTATTTTTGACCATCCCACCCACTCCCAGGCCATTAACCCACCTCTAAAATTAACTAAACTAGGTCAAACACATGCAACGAGACAAGCCACTGTCATACTATTTAAAAGATCACCAATTTCTCCCCTCTCACTCTAAATGTGGCATTTCCCCCCTTTTTTCAAATTATCAACCCAATCCCCAGAATAGTCAAACAGATGGGCTGCCTGCACATCACACTAAAGGTCTTTCAAATGATTTAAAGAAGGGTCTGTGAGTAAAGGACAAAGTCTCAAGCTTTCTTAGAAGAGCCAGACATAAATGTCTTGATCTCTTTGGGGCAACTTCTAGATGTCTTATTAATCTCATGGCTTCCTGGACATATATTTGACTTTGTATAATATATGCTACTGATATCACATGCATCGCACCACTTTGCAGAATACAAATATTAGACGCAATGAAAAATAAAACTTCTAAAATTTCCTAAAATATATGTTGGTAATGGGTATGACATATGCAGAATACTTGACGGTCAAATAATATACAGGTTTACTGGCATTGTTTGCATAGTTCATTGAACTCCTTTCTAGTTTATCCTTTCTCCATAACTCATCTTTAATATATGTTGAAAAGAAGAAAAATCTTTGGAAAGCTGATTAAAAAACAAAATGGAAGCTGGTTGTTTGAAACTAATCATGGGCATAAAATGTTGGGGTAAGTCTTGAAAAAATGTTGTTTCCAGTTACATACACACACCTACAAATGCATCAAATGGCTAGAAGTCAGGATTATCTAAGAAATCCTAAATCCCACTGAATTTCAGTGGAGAAAAGAAGCCTAGTCCCTTTGGGTTCAGGTGAAAATCTCAGCCTGTGTCCACAAAAGTGTTTTGACTAATAGGGATATGGAAAAAAAAAAAATCTGGAAGCAGAACATTTTGGGTATGTTACTACTTACTAACCAAACCAACCCAAAAAACAAGCAAACTTCTAAAAAAAAAAAAAAAAAAAAAAAGAAAAGTGTAAGCTTTTGGAAACTTATGGGCATTTTTACATATGCAAGCGCCAGGCTTGCGCTGCGACACTTACAGTTGTATAAGCGGTGAAATGCACATCCTTGCTGAGAAAATGGTGGCGGCGCACTTTTGAACTAAAATCATAGGAGTCTGCTCTGAAGCAGCAGATCTCCAATGCATCGCGGGACAAAAATGTATGCGTATAAATGCCCTTAGATGTAAAACCATAACCACAAGCAATTTTGAGCCCTTTTCTATGGTTTGAAATATAAGGGCTTACAGTGAAAATATGATCAGGATCTTGGATATGGTGGTATAAACACGGTGTGTTACAACTTAAAAGGCCAGAGCATCTCTGGCCTGCTTAACGCAGGTCAAAGAAGAATTCACTCAGTCATTTCAGCATCAGGTCATTGTCTTCTATTTGAGCTATGACTTGTGTTTGAGAGATTCAGTCTTAACTTAAAGATTATAAGAGGCTGAAAGCCCATTTTGTCGCTACATCATGCCAGTCGTTAACTACTCTGGTTTAAAGAAAAATAAATGATACCTGATTTCTAGTTTAAATTTGACTGTCTTCAACTCTCAATCACTAGTAACACAGCTCACCCTTATTGTAACAGGAGCACAGAAAGCCAGCATTTTAAATGAAAAAAAATGTTAGCAGAGGTGAGTGGTGTTGGGTTCATATATGGAGAACCACAGCATTGGACCTCATATTTTGGCTTTTGAAAGCTGTGTAACAGGGGGTGGAGAGGATATACATTCTGTTCTTCAGCTGCAGTTTTGATCCACAAAGACTACAATTTTCAGTCTCTTGAAAATTTAATTATAGATAATGTGTGCATGAGTAGCAGGAACACAATGAGTACACAGGGCATAAAAACTCCACTCAGACTGCATCCTCTTAGGTTATGCAGCTTGTCTCCTGCCAAGAGCAGAGGTACTTCTATAAGCTCATATTCAGTATGAAAATGGCTTGCAAGTTATACTAACCCAAGCATGAGTTCGAGTTTTATTTTTTTCTATTATTCTACCCTTCGCATTGTGAACCTACACATAAACCAGAACAAAGACGAACTCACGATTCTTTGAAAGGCTGATGTCGAGAAAACATTTAAATATTCTAGCTAAAAGCTACAGATGTGTTTCAGCACATGGCTGCTTAAATGCACTCACACCGCACTTTGCAGACCAACAACCATAAATCAGGTGAGATCTATCTATTAAAGTTTAGAGACCCCATTTTTGTGAGAAAGGAGGTCAGTTTGAGATGCAGCAGGCAGCTGCTGCTTCAAAATGAGGGTGAAGCCAATTTCATTGCTAACATGGCCAGTTGTTTGCCTGAATATACGCAACAAAAATCAAAGATTTGATTTTATCTGTACAGTCAAGCTCAGAGTGAATAATATTTTAGGGAAAAATGAAACGTATATATTTGATCTCCAAAAAGAAACCCATATCAGAGGAGTTCGGCACAGTATAAATTAACTATATCTTAAATAAAAATGACGGGTCCTTGTACATTCAAAGTAACTCCTCTTCTGTCTCAATAGTAAACCAGAATCAGCCTGAGGCATAAGTGATCTTGATGTTGCTTTGGTTCCCTTTTCAACAGGCTCATCTCCTAGAATGCGTTGAGCTTCTTAACTAAGAAATTAACCTATTTGCAAATTAAAGTGCATGCCAGATGCATAACTCCACATTCAAGCAAGGGGAGAGGATGTACACTTTCCCCATGAGAACAAAGAAACCGCATATTACTTCAGCATCTCAAAGGTCATTTAGATTGCTTTGGCACTATGGGCTTACCTACATATTTGGAACTTGCTCCTACACAATCAATCCCTTACAGATAATCATGACAAGAAGGGCATTGGGAATCACCAGAAATGCCCAAGGGGAATCCAGCATTGCCAGCTATCGTGATTTTATTAAAAGCCTCATATTGCATATATTTTACTTAAAGCCCACCAGCTCCAGGAGTCATGAGATTATCACAGATCCTAAACTTATTTAGAACAAAATGCAAGTACTTGCCCTACTTACCACCAAAAAAAGATAAAAATGTGATGTGAAGGAAAGGTTGAAAAACAAGAAGGCAAGTAAAAAAAAAAAAAAAAAAGAGGATAACAGTTTCAATTTTTAACTTGATTTTGTGATTTTCTACAGAGCCCAATTCAAAATTCAGAATTCTTGGGGTTGGCCGAACTAATAAGAGAATTAACAAGAGTCCTGAGGTCTGTCTACCAGTAGGAATAAGGCCTGAAAAGGAACTAAATATTTCCTAACTAGGAGGAAAATTGTGCCTGAAGGACCATGCTTTGCTTGGGATTGCACAGACACAGGACGGAGATGGGCTTTGCTCCCAAAGTCTTACATTAAGACAAGAACAGACAGAAATGGAATACCAAGCAAGCAACAAGACAATGTCAGCATCATGAGCAGTCATCCAAGGACACTCATTGACTTGTTCACTGTTTTAAAGTCATCAGGCACTTACACACATGCAGGGAGCCTGGCCCAGTGCCAGCACGTTGAAGGAGACTTGATTAGTCAGGTCTGCTGGAGCACGTAAATTGATGTGCCCTGGCAGCCTGATGCGTCATGTTCATCAGTGGTGCAGCACGCCTCTGAGCAGACAAAATGGCAGCAGTGCGCTTTGAACTAAACTGTGTTCATGTGCTTTAGTTCAAAGCTCACTGCCACCATGTTCTCAGCACAGAGGCATGCTGTGCCGCTGATGCATGTGTTCCTGATGCGGCACTGGAAGCTTCTAATTAGTGTGGCTCGCTAATTAAAAGCACCCACAGCACCGAATTGGGAACACATGTAAAAATTCCCATCATAGCCAGCAAAAGTTTTGAAGTACAATACATGAGATAGATTTGAACGGGTTTACAGGGAATTGCTCGCAAACATGAGGAACAACCACAGAGAAGGCACACGGGGGCTTATTTTCAAAGAGGCAATAGCATCAATGATTGATGGGAGGCAGGAGGCTAAATCCCAATAGCAAAGGAGAGATAAGCCAGGACAGAATAGGCCAGAAACAGCTTGTCTGGGGCAACTGGAAAAGGGCAGTGTGTGGAGGAATATAATAAGGAGGAAGATGTGGTCAAAGAGATCGGTTCAGAAAATTACCTTTGCTGCAACATTCTGAATGGAGACGAGTGCATTGATCTAGGCAGAGAAGAGGACGTTATAGTATTCATGATGTGAGATCGGGAGAGTGAGCTCGGGCAAAAGTTTTAGCTGTGCCAATGGAATTTAGAAATCCTACGTTTTAAGCAGCTCCCATTTCCTGTACCATTGGATCAGAGGGCTTTTCATTATTTATAGCGTGTTGCTGGGTACGATGGAGGGGTTTTGTTTGCTGGCTCTTGGATCCTTGATTATTTATGGGTGGTTATTTACTTACAGACTTTTTTTTTCCAAATACATTTTTAGTTATTTCCTCTTAAAGTTTTCACAAAGTCCTTCAAGGATTCGCACTTTGCAGTCTTCATCATAAGCCCCACCACAGCAATCTCATATTTGAGGTGTGGGCGTCTTAATTTTTAAAATTATTTTAATTAAAATCTTGACATTTAAAGTATAAAATATTGGTTATAGCTATTCTCTTAGGGAAACTTTGCATTCTTTATAACAGTTTATAATACTGAGAGCTGAGGGGAAGGCAGAGAGGAAGGGGGGAAGGTTAATTATTGTCCTAGGGCCTAGGAGCGCTATTCAAAGACCAGGAACCCAACACATGCTAGCATCACACAAAAACAGAACAAAAGCACTGCCCCGAAGAACTCGTGTTTCAGTAGCATAATGAATTGAGAATGAACAGAGCATCAGCTCTGGGCAGGAACATAGAGGGGAGCATGAACGACTGCTTGGGCCCTGATGCCCAAGCTGCAGACCATAGCTGTTACCACCGATTGCATCCTGCACTACATGGAAAGTAGTATCAGTCTCTAAAAAATTCAAGGGAGTCCAAACAGACTGGAGGACTGAGAAGTATGACAACCATGATAAGAGATTAATGATCGTCCAATCCCATTCACGCTTTACATTTATACATGCTCACCATGCTCCTACCCTAAGATCTCCAGCAAGTCAGACTAGATGGAACAAAAGTGGGTAGAGGCAATTGTTTCAAAAACCTATATGCTATAATAGGAAACTTTTGGATCAGGTTATGAGGCTTAAAAACAAAGAGATTTCCGGATCTGGTTTTTCCTTATTAACGAGAAGACAAACAGGCAACACTAGTAATCTGGCAGCATGTGCTTAATCTGTAAGAGAGTGGAGTCCCTCATATTTTTTACTAATGAACTTTTCCAGATGATTAAGAATGGCCTGAGCCCATCTTCCACAGACTTAAAGTGGATGTATATGACAAGGAAACCATAAACCATCAAGAGAAGAATGAAAGGGGGAAAAAATAGCTCCCACAAAAAAGAAAACAAAACCACAAAACAGTAAGAGAATATAGTGCAATAGGCAGAATTAGAGAGATTTTCCTTAATTAAAAAATCAGGCTAGTAGTTCACACACCAGTTTTTAACTGATGGTATATTTGGCTGGGAGTGGAGGGAAATCAATATCTATAACGTATTTGGGTTTATGTCAATTCATTTTCTTCAAACTAGGGCAAGGTAAGTGGAAGTTAAATTAATTATTCAAAGTAGGCTGGGAAAAAGGTGGGACAAATCCCCTAAAGTAGTTCCATGGGGATCAGAACTGGACAGCATAGCACAAATACAGGGTCAACTTCTCTATTCTTCACTCCAGCAAAGTATCCAGAAAGTTCAAGAAGAATTTTGTTTGGAATAAGGCCTGCAGGATACCAAATCGAAATGCAATACGTACCACTGATACTTCTAAAGAAACTATCCCATCAAGTCTTCTTTTAAACCTGTTTTATTTGTTCCATTTATTTCACCCTCTGCCAGTTAAATACCAACCCTAAATTTTGTTCACCCATCCTCTCCCACCACACGCACACTGTGAGAGGAGAGCTGGTAATTCAGATCCGTGGAAGAAAAACTCAGCTTCTGCTTAGTTTGCATAATCCTGACCTACTTCAACATTGAAAAGAAAAAGATGCATTTCACATCTCTGTTTAGACCATGAGAATGATATTTGCTTCTTTCCATGTAGAGTTTGTCTAGACCTGCGGCCATTCTTTAATTATGCAGTCCAGTTTTCCTCTTAAGCCATGAAAACATCTGTGAAACAGCTCAAATGGGATATTTTCAAGAACTAGTTTTTAAAAAACGAAACACTGAATATAGCCTAAAAATGACCAGATTATTTTCATGCCTCATTCACACAATCTGAAGTAAATGACCATCTATATCCTTTTCTCTGCATGGACTCTTGTTTATTTCTTGGATCACAGTGTGGAAACATCTGCGCGCGCACGCGTGTGTGTGTCTAATGGTTACATAAAGTATGAAAATGTAGGAGGCAAATAATAAGTGTTTTAAGAAAATAATACTTATGAGGGTGTTTTAAAAACATAATTTCGTTAACCAAAAAATAAATGCAAAAATAAAAGCTTTGTTCAAATATAACTGGGCATAAGGCAGAGAAACTTTAGAGATAAAGGATTTTTGTAACAGTAGCAAGAAAATCAAGCTGATTAAAATTAACACTAAAACAACGTAAGGTTAGAAAGTGGCACTGGGACTTTCTCCAGTGCTCTACATAAATCTCAAGATAGTGCCTCCAATGGAGCGTAAATGATCTTCCATGGGGAAAACACAGCAAGAATAATGGTAGAATAGAAGATAGGTTTGTACTTGATGTTAATGACGCCCAAAATGTATACTATGCTATGTGCATATTTTTCATATTATTTCAATTTTTCTCATATTTACTTGTGTAGTAAACCTTGTTTCTTTTTATGACCAGGTCACAAAATGTTTAGACACAGGAATCAAGGTAGATGTCATCTACTTGGATTTTAAGAAAGCCATCAATAGGGTATCTCATCCTATCCTCACAGATAAACTGAGAGGCTGTGATGTAGATGATTACACGGTCATGTGGGTGGCAAATTGGCTTAGGGGTTGTACCCAGGGAGTGGTGGGGGATGGGTTGGTATTGACCTGGAAATATGTGGGCAGCAGAGTCCCACAGAACTCTGTCCTTGGACCTGTGCTGTTCAGTGTCTTCATCAGTGACTTGGATGAGGGTGTGGAAAGCACTCTGTCCAAATTCGCTGATGATACCAAATTATGGGGTAAGGTTAACACACTAGAGGGTAGGGAACAAATCCAGGCAAATCTGGACAGGTTGGAAATGTGGGCACAAAAGAACAGGATGCAGTTCAACTAGGACAAGTGAAAAGTGCTGCACCTAGGGAGAAGGAATCACCAGCACACTTACAGGCTAGGGCATGACCTTCTCAGCAGCAAAGTAGCGGAAAGGGATGTCGGAGTCATTGTTGACAGCAAGAGGCACATGCGTCGTCGATACGACGAAGCGATCAGTAAAGCTAACTGCACTTTATCATGCATTACAAACAGGTCCAGGGAGGTGATACTTCCCCTTTATGTGACACTGGTCGGGCCGCAGTTGGAGTACTGCATCCAGTTTTGGACATAGCACTTCAAGAGGGATGTGGACAACCTCAAGAGGGTTCAGAGGAGGGCCACTCGTATGGTAAGGGGCCTGCAGGCAAAGCCCTACACGAAGAGATTGAGGGCCCTGGATCTCTTCACTCTCTGCAAGAGAAGGCTGAGAGGTGATCTTATGGCTGCCTAGAAATTCAAATTCATCAGGGAGGGGAGGGGGACAGCAAGGGATAGGAGGTGCTCTGTTCACCAGGGCACCCCCTGGAGTAACTAGGAACAACGGTCACAAACTGGCAGACAGCAGATTTAGGTTGGACAGCAGGAAGAACTTTTTTACGGTAAGGGTTGCCAGAATTTGGAATGGACTTCCAAGGGAGGTGGTGCTCTCCCCTACCCTGGGGGTCTTTAAGAGGAGGCTAGATATGCAGCTGGATGGGGTTGTTTGGCCCCAAGCACTCTTTCCTGCCCAGGGCAGGGGGTCAGAGTCGACGATCTGCTGAGGTCCCTCCCACTTCAAACATCTATAAATCTATGAAATCCATCAATAAGTGCTGCTGACCACTGTCTGAACTAAGAACGCTGATAGTCCAAGACAACTGAATGAGCCAGGAGAGAACAAAAAAACCAAACCAAACCAAACCAGACCAGCCCAAACGCTGCCCCCCCCCGTCCGAGACTCTTTTAATTTGCAAATTACATAAAACATTCAATTACTTGGGAATGTTTTCAAGCAAATGAAGTGCACTTATGTGACATCACATCAGGCTATGTGTTTCTAGTACCTTTATGCCAAGAGCCCATGAGATCTGCAGTCAATGAGGTAACAAGAGGCAGGTCAAATAAGTTGTTGATCTGCTTTGTGTCTGAGAATCAGAGTTAGAGGAATAATGGCACTAAAAGGCAACAAATGGGAAGAACCAGCGTTTATTAAACAAGTAGGCAGCTTGACCTGGGGTGGTAAGGATATGGGTATCTTCATTACTCGGTACACTTGGGAGTGCCTATTCAGCGATGATTCATGTTCAGCCATTAATTGTTAGAAAGGGTGTACTGTACAGCACCTTTGTAAAATAGTCTAGTTCTTGATAGAGGAGTCCCAGGCTGGTTCAAAAAGGAGTCAACTCGAAAGAGACTGGGGAACCAGTCATTGCATACAGATTGGCTAGGGATGAATAATTTACTATCCATCTACTATTTGGAATATTGTCTAAAAGTTATCGGCTACAGCATTTTTATTGTCAATGTACTCAGTCCGGCAATGAGAAGTCATCGTTGCTAGATGATTTTAAGCAACATGGTTTTGCCTAGGGACAGAAATTACACACAAACCAGGATAAGTGACTGGAAACCAGTTCAAACCTGTAACGCAACAGAACTTCAGTGCACATAAACTGCTTTCAAAATGGCCAAAACCAGTTTAAGATTAACCTGCATTGATGTATTATCAGAGTTAACTGGTTTAGATTAAATCGGTCCATTGAACTTCTGTCTCAGGGTGGGCGAGCTAGCCTTGGCCCAAGTGGGCTGCTCCAACACAGCATGGAGGTGCACTCTAGCCCCCTGAGCTTTTGGCCTGGGCCACAGTAGGCACATGGCTGCATTCAGAATCAAAAGTGAATGTCCATTCACTTATTAGTTCAATCTATGCAGCTTAAACTAACCTGAGGAGGCTGAATCGATTCAGCCTCAGGCTTTTTGACTGTCTGTACTTAGCTTTTGAGTCACATCGTTCGGGTTACTCGTGATTTATGGCAACATGGTAGCATTAATTGCACCATTTCTTTCACAGAAAGAAATTGGTATGACCAGACCATTTGATGGGCTTGCAGCCAAGTAGGCCCATAGTTGCATTTGTGAATGTGACCACGGTGCTACCTGGAAGACTATTCAGTGAGACCCTTACAAGAAAAACACTTCACTAAAGCAATTATGGGGTTTTTTTTTAATAATGGGAAACAATATAAACGTTAAAATGCAGGTTCCTATTGCTTCTCCTATAGTAAAGCTGTAGTCCAAATAGCAGCTCAGCAAGGAATGAAAGGATATAAGATATCTCTGAGTAATAGTGTGGGAAGGAGGCAGGCTCTGCAAGGGTGGACAAACGATAAGAAAGGCTCTGTCTCCTCACCATCAAATATGCCAGGCCACTTAGCTGTGCTGAGGTATGTGTATATCTGGCAAGTTTACACCCTCCTTGGAGCTCCAGGGGAACTGAGTCACAGGCTCCTTTTTGAGCTGCAGAAATCTGCTGTCCCTGCTTACAGGAGGTCCAGATGTCATAACATAGTTCGCTACAAGGGGCTGGATATGAAGTCATGTACCAGTCTCCCGTGCTTCTCAGAGCCTGTGTGACGTGAAGCATCATCATCCACATTGTTTAAAGGACAACAAAGCCAAAAAAACAGTTAATTTTGTAGAACAAGGAAAGGAAGCAAGATATTCCGCCTTTTGGTTCTGGTATTTTAAATGTAACAGATCATCCTTGCTCCCTGCTAAATGCAAGCATTTTTTTTCCTTGAGTGAATCCAAAGGAAAATAACCAAACCAGCACTTTTAGTACAGTATGCAACTCCTTTGTGAATTGGCTTATCTAGGCATTCATTTAAATACAGTAATTAAGATTTACCGCAAAACAGAAGCTGCTTTCAGATGTCACTTTGAAGGCCAGATGATCTCCTCTTTATTAATATCATCATTTTAAACTGTTGTCAGATGATTTTCTAGGATCAAGCTGTAAGGAAAGAGACTGCACCACCAAAGTGTGTCATAAATGTGTGTGCAACATGGGCTCAGACAAAAGGAGAAATTGATTCCTCATCTCTAACTCCGTGGACAGCTAAAACTGCACAAGTCGTCTCAGTGTGGTTTATTTGGTCCAAAAGAGTGAATTTCTAGCTTCAGTATCTGCCATTCGCCTTTTAAATTTAACTCCCTACAGAAGAACATAACACTATTGGAAAAGGCTTCTTAAAACCTTTATGGAAAAACCAGCAGCTTACTGAAATGAAAAATGAGATCCTAGAGAGAAAAGAAGTGATTCCATCCCCTTACAGATGAAGGCAGAACCCAGGAATGTGGGGTGAAACAATTAAAGTAGGATGATTCCAAAGGAGAATAATTATTTCACAATTACCTGAGAGCATTGCATGTCTTGCTCTACTTAGTTTTTATTTTCCAAATAGGCTTTCTAGTTCCTGCATTTTTCATATGCCTCTGAATGGCTTTCACCCTCCAGTTGATCCCCCACCCCGCAAAAAAAACAACAAAAAAACTCAGTATATATATATATATATATATATATATATATATATATATATATATATATATATATATATGACAGTGAACTCTCTATATTTTGATTCAAGCATGTTGTTACCTAACTCCTGCCTATCAGTGTGTTTAATCAGAAAGTCAGATCAGGGCTTACAATATACTTTGAGACTATATGAACTGAAAATAATTTGCTCTAGGAAATGCAGTTTGGGGAAACACAAGCACCAGCCCCTCCACATTAGAAACCGAGTTCAGAGTATAAGCACAAACTGCAGTATCTCAATGACTCCCGAGGGACTTTTCTTGTTGAAATGCATTCTTTACATTGCATGAATTTTTAAAAAGCAGAGATTTTTGCATTCTTTTTCTTTCTATCTTTGGTGCGCAATATTTTTAAACACCTTTTGGGATTCATTATGAAATTTAATCTCCTTAGCTAAAATGACTATGCAATATCAAACAATTAAAAATATGCTGATATATTTAGAATGGTAAAACTTTTCAAAAGCAATAAAAGGTGTTTAATTTGGATGAGCATCGGTAGTCAGCAAAAATAAAAGTCAAAATACTTGGAAGTATTTAATATAAAGACCTTACTGCAAAAAATATGTTAAATAAAAAAATACTTCATTTAAACTTCTCAGAAGTTACATGCTGAAGTCTCATTTAATGAGACAGCTGCTTGGAAAGAGATGGTCGGGGGGGGGAAATTAGTGACCCCATGAAATCCTAATTATTTGGCATACGTCTGATGATCCTTTTTGCTTAGTGAAGCTTTTTTGTAGACTCTTTCAAGGAATTCTCTCCTCTTTTCTTTGTTTTCCATCAATAGATGCAAAGTAATCTCAGCTGAGCAAAATGCAGTTGCGCAAGTCATAATACTTAAAATAATGCTGTTAACCAAATCAGAGACAGAATTGTTCTTCAAAATGCCAGCAGGGGGTGAGGCTACAGCCTCAGAGGACAGCTGACACAAACAGGCATTTTCATGGCATTTTCATTTGTTGATTTGCAGCTTGATATTTTACCTATAAAAAGAGCTAGCTAAGAAATTCACTTTTTTAGTGGGGTACTCTTTTATTTTATTTTTAATGCACTTCAGTCATCCCCATTAACCTAAAATTTGGACAACTCTACTTTGTAACCTATTATCTGTAATGGTCTTGTTTTATTTGTATATAACAAGGTGCACTTATGCCATATGAATGATGAAATTGCTTATCTACGAAATATTAACTGGCTAATCTATTGTGAGGCAAAAATATATTCTGCTGAAAATATACCCTTTCTGGTTGCTTATTTAGCATTTTGCACATATATCTGAATTTGACTCACTCTTGGGCTGCATTAGAGATGCAAATTCAAACACAAATATTTTTATAGATAATTTACACCCAATGTCATGGATCCCCATTAGTTGCAGATGGCTCAATTTCAGGCCCTCTTGTATCAGTATCTTGGAGTCTAATGATTTTATTCAGTCATCCAAAGTGAAAGTTAAGTTTATCCCTGAAGTATTAGAAAGTAACACTCATCTACAGTTCTCTCTCTCATTGGAATTGGTATCATGGAATTGAAAATCTTTGGTGCAAGAGCAAAGGGAATCTCCTCACTGTGATTTGCCATCTGATCTTTAAAACAAACCATTTTATAATCCTACAGCTTGTATGTAAAAGACACTCGCTGAAGGCAGTCGGTGCGCAAATTCTCTTAATGATTTGATTCTTACATTGATCAGGTTGTAAAATATTCATTTCCATTTATGCCTTCTTTTCAAAGAGCAGAAGTTGCTTTTTACATTCAGTTAGTAAACACAGGCCCGAACCCGGCTGCCATCAAGAGATCATAAGTTGTTTAGCTGTTAATATATTTAACAGCTGTTAGATAATTAACAGTTATTTTACCAACCTGCTCAAAATGGACACTGTATGCAACCTCCTACTTACTCCCTAAAACCAAGTTATTCTAGAATTTTAATTTCATAAAATCTTTATCTCTGTATCATGATAAGTGACCTTATAGATATTTTTATAAATAAAAGTTAAGATCCTTATAATTAATTTGAATGATATCATTCTGCAGGTTGCTAAACCTCTTAAGTTACAGAAAATACAGAAAAGCAAATTGCACTGGTTAATTTGAGGTACCTGTTACATCAGGTACGTGGACATGTCTATAAAATTACCAAAGTGTAAAAGTATTATAAAATACTAAGACAATATTTGAAAAGTCATAAGCCTTGTTACTTTGTTAGTTATTAAATACAGGGACTAATTTACAGCTGTTAAGCGCCATTATCTGATTACACAGAAGCCACTAAAAAGCACTGAAAATTATTTTAAAAAAATGTCTCTTTTTGTTACTGGCTGGAATCGAGGTTGAGATTGTGAAGTGGAAGTAAGAAATAATTACTGGAAACGTACATTGTCCTGCCCTGTAACTTGCTTTTTAACACTTCTAAGATGCCACTGATTCAAAAAAAACAACCCTGAGATAAAAAAAAAATGACTTCTCTCTAATTTTCAATTGAAAGGGAAAAAGTGAATTAAAAAAACCCCATTTTTCTATAAAACAGGAAATTGTATTGCTACTTTCCATATAAAAAAACCCCATAGGGTGAGGCTAAGAGTTGTTTAATGCTGTAACTTGGTGCACATTTTCCAAGGCACTGTACCAAAAAGTGAAACTAGTATACATGCTGATGGTGTCAGTCTGGAAGTCTGGGCTGGGCCATCTAAAGGGTAATATGCTTATATGACAAATCACCCGGCATGTGCACTCAGTCTCTAAAGCTATTTGCTCTTCAGCGTTGATGCATCCAGAGAACTGGGGACTTGCAGATGGAACAACATATTTAAATGCTCCGTCACTTGCTTAGGGAGGGGGAAGCAAATGATGAAGCAAATACTGAAATACACAATTGCTTTAAAAGCACAGTATAACAATCCTTCTACATTTCCTTTATTCTAAAAGATTGTTTTAGGCAGGGAGGCTCCCTTAGCAGATCCCAGCTCAGTCCGACTGTTAATCTGCATGCATGATAAATGATCTCATGAAATCATACATCTTTGCAGCTCTTTAGATCAGAACCAAACCAACATTTGCCTAATAGGATGGGGCAAATAAGTTTTCTCTTCAGGACAACATACCATAACCCTTGTAGCCGAAATTAAAATTTCCAAATGAAGGTAGAGAGCAAAGAACATTAAATAACAACAAGGAAGGTTTCATCACTTAACAGACCTGAGTGTTTGGACATCTCTTTAGATCAGCCTGGCAGATGCCTAATATCATTTGCATTGTGTAGGACATGTATCAGGACCTGTTCCTGCTGGAATCCTTCCTATTCCTAATGGCTGCATTCAAGTTATGTTAAAGTATGTGGTAGGTGTTTCCCAGAGCAAAGTAGAAAGGTTAAATGCAGAAGGAACAATTTGGCATGATTTCACTCAAAAAGGGGGCAAGTTGATGATGGAGTTATATAAGCTGAAGTGGCAACTGGGCACCATCAGATTCAGTTAATAGAGCCCTTGAATTCAGAGATGCTTATTAGAAGTATCTTTTCTGATTGGAAAACAGGAGCTAGAATGAACAATCAAAGCTGAGATTGTGCAAACAAGGAAATTCTTGGCTTTGGCATGTCTTCTCAGAAAACTGAGAGGGAAGGTACATGAATTTTTTGCAGCAACTTTGCACGCTAATATGTGATATATATGGTCATTTATAGAAAAGAAACGCAGGAGCTTTCCAAGTAAGCCTAATTAGCTGGTATTAGTAACGATTTTTTAAAGAAAAAATATACAGGTAGAAACTATTCAAATTGAAGATGACTTGAATTGAGGCAATGGGTTCCATAAATGCAAAACTCTTTGCTGTACTTGGAGTATGGAAATGGTATGGGTCACCATATAACACAGGTGCATTCACCCCCTACACACACACACACACACACACACACACTTTCAGCTGCTTGAACAACTGGCTATTACTGAATACCTCTACTCAGAAAACTCGTGTTTGAGGCAGAACATTATACCCTAAGAAGAAAGTTTGTTGCCAGCAAAGGAGGCAATAAAAGTCTGAATGGCCTTTGAATGTGCCCAAGTATAAAGGGTGATTTGTGAAAGCACACTGTAAGTGGCAGTCATTACAACACACAGTTTTATTTACACTTGTGACTTAAACATTTCTTCCACCGGAACAGCTACAGGACATTGCCAGTGTCAAAGTGTCTTCCCTGATTTTAACAGAACTCCCGATATTTATCATGCTGACGGCAAATATCGTTAAAATAAAAGACATTTTAGGAATGCAAGCGCATAGTCTTCAGCTCTCAGACCTTTCAACAATTGCCTCCTTTCTCTGTTTTATATGCTCAGGGTATGTGAAAATACTTGGCATTTGACAATAGCTATCAGAATAATAATAGAAACTTTTAGTTCAAGATTAATGGGACCGAGATAAATTAGATGAATACTTTTCTGTCTGAAATTCCAGCAGCGAATGAATTCCAGCATATCTTATCAGTGGTTCAGCTACATGTAAACCAACCATCCTCACATGACTTAACACTATGCATACCATGTAGCCACGGGGTTAACATAAAATTACTTCTAATTTTTGCCCTGGGCTACACCTAGCTGTGCTTAAACTTAAGGATCAGTATTTTGCCTAAATTTGAAAAGGATACCTCTTTCGCAAACCCAAAGTCAGTTTAGCGACTAATTTGTCATAAGTCATTTTTATTTATATTAGCAGAGACCGCAAGCGGGAATGCACACCAATACTGAATTTAAATGATTGATGCAGAAGACAAGTATCTGTACTGGAATTCCCACTGGGCATAAGAGAGAGTGCATTTATTTATGCAAGGTTTGTAGGCATGTTTCCATATTACATCAGCAGAATGTAAAAATCTTAGTTATCTTTCTGTCCTTCTCCCCCTTAGCCATCCACAGCATACAAAATAGCACCGAGATGGGTCTGCTGCCGTTTTGGGGAGGGGTACCAGCAAACTACCGATCACAAAGAAATTCCAAGTGACCTGGGGGAAGGGGCGGGGGGGGGGGGGGGGAACCAATACAAAAAAACCCCATAGACACTCCTGACAGACACTTCCAGCAGCAAGTCAGAGACAAACCCAGCGCTTTGTTTATATGGCCAAACCTCTAAGAAACACAAATGTCAAACAAGCACCGTGACTAGCTACCGAGGAGCTCCGTTTTCTATCTGGATGCTGTCAGGCAACTGAATCTCTACTTACATTCTATCAGAAACTAGCAAACGGCTATCAACCATCATCTCCGGGAGAAAATCCAGCTTGAATGAAGAAGTCATGTTCTTTTCTGTGCACACCGTTCTGGTCTGGCAAATAAGAATGTTTCTATGCTTGTCTGATTCAACAACTGTGCTGGCCAAGAGACAGGCAGGGACAGGTGCAGGAGGCCTCCCCAAGGCAGCAGCCAGAGTCGGCAGTTGTCACATTCTCTCCCCCTCTTGTTTTCCTCCAATCCCCTCTGAAATCTACTGCTGAGGCAACTGTCTATAGAGCACCAGGTGCTGAAACGGGAGGCGGAGCTCCTTTCCCACTGCAGCTAGAGTTTAACCCATGCACCCCCGTAGGTATTCACAATGGCTCGGAAAATGCACGCAGGAGAGAGAACCTTATCCGGTGATGGGAAAACAAGGAAATCTTCTGTGTAATCCATTACTCCGCTGACAAATACGGTGCAGTAGCACCGACTCTTTAACCTCCTGTTTTCCAAGCAGCAATCGAGGCTTTACAACACAGTTCGAAAACCCGATGACTTGTTACACCCTAGTTCCACTTTCATTTCCATCTGTCGTTTCTATGCCAAATTGAGCAGGCTGACTAAACTTTGCAAAGTAAATGCGTTAACTAAATACATGCCAATTTAATATTAAAACAAATGCTCGTCACAACACCGGCAAGTATATGAACGATCAGTGGTGGTTACACATATGACTGTCTGCAAATGCACGCAATTATATTACATCAGGACAATGCATAATTCCATGTAGACATTAATCTTCATATTGCTAATAAGGCTGTTGTTAAAAAGTGACCTGCCTGAAATTAGTAAGAGCACAAACATCTCATTGATGTACACAGAAAGATGATTACATTGACACTTTTTGGTGAAAAGACATAATTACCTTGTGAACCCGGAGCATTAGTATTGAAACAGCAGAAAAAAATAAGTTCTCATTAAAGTCTATACCACCTTGGAGCTCTACATCTAAGCTTTATCATGCACTGAGTCCGATTTTGAGTTTATGGTACCAGCGCATAGGAATCTGGAGAATAAAAATACCCCTCTGCCAGCCAAAAAAAAGGTTGTTTTTTTTTTAAACAAAAATGGTAATTATTTTTTATATAAATTTTCTAAAATCAAAAATCCACCACTGATGTATCTGGAGTTCAACTCAGCCAACAAATGAAGACAGGCATAAACACACACACACACACACACACAATCCCTATATTTGCTTCAATATAATGCATATCTAAGCAGAAGAATTGCTCACATAGTTACAGCAATCACTGGGTGATCCGAGGACATTAGCCAACTTGTTATTTATATTGTCTTTTCTCATGAGTCTCTCTCAAATTTCATAATATCTGATATTACTGAGGATCAGCATGTGAAAACAACATTAATAAACAAAGACTACTACATTTAATCCAGAGCATTTGAACCGTTATCCAGAAATGTATTCCCGCAATATATAAACACACGGTTTATGAGGCCAAGATTCATTTAAGTTTTACATAGAAAAGAATCGACTTGCTAATATGCAACAGAGTGGGCTGGTTTTTAAGCGCCTCGATTATTTCACTGTTTAAGATATTATGCCATGCTAAATAGTTGACAGAAAAGAAAACCCCGCAGGCTGCTGGCGTTTTTGCCTACTTTGCAAGTCTAAAGAAAGAGAAGGCTCACCTAAACCTCAACATAATCCACAGAGGAGAATCACAGATCTGAACAGATACCTACATGGCACCTATAGGATCTCCTACCACCACCATCACATCTGCACACTTCGTAGTAGTGCGCAAAACAAAATCACAACACCTGGTATCGGACCTATCCAGGTTCTCATACTTTCACCCATCATCCCATTATCTGGCAATGAACCCTTACAGTCGAGAGAGAATGTGTGTGAAGCAGAAATGAGGGAAAGCCAGTATGACTTTCTCCAGCTGGATGCAGCCACCTGGCTTTTGATTTGGGGCCTCTATAGTGGTTAATCCAGCCTAAAGTAGAGTTGGATTAACTTTCAATTTCAAAATCTTGCCACTGCAGAACGGGTAGGCTTTAGCCTGGAGGAAGCAGGCAGAGCGCTCGGGGAGGATGAGGTTATCCTTTTAAGTAGACGTCTCCACCCCCTTTTGACCCTTCATGGTCTGACACATGCTCCCCATCACACAGCAGTCCTAATTGGAAAACTGGGCCATAATATACAGGCTCCTAACCTTCCTTAAATCTACATGGGTCATTCAGGAGAAACGCTGTTCTAATGAATAAAGACTTTCCCACATGTTCGCCGAATAAATAAATCCATGACTTGCACAAAAAGGGGAGGGTGTGTGTGGGGGGGAAATCACAAATAATTTTGCCCCAAAAGTACACGTGGAATAGAAGAATTGTAGACATTTGTCCTGTTTTGCAAGGTATGAATGCGTAAAAATGCTTCATTAAAACATATGTTCTTTTGAAATATTTATTTTCTTTTTAATTACATGTGAATTAGCTGGAAGAAGCTGTAGGGAAGCCCTCTTACTGACTTAAGCCTTCTCAGCAGTTTGTTAAATTCTAGCCTCAAATCCCTTGAGGGAATAGTGGATTCAAAGCAGCTTTTAATCATACTATAAGGAGGGTGAAGTAGTATGTAAGTAGGTCATAGAGAAAGCATTACAAGTGCATAGGTTATTGCTTTATTTAACAACTATAGTGTAACACACTTTTCAAAGCACATTTGCTTTTGCCATTTAAAAGTTAGAGGCATGACCAGGGTCAAATACAAAAGGAAGCCAGCTCTATGAAGGATACGGACACGTGAATCCAGAGACGTGCATGGAGGGAGGGGGAGGAGATGGAAATCTGCATTTGAACAGTTTGGTTCCCCAACATAAATAACGTGATGCCTGCATATCCACTCATTGCACAATTCAGAGTGTCAGTGGGGGGGAAAAAAAAAAAGAAGAAATATTCGTGTTTATAGTATTTACGCTGCAGTCCTCTTGTTGCAAACACCGACTCTGTTTCTGCGATCAATCCCTGTGCACTAAAACAACTTTTCATGAAATATTAAGAAATGTGGTTGAGTTAAACTAAATAAAACGCTTCGCCTTGTTGCCAATGCACAGTGAAAAAAAAATATTGGGGTAAAATAATGAATGAGATTGGACTCATGCCAAGAGAGCGAAATCAATGATAGATGCAGCTCTGTCTTTTGGAGCTTGGCGTTATTGACTGGTTTGGTCGTGAAATTAAGCTGCTGCTTTTGGCTGGTGCCGTTTCTGCTGGAACACAGTCATTCTTGGGCCCTAGTCCTACCTCCGATTCAGGCTCCCATCCAACTCGCCTTGACTGCAGAGGAGGCGGTTAAGGTTCGTGGACTTCCTGTTGTCATAGACATCCTTCGGCTCATTCTGCTTCAGCTTTTCCATATGTAAAACAAGGCAGGAAAATACTAATTCACCTCGGCCTTCCAGATTAGTCACACTCTTGGTACAGCTCTTTGAGTCTGTGAAGTGCTATATACAGTCTATAGCATCTTGGCCTTTTAAAAACATCTCTTTATAGGAGCCCACACACAAGGGAAATGGAAGGAAGACGATAGCTGCGTGTTAGGCCACTTTCGCGTGTATGAGCTCACTGCTGACATCACTGCCTGGGCTTCTGATTCGGGCTGTGAGAAATCAAGCAGAGACCCCTCTCCCTCCTGTTGACAATCAAATCTCGCATACATCTCATGGTGTCCCCCCCACCCTTTACACCTTACCTAATTGTCATTCTTTTAATCAACTTCCCATCCATTATTGAACAAAGGAAATGCTCCTCTTGGAAGCACTTCAAGGGAAAGTTTCTGAATGACTTCATTTCATAGAAAGCCTGCAAGGCAGTGTGAGGAGAGTTCAAATATACTACTTTATTCCCCTTCTACGCCAATGAGAGCTGCTCTCTGGCAGCTTATCTCTGGCATCAAAGCAAGCTGCTCACAGAAACAAGGAGGCTGCCTCGAATCTCAGTTGCAAGGATGTAAACCTGGAGCAGCCTCAAGTGACTTCAGTGGAACGGCTGCAAATTTCCACTGATGTAAAGGAGATAAGCATCGGGCCTCAGCAACTCCACAGCATGCAAATGAAATGTTCACTACATTTCAGAAAGAAATACCCGTGCCACACAGCACAGGCTAGAAAGTAGCAGTATGCATAGCAGCAGATAATTAATTCTTTCATCTTGTAGAGGGACTTGCGAGTACCTGGCTCCCAGTGAACGGAGGAGCAGACTTCTGGAGGGACAGGGAAGGAAAGAAACAGGCATCAAGATAAGAGACCCTTTGCTTGCTATAACACTGCAAGCAAAGGGTCTTCTCTTCTCCATAATATTACTGAGAATTATGGAAAAAAAATGTTACCTCTGCAGCTTAACAGGGCCATCCCAAAGCTAGACAATTATTTCTGCGTGTGGCACAATCAAAAGGGCCCCATCTGGAAAACGGTTACTCCTTTGAGCAAGTTGCTCATTTTAATGAGACTTCCTTCAGGAGCCAGAACTACTTGCAGAGTAAAAATCTTCCAGCCTCTGACCCTATATTTCATTTCAAGGATTTTTCTTTGCCTCCGAGGCTTTCTCTTCATTTCAAGCCATTATCTAACACATCTTCCCCTCGTCATATTTTAAATTAAAATGTTGTAAGTGTTTCTAGTTTTTTTATTATTTTTTTTAAAGTGCTTACAGATGACGGCAGCTTTAAAAAGGGGGAATTTTTCATTGGGTCTAGCCAATGTATTTTAAATGCCGATAAACTGTAGGTACTTGTGAGTTTTTTTGTCTTAATCTCTGGGCTGTTGCATCTTAATTAGTGATTTGCAGAAATAAATGTCAGTTAAAATTAGTATAGAGAAAAGGTACCTTGAATTAAGTATTTCTAGAGCCCTCATTCAAAACATAATGATATTATGTAAACTCGGTTGCTATAGTAAAACTTCCCACTCACTCTTCTTTTCCTGTTTTATACCAGTGAAAAGGTGATTTCATCAGTCTGTGGGTATAAGGTCTTTGTTCCATGTGTTGAATAATACCTCAATCTTTCCTGAAACAATTAGGCAACTTTTCTGTTGCAAAAGGCAGGCATTATTAACAGCCCATGCTATGTCTTAAGGAGGGCTTTAAAAAACATTTTGCTTCCCAAAAACATCCAACTCAAGTTGGTCGTGCAAACATTTACAATTGTCAGCCATGCAAACAGAGGGCCCAGCCTGACAAATGTGCCGTGCTGAATAGAGTCGATGACCAAAGCAATATAGTGGGTCCAGGGGCTTAATGCAACTTTACTTAGTAAGAAGTGCTGTTTAGATATCCTGGTTATCAGAATCAGGCCCCAACATCCTTTCATTAATTTAGACATACTAGAAGAGCACCACTCTCCTGACATGGAGAGTCTGTATTTGCGTACCGTTTGGTGTGTACGATTTTAAGGCTCCTTTCTCTTTCACTCCCAGCTCAGTCAAACATTCATCCAGTCCTAGTCTACCCATTTTATTTCCCACTGCAAAAGTGGTATGGAACGAGTCCAGCAACGGCAAACCTAACAGCTACCATCTATCCGGGGGAAAATCTGGACTCTCCTTCCAACTGGGCAGTTCCACTAGACAACAGCTGCTCTATTCATGTAGCAAAACGCCTCCTTTCCAGACAATGTCAGAAAAGGAACATATGATACCACTTTATCATTGTTGGATTTGGGTATTAGATTATTCCCAAGTGAGATGGAACAATTCTTTGGTAGCTGGCTCGGGGAGGAGTCATTTGTCTGGGTCTCTCACAGGAGCCAGCTCTCTCCAACATGAACAGAAGTCCCTGTACTTCCCCTCGGAGAAGAGAAACAGCCACAACTGCTAGCAGCATCACGAAGCATGAGAAGCTCCATGATCACCTACAATTTTCAGAAGTTGGGCTATTTGGTCCTGCTGGGAGATTGGCTTGTTGGGGATGATTGTAGCTAGTGGGCAAGGACTGGATCCAGCTAAAGACTAAATCAATAGGTAGGTGCAGGGTGAGGGCTAAAATGGGCAGTGGGTGAATGGAGAAAGTAAGAGTGAAAGTGTGGGGTAGAATCAGCGAGAGAAGAGGAAAAGACGGTGCACGTAGGATGGGGAATTTTAAAATGTAAATGTTCAAATGTTTAAAATGCCACTACGTACTTCTAAGCAACCTGTTACCATATGACCTTACTATATCTCTTAATATCATTAGTTGCTACCAAAGGTTGAAGCTGTCACCACACACAAGTTAGAAGCTCGTTGAGTTAGAAAATTTCCTTGGTCTTTATGAAATGCTTAGCAGGTACTTGGATCCTTGGTTATATGGTACTAATATCTGCCGGTGTTCAACACCCTTCTTCTAACAGACAAGTCCAGTAGGTCTAAGACAACAGCAGTGAAAGGCATGGACTACAAAAAACTGCAATAGATTTCTACAGAAAACCCATGTTCCATCCATTAGTTCTCTAATAAAGCACCTAGACTCTTTTTTTCCCCCCTCTTTGAATTTCATTTGCATATTAAAACCTTTTGCTGGTGAGATTACTAGTTAACAAAAATTGAAATCCCGATCCTTGGTAAAATCCAAGATTTTGTAACGTCATTCCCCGCCTCCAAAAATCTTAGAAGTGTTCATACAACAGTGTATTTCCGAACTGTTTTGTTTGATCTTACTCAACTGCAACAATTTTTCAGTTAGATGAAGTTGAAATATTCTGTTTTGATTGTATCGGAACGTATCGTCTAAACTGACTGCATCGATTCATTCCCATTAAACATTTCATTTTTGTCAAACTGGCAGTTTCTCATTAAAAATACTGCACTGGAAATCCTCCGGTCAACTTTAACTGGCACGTTTTGGGGTCCCCTGAATTTGATGGGGCTGCACCAGGTTTGCTCAGAGCAATCTCTTTGCATGATTCATTGGAGCAGCATTGCAGAACACCTCATGTTCCTGCCGCAGTTCAGGGGCTGTTAGTATTTTGTTATTTTTAAAGGGGTTATGTAACTCTCTTGTTAAAATTAACTGTGGGCTGAAATGATGCAGGCAAATTCTAGAGTGAGCTTTTTCACCAGAGTTTGGTTGAAAATACCTAGTTTTGGGGAGAGGTGCGGAGGAAGTAAAACCCCTGGGACTTTTACTGATGAAGTGAAGTTTGTAAGAAAGCAAAAAAAAACAACAAAACAGCCCTCAGATTTTCTGATCACTCGCATCATTTCCTTTTTGAAAGAACTTAATTCTGCATTGCAATAGGCGGCAGGAGCTTACAGAGCATGTGCTACCGATATTTCACTGTGCAACCAGCCTCACGCCTTCAGGTTGCTTTATCCATTACTTTGGGAGGTGTAATACATTTCTACAGTCACCCACCCTTCATTTTGGGCTCTTTCCTCTCCTCCCCTCCCTCCACTTTCAACCATTGCTTACCTACTATGGGCAGATTATGGCCTAGGATTCTCAAAGGCTGCTCTTAAAGACAACCTGCTATCAAGGGAGCATGCCACAGTGAGTACAGTATTCATGCCTCACTCATGTGAAGGTCACACATGCTGTTTGAGAGACCAGCCACTGCCTGACTTGTAGAAGTTATCCCTAGGACTCTACTGAAATTTAGGAAGATGGCCCGCAGGCTATGGGTCAAATAATGAAGCGTACATTTAGGAGGCATCATGTCACGAAGAGCCAGAATTGTCGAAGTATTCAGAAGAACATGAAAACAAAGTCAACTGGTGAATAATGTGCAAATTTCTTCCCAGCGCAAGTGATGATCAGCTTAGGTAGGGATGGCAAAGCCAGATGCAGCTTCTTTTCCCAAATGGGACTGCAGGAGTTGTTTTTATTTGCCCACATGTCCTACATTTAAATAGTCATTAAAGAAAAAAATAAATCTATCCGCAGCCTTGCGACAAAATGTTTAACAGTAGGTAGACTAAAGCTCAGACTTGCTTGCCAGTGCTACATCCCACACTCTCAACATTGCACACAGAAACCCCGCTCTGTCCCCCCCAAAACAAAAGCACTGACCTGAAATACAAGCAGTGTTTTACGGGGCTGTATTCTCGCAGGGCAGATAGTGACTTAATGTGTCAATCTAATACTAGTAAATCAAATACCACAAGAATATAATCAAGCAGTGTGGTTTTAAGTTATAATATTTCAGGCGCTACACAGAAACCGAATATATCATGAGTAAGCACAAAACTGTGAGTGCCACATTTACCTGTATACCGTAACTGCAAAGATGCATCGTATGTCCCACCTTGCAATGGCTGCATGACCTTCAGACCAGACAAAAATGAAGACATTTGCTAGGAAACTAGAAAACAGATAGATAGATCGATAGACACCTATATGTGTATATCATTCTGGCCTTCTCTGTGGATAGCAGTAATGCAAATATGGGTGATCCTTACAATCTGGTCCCAATTACAAACTCTTCCAGTATTACAGAGTATTTGTATCTGGGGTTTCACTCTTGTCCACTCTATTCAGTTCACCTTGGGGATGATGCTGGACTTGCCAAGGAGAGCATTAAAATGGATTTAATTGACACATTTGCTCTAGCTGTGGGATAAACAACAAAAGGAATGCACGAAGCTGTAGTTTTGCCATGACAATAGTGTTAGAGGAAAATTCCAGTTTTTACTTCCTCTGTGGGAACGCCAGCAGTCCTGTTTCATAAACTCTAGTGATTCATCACTATCCCAGGCAGCCAATCATTCGACAGGTCAAGTAGAAATGGGCTGTAGTGCCAGCAGCTCATGCTGCCCTGATAATGCATGTCATTCCAGGCATGGCGACATGCTTTCTCAACAGCTGCCATTTTCAGTTACCTTTTATACGGCTGACATACAAGTAAATGTGTTGGAAGCAGTAAAACAGTCATAGGAAAGCAGTTGCAAAGATAAATAGCACCTGTATGTGATAATCTCTAATGACATTAGAGAGCAAAGAGTGATGTGTTTTGAAACAGAATTTCACCCTTCTAAAAACACCACTTTACTATTTTTTTTTTTGACAGTGTGCTCACATAAACATCTAGGGATTCATTTGGGCTGCAATCTTAACAGATACAAAAAGAAAAAAAAACCCAACCCCTCTCAGCCTCCACTTGTGAAAAAAGCTTTAAATAACTAAATTCTTCTTGAATTCAATGATGTCGACTTTAAGAGACGCTGCCACTCTTCACTGCTATCACTCTCCTCCTCTTTTCATTTTTATCCCATCTCACCTAACTTAAATGCTAACAAATTGCTAATTCAAAAGCTGTCCTTTGCATTAGGTAAAGCTGAATACTTTCCTACAGCACAGAAGTGACTGGGAACTCAGAGGACACAGTAGTCAAATGTGAAAAAAAGGTTTCTAAGTTGCCTAACTATATAGTTAAGAAAAATTAAAATTAAAATAGACTGGTAAAGGATAGTGATGCCCAAGAAAGGCGCTGAAGCTAGATTTCAAACCCAAAGGATTATCCATATTAATTTATGGTAATCTACAAATGAATGCTACTGAGACATTGCAGGTTACTTGAAATGGTGCTGCATTCGATTCAGAACTAATGCAGAAAACCTCTTCAAGGGAGACTCAGTTACCTGCAATTTCCTCAGTATTTATAAAATGCAAAAAACACAAGCCATATTTTCTCATTTGAGAGAGTCAGCCCCTCAAATGCCAAAGGAAAGCCAAACCTCTCTGCATAAAGTCCTCTTAGGTATCTTGCTTTCAGATTTCATCAGCTTAGGTGTTTTCAAGACTGTAAGCAGTGAACTTTCCATCAGCAGCATCTTCAGCTAATTAACCCTCCTGATTACAATAATTAGTATTGATTCACTCCTGAATGACTCCTTAAGTATTCAAGCACAATCTACACTTGCCGTAAAAGTTCTAGATATGAATATTAATTGAATGTTCTCCTTTGTTTTTCAGCCCCAAAGGTACAGTTTGCAATCTTATATACTTAAATTTGATAACAGAAACACTTCAATTTTATTCTAATTTAACAAAGAGAATATTAACACATTGATGTTACAGACTGTAGTTCATTAATCTGAAGAAAATATAGACAAAGACTCCACACTAATAAGCAAATACATTCGAGCCACAGTTTTCCTACAGCAATATTGAAAGCCATTTTCCATCTCAGCACCCATAGTAGTCTAGCTCTGCTAAGAACGGTAATTCTTTTTGGCATTGCACCTGGTCATTGCAGGAACAAATAACTCTTCACTGCAGTTTCTGAATTAGCTCTCTTATCACTGTTATGGAAACAGATGTTGACAAGTTTACCAACTTCTCAGCACCACACTGCTCTTTGAATCTCACCTGTTCACATTAGGGAAAGAAAGCTAAGGCCATCTAAAATAATATTGCAGGAGACCCAACTTGCACATTCTTCTGATCCCAAATACCAGATTAAACCTCACTGCTTAAAAATGACATGGCTCTGAGAAATGCTTTAACAGTCCAAGACGTTAAAAAACAAAACAAAACTGGAAGAGCCCTAAACCATTCAGTACCCATTAAAGAAAAACATTTTGCAATGCAAGTTTCACCGTCAGTTTTAACATGTGCACACAGCGCTGGACCTGAATGAAACACCACTTCTCATTTTCCTTGCATTTCATCTTTAGCATCACAAAAATAGGCCAGGCACTGCACTGCTGGCAGCTTGGTTCAAATTTGTGGGTTCAGAAACAGGTTGGCAACACAGAGCCATCCATCAGGTGAGGAAGGGAAAATACGCTGTACAGGTGATAGCTACACCTGCTACAAGAACGGCTCTCCTCTCACGTCGTGAGCACCCTGCTGTATGTGATTGTTAAAGGACTATTTCCATGCAAGTGGACTAAGCTACTCACACTCTTCCTTGCCAGATCATCAGAAGGGACCATGATAAAAGCAGCTGCTAGAATACAGTGTGTAAAGCAGGGTAACCCGATAAAACAGAGCTCACCCCAAGCTATATGGTATAGGAGAGCTATATGGCAAGTAGCAGCTGCGTGAGAACTAGTTAGCACCTGTCTACAAGAAAAAAAAGTTCCTCTAAGATGTAGAAGAAAGGATCGTAGCATGTTCTCATCATATTAAACACCAGACTTTTATACTGTCTGCAGGCAACGTGCATCACACTGGAACAATTTAATATTTCATAGTCTCTATTTTTAAATTTTCAGATGAGTGCTTTTTATTGGTATGAACCCACCCTGTGCTCTGTTCATCTTGTATTATCTCTAGTTAAGGGCAAATGGGGCACCCTGAATTGTTCCAGTAAAACAATTCTGTTGACTGTGTGCTGTCTGGAGCCCTCTCTTGCAGCTACATATCTCTAACTTCTATTTTATAAAGAAATCGTATCTTCTCCTTTAAACAGTACACTTAAAAAAAAATAAAAATGAATGTAGCAGAATACAGTAACTAAAAACAAATCCTGCAAGGCTTTTTTCCCCCCAAATAAAAAAGTGAAACACTAAGTAATGTCCTTTTCTTTTAGTAAAATCAACTAGGTGATTATCTTTATTATAGCCACAAGATACTGCTATATTTCTTTATTCTGTAAAGTGTTGAAAGATTCAAAGAGTTGCAGAAACTCCAGACTATCAATGACACATCATTCTTATTTAAGGTACGTGCCATTGTCCTAGGAAACAACTCAAAGCTTCTGGCAAGCTTGGTTACTGAATTTTTCTCTTCCTAACACTGAATTTTACCAGACTATGTCGAAATCAACAACAATGATAAAAAAAAAAAAAATCTGTCAATAGTATGATCTTAAATGAGGTCTTTCTAAAGGGGTGAATAATTTAAGAACTGCTACACACACACAAAATGTTGGCTTTCAGGACAGGAATTATCCAGGTATATTATTTTGCTTTACCTAATGTAGGAAGTGTCCTGAGTATCATGGTCTGCTTTATCATTTTTGCAGCTGTTTGCATTACTGAAACAAAATTAAAAACAGGATCTACTAAACAGCTGTCAAAGTTGAAATTATCAGGCATAAAATATTGCAAGGGTATGTCTGGCCACCTCATGTTTGTTACCTTGACCCCAATATTATAAGCATTCAAAAAATAAGTAAGTTTTCTTTCTATAGTTAAAGAAGAGCTTAGTAATAAATCTCCAACTTAATGCAATACACATTAATTATAAGCTGCAAGCCCCCACTATTAACAGTGGATATCAAATTAAAAAACCCCCTCATAAACAACCAACACTGAAACACTTCATACTCTACAGTCTATACAAACAAGATTAGAGGAAATAAAAACGGGGCTGAAAAAGAAAAAAAAAACCCAGCAGCAGACATACATTAAGCTAGTTTGACAGCACCATTGTTCGGCTGTCCCATTGTCAGACCAAAAGATGTATTCAACGCTACAATGTCTGCTAGCAAATAAACAAAAGACTACATTTTTCAAAGCAGGGTGCCAATTCTAGCATAATTGTGTGTGTGTGCGTGTACGCGCGCGCGTGTATGTGTGTATGTGTCTCTCTCTCTTGCTCTGAAAAGAGTAGCCGCTGTTTGCTCACTGCTACGCGGTGGAACGTAAAGAATATATATACACACACACACACACACACACACACACACGCATCCCCCCCCAATGCATGCATGCATATGTACATTTTTTGAACATCTTCAAGAGATCAAGACTAGGAAGAACACTAATGACTGTTTACATAGGTTAAGTGAAAATTAAAGTAGTATTTAGGGCACTAGCTCTAATATGGAGTCTCCCTTAGCCCTTTTTCCATGCTTATTCCATGCCCAACGCATAAGAATGAAGCAGGCAGAAATATTGCAAAGGAGCTGAGAAAAGAAACACCAGCTTTCAGATTTCTTTCCCCATTTTTGTTGCCCACTCTCTCAGTACATTTGGCATCATGCATGTTACGTACGATTCTAACTACTGGAAATGCTGCTCGGTCTTTTTCTTTAAATAGGGAAACTACTTAACACACAGCACGATTATAGTTGCAGCGGGCCTAAGCAACTAGACAGCACCCGATAAAACAAAGGAGACAACAACGTACCTTAAAAGCAGCTCCTCATTTCTCATAGTAACAGCAGATTTGGGACAGCGCATGCTTTCTGCACTGATATTCTCAACAAAAGCCAGTTCAGAAGTGCGCTCAAACATCAATGCCACAGTAGCTACTCACTAATGGCTACTCTTTCTCTCTCTAGTCAGACGCTGAGTGGTGGAGCAAAGGGGCCCCTGCAGATTCACTAAGCAGAAATAATCCTCTCTGACAAGTTATGTTGTCTGGGCATATTTTACATTAATGCACTGTGCTGCCTATAGGGGTCTTGTTTGCGTTCACTCTTGCCTAGCTGGTGTTAATACCCCCCCCCCCCCACCTTCAAAAAGAAAAAAAAAAGAAAGAAAAAAGAAATCTGTTAATGAGTTTCCTGTTCTGTTTGGAAGGAAGAAAAAAATGACATTTCTGTTTTGTTTGCCTGGTGAATTATCTGCGAACAGTGGAGTGCACAGATGCTGCGGTCGAAGGGCTTGTGCACTTGAAGGGAACTGGGGTAGGCTCTCTTTCTAGGGCTTTGGATTCACAGTAGGATCTCTCTCTCCCCCCCTCCCCCCATTCATTCCTTCCTTGTTCAAGGCTGAATGGCTTTATGGGACCCACCAGCCCAGATCAGAGAAAATCGAGGAGTTTTAATTCGAAGGCTTAGGGACCTTTTTAAAGAGTTTTCAGTTTTAACCCCTTGCAAGTACACCCTCTCTACCAAGCGTCAGCGAGTGACCCAGTTTGCCTTAACCCGTGACTTTATGGACATGTGGCTTTTGCAGACATCTCTGCACAGACAATAGGGGCTGCATTTTGATCTACTTATTCACTTGCTATCCATGAAAGAAATGACAAAAGTCAGATCTGCCATACAATTAGGACCAAAGCTGTTCTCACTGATGCCGATGGAGCTTTGCCGTTACGTTCAAAGGGGAAAGGATTTGATCTTTGGTCACCAGTCAAAATGCCATCTACATTCATGACTGGCTTTCATTTCTGGTATTACTGGGTACATCTCTATAGTCACAGCACTCAATCTAATTTTTTAAGTCCCATGTAAAATACATTTTTTTGGCTCAGTAAAAAACCTAATACCAAGATCTTGATGCTCATCTACCCTGAAGCTTATTTATACACCTGACAGTGTAAGTGCATCTTTAAAGTGCTGGCTGTTTGCTCCAAGATTTTAAACTGAGGCCTCAGGTTAAATAAGAAGCAAACCTGACACGCAAAGCTAAGGACATACTCGTGTCTCAAAATCAGGATTCCTAAGATCTGGGCGTGTTTGGATTTGGTTGTTGGCAGAGGCTCTTTACTAGAACCTATGAATTGATCCTTTCAGCGTCACCGCTTGCAGCAGAACGTTATCCAAGAGTTGGAGACTTCTACAGCAGTGGTTCTCAAACTTTTTTTCCCCCATGGACCGCGTGAAAATTGCCAAGGGTCTCAGTAGACCACTTCATAAACTTTTTTCTTTGTTCTAGAAATCAAAGCGCACAACTCATATTTTAATATCAGTAGTCTTACCTTATAGTACAGATATTTTCAACCGTTTTTGTGGACCCCCTGAATGGAGCTCGTGGACCAGGGGTGGTCCGCGGGCCACAGTTTGAGAACCGCTGCAATACAGTATTTGATGCGTTTTCTTTCATAGTTTCATAGTTTCTAGGGTCGGAAGGGACCTGAGTAGATCATCTAGTCCGACCCCGTGCCATGGCAGGAAAGAGTACTGGGGTCAAATGACCCCAGCAAGGTGTACATCTTTGTTGGGCAGCAGACAAAAGAGGAAGGTATCTGGGGAGAAGTCGTACGCGAGGGGGCGTTCTCGCCAGGAACTAACACAGAACATAATACAACAGGGAGGTGTGCAAACATGTGTCCTTAGGTTTGCGCTAGGAAAGTAAGCTCTTTCTGGCAGGGGACGTCTTGTGTTATGCCTGCACAGTGTGCCTCGTGGTACCGGTTTACTGCCTTTCTGAAGCTGGCCTGAAGCTTTTGCATACTGTCGCAATAGAAATGAACAAGTTTACACGGTGGAAGTAGAGCTGCTAAGAAGTCTGTGTTGAAATGCAGTGCATCAGAAGGCACTGAAGTTGCTCCCAGTTGTGGGAAAGAAAATCCTGTACCTCCAGCTTCAAATATTACATCCCTCACCACCATTTCTGGCTTGATGACTGACACTCTAGATTCTCCCTTCTTCCCGCAAGATGACAGTTCTGGATTATGCACTGACGTGCCACTGCTATTTCCAGATTATTTTTGCCACTGATCCAACCAGGCTCACACTCAAGAGTTTGGCATCTGGAAGAGTGCAAACTCTGGGTGTGTTGAAAATGCAGTTTACTTGGGGACTGCCAAGCGCTAGCTGATCAAGAGCTCCAACTGTCCAGGAGTAGGGGGAGATTCATTATCCTTGGTCACTGCTGATTCAAAGTACATTGGTTTCCTTTCAGGACTGAGTAAAAAGGCATGTATAGAAACCTTTTGGTTATGGAATAACAGCAGGCTGTGGTGGGTAACTCACTGAAGTCAGACCACAAATCCTTGGTCCAGTCTTCTCTTAACTGGAAGGGAAGGTAGCAATGGTGGGAAATGAAGCCTAAGGATATGGCAGCATTCATCTGTATGGGCAGTGTAAACCAGGCAAAGCAAAGAGCCCACACTAAGTGTTAACATTAAACAGACCAAAAACACCCAACCTTGTTTTTTCTACCAAACAAAATGAAATATCCGATAGAACAACATCTGCAGTGGGATCACAGCTGCCGAGGATGAGCGGGAATATGTGATGACTATTACTTTTCAATTGTAGCATGTACTAAACAGGAGTGCTTTTAAAATAATATGACTTAGGGGAAGATTAAAACAGATGCACGGGGCTATCTGGTTTCCTTCAGGATGGAAGTCCAGCTGGAGAGCTTAAAAGTAAATTCAACACTTCACACTAAAAATCAATCACAGATTTGTAAGTTCTACATACATACTGTAGATCATTATACACAATTATATATGAGGGCAGCCATTAAAAGATTTACAACTCCTTTGGCTAGAATTCAACGTAACCACAGTCCTCCTAAGCATTCTCTAAGTATTCTCCATCCTAATTATGCTGTGCTGCAAATATACCTAGGGCCGTGGCAATGTTAATTACCTGCAAAGACATTTGTGGCGACCAGTATAAAGTCAATGAAGCAATGACAATTTATACCATCTGAGGATCTGCCCTATATTCCCTAATTTCCCCTTGGATTATCTTTAACCATTCTGATTGCTAAAATAAATTGTCAAAACATCAACAACATATTGGGCTCGTGCCCTTCTACATGCACAATAGAATAGGGAGGGCAACAATCTGCATTTAATTACAGAGAGAGAAAAGGGGACAAGTAGTTAACACATCAGGCCTAGGATTCTGGATCCTTGAATTCACTTCCCTGATATACTACAAACTTCCTGTGCGAGTCATTCTCTCTGTCTCAGCTCCAGGAGAAGAGCACCTCTATTTGATGGCACGATGGGAGGGCAATGCTTTGAAGTCCGAGAGGTGCTCATGCACTATAGTAATGGGAACCAGACAACGTTCATATGTTGCATGAGGACAGTGACCAGGGCAGTCACTGTCACCATCTAATATGATCACTTACCCCTGAGCCCAAGGAACTCAACATGAGCAAGAACAACTCCTATTTTATCCAGAAACATTTTGACTAGGGACAGAAGTTACACATAAACCAATTTAAGTCATCAGAAACTCATTTAAACCTGTAACAGAACAGACGCTCAGTGCACATAAACCAAGATAAACCTGGTAGAATATAGTATCAAGCTTAACTGATTTGGTTCAAACCAGTTTATGAAACTTCTGCCCCAGACCCCTTCCTAGTTCAAGTTAAATCCCAGCATCCCAGCATGATTTCCAGCCCTGGCCTGGGCTGTGCTGTCTGTTCCAGCAGAGGGCAGTTTTGGGGGAGGCAGGGACTGCCCCACACCCCAACAAAACCCAGCTGGGGGCTAGGGCCGGGGGTGGGAGGGAGTTAAACTTCTCTTCCCCTGGGCATAGAGCGGTCTTGCTAAAATGTACTGGTGGCTGCGACTGTGGGCTACAAATCCCAGAGGCACCTGGAAGCAGGAAAAGGAAGTGATGAGCAACGCTTCAGAGTTCTGCTGCTGTGAATCTGGACTGCAAATCCTAGAGACCTCAGGGGGCATCAAGAAGAGGTAGCACACACAACCCATGCGGGCTACAGCTAGAGGTGTGCTCTAGCGCCCCCTGGCTTCTGGCCTGAGCCACTGCAGGTATGTGGCTGCATTTCCTGAATCAAAAGTGAATGTCTATTCAGTTGTTTCTCAGTTTAATGGCTGCAATTTAGACTAACCTACAAAGACTGAACTGATTCAGCCTCAGGCTTTTGGACAGTCTATACTTAGCCTTTGAGTGACTATGCAGGGTTCAAAGCAACAATAATCTGGGACAGAGATGTAGCTGTCCCTTGCACCATCTCTCTGGAGAAACAGATAGATTACTCAGGTTCTGAGTAACCAAGAACACTTAGCTGCTTCCTTCAGAGTCTCCCACTGAGGGGAGCCATTCATACACCATGAAGTTTTATGTCGATAAATTGCACAGCACAAGGATCAGTTCCTGCTAGCATTGAAGCCAATGGGTTTTTTTGAGTTACTTTACTGGAACTGGAAACATAGGCTGTGTCCAGACATGCATGGATGTTTGGTTCTCAGGGGATAACTAGCAGCAGTGCACCTGGTACTGGCACTAGTTTTCCACAGCGAATGCCTGTGCCATGTGTTCTCTGTCGTGCAGCAATTTACCCTGGGTGTGGTAGGGGAGCCTGGCCCCAGCAGTCCTGGGGGCCTCCTGGGGCTGCACGGCATTGCTCCTGCCATGTGGAGCCTGGCCAGCAGCAGAGTGTGGCTCTGGCCAGCCAGGCTCTGGCTTTGGGCCATGAATGCTGCTGCTGCTTATGCCACTCCACTTGTTTTTGGCTGGCTTTTTGACCCCTGGATGTCCAGGGGTCAAAAAACCCCTCCGTGCTACAAGGTAGCAGCACAGAGGACAACTGCACATGCAATATGTGGTGCTGCAGATGCTCATTTGGACATGACCATAATGTTTTGCTTTGGGTCAATATGGTCCAAAGGATACGATAATGGGCTGGAAACCATGATATCATGATCTTCTTCCTGGCTGCACCACTAGCCTGTGGTATGACCTCTATCCCTCTGGTCCCTTCCCCGGTTCTGTTTACTTGCATTACAGTAGTAAAGAAATGCCCAACAAGGAAATCTAGTTCATATTTCCCCATTATTTTCAGCAGAGATAGTAAATGTAACAACACCTGTATGGCATATCCTGAACGTGTGCAGTTCTAGCATTCGTCACGTCATAAGTACTTGAACCTTTGTAATAAAAAAAGAAGCAAACCATAATCATAAAGGATAAGCAGAAAAAAGGGGACTCGAATATTTCAATTCAAGACTTGCCAATAATTTCTGGTCTCCTTTGGCAATACTTTTAGCATCTTTGTCTAGTTTTGCTATCCGAAAAATGAGGATAATAATAGTACAAAATGTAGGTTAGACTGGATGATTCCAGAGGTCTTGTCTAGCCTTATGCTGCATCTATGAACCTCACATGTGATGTTGCAAAGATTAAATAGTACTAGTAAAGTACTATGGAAAGAACTGTAAATTCTAAGGAGTAAAGATTTAGGTTTCCTACCACAGCTTATGTCACTGTCTCACAGCAGCCTTCTCTTTCTGCGAGAAGAGATGGGCAGTAATGGAGAGAGGCGACTCATCGCATCTAAGCAGTTGGAAGACAGAGGCATTAGAAGAAACTGAAAACCTCTTTTCTTCTAGCATGTTCTTCAGGGCTCCTTTTACACCAGGAAAGGAGAAGTTGAGGTCGATGCACCACCAACGGTTCAAACAAAGAAACCAGCATGTTTTAAAGGAAATTCTTGACTCAAAGCACATAATAATTGGTCAGGTTGTGATTGCAGACATGCCAACCCTGCAAAGTAAATAATTTATTTGGAAGGGTCTGCCGTGTCTTAAGATTATCTAGCCAGCAGCCAAGAAAAGTAGAAAAAAACTGATTTAAGTAGCAGAAAGAGAGCGGGGAGGGGGTAAGAGAGACCTAGATCTGAAAAGGATGGGAATGGCCATTTACAGTCTGTACCTTAAAATAGAAATCTAGACCACCTGCGTTATGAAGAGATCATAATGCATAGGAAACAGTTCTTTCTTTTTAAACTTCCATGTCATCCCTTGTGGCTCTGAAACTGCGATACCCTAAAGACCATGTAACGTCCCATGATCAGTCTACTGCATCCATGTATCTATTCAGAGGTAAGGGTATGCAAATAGGCAATATGAGATGGTCATGGCTGCTTATCTGTTTAGAACAAAATATATATGTATTTTTCTGTGTGCCTGTAACTTAGAATGATTTCAACGCACTATGTGCACAGGGATCATTCACACAACAGTCAAATGTAGGCAACATTAGAGATGAATGTGGATTTTTCACACAAAGCATTCTGGACAGGAAGTGTCCAGATGAAACTGCCAGGGAAACTTAATTACCCATGTTAGAGATTTGGCCAAGATACCAGAGTTAACACTTCCATTCTTGCAAGAAGTGTTCTGGGAACTTTTAACAGTTGCACATGATCGGCGGACCTCAGTTCTACATTTCATCGAAGAGACGGGAACCTTCAGGAGCATGGTGCCCCATGAGGCAAAGACCTATTGGATCATCACATTCCTCCATCTGCCTTAGCACACAAGGCTATCTGGCACAAAGTCCTACAGAGAAGCAAAACAAAAGTAAACTTTAACTGACTTGAAAACAAAATCTGGTTAACTAGCTCTGGAAGCCTGATTCATCCATTGCTATAATTCCACGATTTAAGACATTTGAAGGAGGAAGATGAAAACATTTGACAACATATATTGTATTTTATACACACACTGAAAGAGAGAAATAAAAGGAAATGGATCAATTGCTGCAGTTATCGTTACCCAAAAAACTGATTAAGAACTACATGATAAATTATATAATTTCATAATCAAGTTACTATAAACACTTGTTTCAGTAGCTTTCATCCTTGACTAATTAATTCCATTGCCACTGAATGCTATAAAAATCTATTCACTTCTGTAATTCTTTAAATGCTGTACCTAATGTTTTATATCCTCAGGATGCTTAAAAAAAACTGTTAGAATTGATTAAGTAAAAAGTGCCTGGCATATAAATTTTCGAGTAGATTTACTGTGCAATACATTTTCCTTTTACCTTTCTCCTCCTGTCATATACTTGATAAGTTTTTCCCATGATGTTCAAGAACAGCTAAGTGAGTTTAAATGCACTTGAAAGGGGCCTGAATTTCAGAGACTAGATGCCCTGAATGTTTTGAAAAAATCACACTCCTTTAAGGGGTCTTGAATTGGATGCTGTAAAATAGAAGTGCCAGTGATTTTTGAATATCCTGGCCAAATTCAGGTATATAGGAGTAATTGTTCTTTCAAATATCAGGGTGCAGGTGTTGTACAAGAAGGAGCTCAAGTTCAAAAGTGCAATTATTAGCTGATAGAATTAACACCCCCCCCACTTAAAAATAGACCAAAATGACAATTACAGCATAAGACTCAAAGGCTATGTCTATGTACACCCGTCTCAAAACATTAGCTATCGTCCAGAGCTGCAGAGCCACGTGGTGATGTTGTTAGGCACAGCAAGCTCAGCAGCCACAAAGGCTTCAACATTATTCTGTCTGGAACTTGGCCCTGTAATACAGCGCTCAAGGCTCTCCCTCTTCCTACATACTTAGGGATAGTAATGATGACAATGATGACATGGCCTATTCCTATGACATAAAGGCTGCTTTGCTCACTCCCAAGTGTCTTGAGGAAAAGGACAGGTTACTTCATAGCAAAGACACCACAGAAAATGACTGTGGAGGCTGAAGCACTTCCCTATGGCCAACCGCTCTGAAGACCATGGTAGACATGAAGACATGAAGAAACGCATCCCCCAACACCAACGTGGCCCATACCCCTGACCTGCAGAATACGTCTCTTCTTCCCATTTTCCATAATGGCCATGTGCTTAGATATCATTCATCATTTAAAAGGTGCATTGCTTCAGAGACATTTCCATGAGCCTGTGTCGAAGGAGAAAACTGGATCCAAAAAAGGAGCACATGTAAGTAGAAACGAGTCATTTACATGACCCCCCCCCCAACCCCTCACCCTCATTAGACGTCCGCCAGATATTACTGAGGAGCTAGAGAGAGCACTGTGCTTTCTAACCGTTCACCTACGTCCTGAATCACTTGGCGCAGTGCATAGACATCATACACGGCCTTCTGGGGCCTCCACATTGCTGGAGATAGCATGCATGTTCAGCTGGATGAAAAAGCCCTCAGGTGTTAGCAATATCACCATTTGTTGTTGGGAAAACACTGCCCTGGTCTCAGGTCTTAGCAAGGAAATGACAAGGATTCTATTAAAATACCTCATAACATCAAAGAAGAAGCCTGAAGAAGTCGATCTGTTGTTTTTAAACATTTCCAAGCTCTGCCCAATTGACTTTACCTCCTTTTGGAGCCTGATCTTGCAATTTACTGAGTATCTTACTGAGTATCCTTAACTCTTCAGCCTGCTTCTCAGCACCTTGGAAGAAACAGCTTTCCTGCTCTTCCCCCACACACTGTTATATGTAAAATCCACACCTCAAGTTAATTTCTTGCTGACCTTGTGCTGATTAATGCAAATTAAATTTCATGCTAATTGGCCTGAGTGGTTCTCATGCAGACCAGAAATCGGTTGTTTCTTTTTTTCCTAGTGGTAAAACACATACTGCTATTTGCTCACTAGTTTCACCAAAATCACTGTTGGTTTTACAACCTCCTTGGAGTCAAATAGGCTTGTATTGTCTTATTGAAGGCCGGACAACCCCCCCAAAACCACATCATTGGCTTCTGATCCAGAAGTTGCCTCTCTTCCACCGCATGGGGTGAATTTCATCGATTATTTGGAGCCCAGGTTCCAAGATGCATTTTACAAAACCCTGAGCCAGCCTTGTTAAAGCCATCATTCCTCTTAATCCCTTTGCATTTGTCAGCAGACTACACAGGCACTTGATTTTGGACATCTGACTTGATAAAGGGAGTAGGGAGTACACGGCCAACAGGGATTGCTATTTTAGACTTTGCCATGTTCTTGGCAACCAAATGAGAGAATGAACAATGATTTTATTATTAGAGGGTTTCAGGGTCCATTATATAAATGTTATGCTGGCATTGTCAGTTTGAATCCCAGCTATCAGTCCCGACACTCATGGATCACCGAGGTTCTGTTTGACGACTGACTTGGTATTAGACACAACTGTGGAGGAATACCAAGAGTACAGGAGTCTCTGGAGTGTCTGACATTTAAAGCACAAATGCATTTTTGCATTTGTATTAAGTGGTGGAGGTAAATTTTGACTTGTAGTAGCAAAAAAACCCAAACCCTACCCACCAAAAAGTCCAAAGAACTCCTACTTCTTTTCCCCCCCTGCACTTCGACTGAATTCTCAAAGCATGTTGCAAAAAATAAGTAATTATGCCTCGCAACACCTCTGTCCCCCGCCCTGCGATAAATATAATTATCTCCGTCAGATAACGCGGCACAGTAGAGGAAACTCAAGTGTCCAAAGTTACACATGCTATCTGTGGCAGAGCTGAGAATAAGCCCCCTGAAATGCTCACCTCATTCAGACAGCATTCTGCTATTAATCTGTGCTCATCCACATCCACACTTGTCATTCAAAATGATGGACCAAGTGGGCTGAACTGGCAGCAACCCCATTGATAACCACCCCGTCCTGAGTTGATGCAAGGTAAATCCCAGCTCGCTTATAGGAATCCACAACCCTCAAATGCCATCGCTCTGACGAATTCCTAATCTGGTAACTATTTAAAACAATTTTGGACTCTCAACACCTCGCACAAAATGGCAGCAACTCAATTAAAAACCAAGCAAACATAACAATTGCTCACAGAGTGTGACTCTAAATGAGCTGCTGACTAAGAAAAGGCTTTCCCTTGAGCTTCATACCTCAATATTTCTCCATCACGAGCTGATGGCTGTTCTCTTTTGATGTCATTCTCCATTTCAATCCAAGCCCAAATTCCTGGAAAGAAGGAACCTTGTCAAAGCGCAGATGTCCACCACATGAGCTCTGCTTCTCTATGGTGGCCGGCTTTGTGGAGTAATAACAGAGTATCCCTCTCCATGGTCTCTCCAGAGCAGAGATTCCTGTGGTACAGTCTGTTAAATTATGTGCGATGATTCTGTCATTAGGATTACTCTGTGGGAGAGACAGCTTGGAGACTGCCACATTCATTAAAGATCTCCAGTTGGACTTGGCTGGGCCTTTTGCTTTGCCCTGAACAAACAATAAATACACCCTTTGTGCTCAAGAAGAAAGGGAGTTTTTGCACTTTTGTCTTACGTCAGTCACAACCTGAGATAAAAAGCTCCTCTTCTGTGCCAAAATGACCTTTGCCCAAAGCCGCCCCCTAAGTGTTTGCAATCCAGAAAGATACCCAGCTAAAAATATTAACAACAAGCTGCTTCAGAAGTGATAGATGATTGTGTTATTTGGGTGCATTTTACACACATGGATGTACAAGTGGCAAAACTACAGTGCAGAGGCAGCATAAGGGACAAGATTCATTTACTTAATTTCCCCAGAAGCAATCATCAGGGATCCTGGTTTTCTCAATTTTCAGATTTAAAAGAGTAACCCCAAATCCACATTTTTTTCTGTAATTAAAATGAAACACCACAAATATATATTTATAAATATATATTCTATAACTATAAATATATTTATACAATACAATATATATCTATGTATTAGTGGTGCTTCATTTTAAATGCCTGCCCAGTTACTTCTCAGTTTAATCTCTGCAATTTAGACTGACTTGCAAAAACTGAATCGATTCAGCCCTGGGCTTTTTGACTGTCTGTACTTAGCCTTTGAGTGACTATGTAGGGTTCAAAGCAACAATAATCTGGGACACAGAGGTGCAGCTGTCCCTTGTGCATTTTGGGTCCCTTTTATTTAATCCAACATTTTTTGGATTTGGGGAATTTTTTTTAAGCAGAGACAACCAGGATCCCTGGCGATGATATAGTAGATGTAGGTACGTTAATCAAGTTCATGATTTTGGGATGCAAAGAGGTGCTGCCCATTGGAAGAAAAGTTTAATCAAAGGAAACATGAATGCTGACTGAATGTGCCATTCATAACTACTCTTGCAAACATGCACAGATGCCCGTCTTAAGGCTGCAAAAACAGGATTCTTGCATTGACTAAATCCTCCTGCTGGACTGAAGGATTCAGCCCCTCCTGGACAGTGAAATCTTCAGGAGGGGGCTCCTGAATGGCAGCAAGGCATGATCAGGGAAATGCCACCCTTCTGTCGGCAGCTCAGGGCTACTGGTGACTGAATGCCTAAGCAAGCAAGTTAAAAAATGGCTCATACCCAAAATGACGACTGGGGGCTCTCAATGGATGAATGGACCCCAAGTAAATAAATGGACCCCTTTTAATTTGACATACACCCTAGAAAGATGAGAATGAGCAACATCGGAACAACAGCACAGGACATAGAAGGAAATGACAGGCATCAGGAAAGGCATTTTAATGAGCGTGTTCAGGATATAGGTTTGATCTTCATAATGTGAGTTGGGTTTTCCTGAGCCAGTGGGAGTGCAGGAGACCTAGGAAGTTAAAGCTGCTCTCATTGGCTGGCTGCTTGGATTAGAATGGTATCATTTAGCCTTTTATCCATAATTTAGTTGTGGTCTTTGGGCAGGGTATTTTTTATTTTTGGGTTAAATGAACAGACCTTAATTGGGGGGGATTTCGACACTTGGCAACTACAGACTGCATTAGGTGACTGATTCTTGCATTAGGCGACTGATTCTTTCCTTTGACTCCAAGGGGAAATTGCTACATTCATTTAAGGGGTCTCACCATATTGTATGATAATTGGATGGGCTATTGCAACACATGCACCCCAGACATTTGTGGGTAAGATTCAAATAAAGTGGTCAGTAAGACCATTGGGATAGATCAAGTATAAGAACCACAGCAGAAAAGCAGGTGGGTTCCTCTGGTTGTTGCAATAAATAGTGCCATGGGAATTTAAAAGATATCTCCAAATCTCTTGATGTTTGAACATCATTTTTGCAGAAGGCGCTTACTGAGTAATTTAGTGACACTACTTGCTACACCCACATAATGGGTCTGGGTAGCACTGCAACGGCATAACCACATGCCTCAGTGGTAAATGGAAATTCTTGGGACTTTTGCGATGCCCTTTCTTCTTCTTTTAGGTTTGGAAGATTCCTCCCCCCTTGAAACATGACTCAGGAAGAAAGGGTATCATGAGATAAGTGTGCTTGTGTCAGGGGCTACACGGAGATGCTGCTGCTTTCCTGTTAACGAATAGGGAATTTCATGAAAAGAGGAGCTTTGCATAGCTATGCATGATCTTCATGTAAATGTATCATTGCCTGATGCTTTCCTCCCAAGGGATAACGCACCAATGGTTTGTAACACATGTTAGTCAGGACAGATGAATGTTCAACACCTAAGAATCAAATTATGCACATCCGATTCAAACAGGGAAGCCTGGATTCGCCCATTTGAGAGAAGACGTTGGTTGCCATGCATCTAAACAGTAAAGGGCATGTGCTACTCATAATGCAGCTCCATGTTTAACCATGATTAACTTTCAGAGTCAGAAAGTAAGGCTTGACATTTTGGGTAACCTTAACTCAGGAAAAGGGCTGACAAATATGTGGACAATAGCAACAGCTCATACCCAGCTCCACTGGATAAACCAGTGGTTCTCAACCTTTTAAGACCAAATGCACCTCTCGTTACAATCAAGCACCTCTCAGAAAATGCCAGCTCTTAGCTGTCATTCATTTTTTCACTATG